>NC_084906.1:14880307-15200157 GCF_949316345.1 Pungitius pungitius | reverse complement strand
CCTCCAACATTTTTCAACTTCATATTTTTTTACTTTTATTTCCATGACATTTTTCTACCAAACATATTTTTTCCAATGAAAATGTTTTGATCGAATTTCGATGTCCTCTTTCATGACATGTATACTATATTACTTTTATTTGATGACATTTTAGACTTAACATGCTAGTTTTTTCTATGAAAACCAATCATTTTGATAACATTTTTCAACCCAGCATAGTTTCACTTTTCTTCCACTGTATTTTTTTTTTCATTCACCAGTGTCTTGTATTTGTCCGGCCACCCTTTTTTTTAAAAAAAAAGGACCAATCTTTGACAGGCTTGATGCATAAAGGATTTGGGATTCATGCTTCTATTAGCTGATTGTCTTGGCGCCACCTACTGACAACTAAGGCCAAATGCAGGATTCTTTAAATACTGCAATCCAAAAACTGAACTCATCAAAAGGGTTTTAAGTCAGACCACCAGAAAAAGACTTCCTTGATGTAAGTATTTGCAGATATTTGGACATTGTGGAGTTTCATTGTCCCTTGACTCATGCAAACAACAGTGGTGGAAATTAACTAAGAACATGTAGAGAAGTACTGAAGTGAGACTTTCTGTATGCTTCGACTACACAAAAATGAGCAAATATTTCCTTGGCCTGTTCTGATAACTTGTTACTTTGCAGATTTGGATTGTTGATACCAGAAACCGTTCTGCCAGTTTGGTAGAACGGTACAGTAGAGCTTCAGTCAATTTGGAGACGTGCAACTGTCTTGTTCCTTTGCCCTATGTATAATCTCAGAGAAATATTTCATGGTGCTTATGGGGCACAATATTAGTCTTAGCCTACTTGCTTTGAAGTAACTAACAGATAAATGTCCCTTCTGAATGGTACATTTTTCATTCCTGATTTAGAATAAATGGTATTTCCACAATCAATATCTACAGCAACACATTTTATAAATGTGTTTGATGGTTCATCCATAATTATTTTTGAACTCCGATCAAATACAAAGCTGCTGCACTGTAGACATATTTTGAACCGTGTAACCATTTTCAGACACTATCATAATTAAGTCACTCCTTCTGACATAGAGCAGGATGTAACAGGCCTGTATGCATGCCAGGCTATGATCAGGATTCATTTTGACTAACATTCATACAGTCTAAGAAAATATACATTTAAAAGGAAGTGCACACACACACCAGTACAACTGTGACATACACTTGTATTGAGGATAGTAGGGTTCCTGTAGAGTGTCTCTTCCTGACTGGTCTCTCACATCTAACACACGGAGTTAAGTCCTTGGGATGAGCTACTGGCCCCAGTTTCCACTTGGCCTGCCGATGCAGCTTAAAAGAAGTTGTTTTCAGAGGGAGTTCGAATCTACATCGATGTGATAATAAAAAAGTCAAGTAATCCGGTAACTCGTCGTCCACAAAGAATCTGGATGTCCTTTGTCCTCGCCTGATCACAAATGGTGGTTGTTATTTTGCATTTAAAGTTGGAACTTTCGTCTGCAGGCATCCATCTCATGACGCTGGGGGGGAAGAAAAGAAATGTATTTTTTAGAGAGGAAAAACAAACAGGCACATCAGTGTTCCTCCTACCATTGTAACACAAGTGACTACTACGCACCGATCGGCAGAACCGTTTACCCAACTACTAGCCCCCTGTGGCCCACTATTACAGAGATGCTGATTCCATTGGTTCCAAAGCAACAGCTCTTCTCAAAGAAAAGGTTTGGCACTGAGAGACTCACCTTCAGGACCCACTCATACTCCCCAAACTTTGAGTCAAAGGTGCCTTTCTGAAGAGAGCGCAGTTTGAGAGTGAAGCGAGGCCCCAGCTCTTGGATACCAACTTTCTTCTCATTCTTGAAGATGTACCTTGAGAGATCAGAGTGCATTTATAGACAAAATATTCAAAGTCAATGGTGTTGAACAGCTTCTGGGAAATAAGGGATATAATACCACGCAGGACGGAATTCAGTTGACTTTTCACCCACCTGTGAAATCTGAAAAAGACAAAGTCTCTCTGGTTGTGGAAGGTGGCGACCTGTCGACCCACAAACTGAGGGTCTTGTGGAAAGAGGGCAGCAAACATCCGGCCGATGCTGTGACCCAGACGCGTGGTGAAGTTGTTGAGGATAACTTCTGGAGAGTGTAATGTAGGATCTTTACCCCGTCTCTGCAAGGACAAAAAAAAAAAAAGTAGAGTAAGGAGGCTCAATTTCATTGTCAACATTATTTTCCTCAAAAAGGCCCATTGTTTTGAATGAAATCCAATACAAACCATTGATATTTTCATTAGATTACAAAAGTGTCTTTTAATCAAAACAGAATTGGGGAATAGAATTTAAATGTATCAACTGACCTTCATCTCCTTGCGTAACCGAACACTGCTGATCTTGAAGTGTGCAGTCGGTCCATCAGGAAGATGACAGAGAACCAAACCATCTGAAAGTTGGGTGGTTAAGGGTGGTGAACACAGTCGGGCCTGGTGAACTAGATCACCATGTAAAAGTCTGCTAGGAAGTCATTCCAATCATTTAAAAACGTATTGTAACTTACATATATTCATATCTTAGTTTTCATCATGAAAGTTGTCTCTGAAGTTAGTGAGTCAAAAAATTATCAAAATCTCATTGGATATAACAAAACACATTCCCCATTCATTCCTTAGCTAAAAAGACAGAAATATCACAAATATAGGATAACATAGAACTGTATACAGAGCATTGAGCACCTTTATCCGCCGGCAGATATAACCCTTTCACACAGATGGCTTTGAGGATACTGGGCATTTTGCGATCCTCATTGATGACCATCAGGTAGGTGAAGTTCCTGGCGACGCACTGAGGAATGACCTTCTTCAGGGCCAAACCTCTTCTGTAGTAGACATGGGCGTCCGGGACGACTGTGGCCAACTGCTCACAAAACCTCACCGTCCTCTGCAAGATATTAAGGTTTCATAAGAGATGTTAAGGTTTCATGAATGTATAAAGCATCTGTAAAATATAAATACCAGATGTTAAGTTAATAAATGCTTAACAGCCTCAACACTTTACCTATTACACTGGGCCAAGTTGCAAACCCCACTAAGCAAAGCCCCCCACTTTAAACCCCTTTAGCTTTGTCAGCCCTCTTATAACCATTTGCACTCATAGCAATTAGAAGTGCACTGAATTCCATATTGAGCACCTTTAAGTGTCAACAAATCTACCTGTGTCCATTAAAATGGTTTGATAACATCAAAATCACTTCTCGCAAGAGATTTTTCCTGGTATAACATTTCAAAAGGGTGACCGATACTGGTTCTATCAAATGATGAAAAGCGTATCTTTTACGATGCGGTGGCCACTTACCCCTCTTGGTCTGTCTGATGTCGTGATGAGCACTTTGGGGTTTGTCAACCCATTGAAATAGGCAGAAAACTCATCAGTTGCCTCGTCAAATGCAATCTGTACATAAAAAAACACACAAAAAACACGTCAATGGAAATCCATCCATAATAACATGAGGTGGTTCGAACAAGCTCCACCAAACTTTTAGTAAAGACCTCTTCATCTTCTGGATCCACTGTGGTCTCGTCGTACACCCTCTGGTTTTCTATCGTCTTCGGGACCTCTTTCGGCGGCGCCTTCATGAGTGACGGAATAAAATAAAACATGAATGTGCGGTATAAATGTTTTTACCTTGTTCAGTGGTGAAATGCATTGAACTAAAGGGTAACATTAGTTCTTTACTTTAGTCTTTGACAACATTTGGTGAAGAGACATAACAAACTCACCTTGTCACCTAAAGCTGCCCTTTCTTTTTTCTTCTTCTTCTTCAGCATCAACTTTAGCTGAAATATGAAGGCAGAAAAAAATAAAAACACTGACATGCCAGAAGGAGTGTGATGCAACTTAAAATAACTTTAACGTTGAAAGTTATAAACGTCAGATATCAAGATGAAATGCAAAATGATCTTTGGTCCAGCTTCTCTAATGTTATTATTTTCTGCTCACGTTTTAAGAGTTTTAGATCGAGACAATTTCTCTATGAATATGTATTTATATTAAAATGATTAGATCGCTTAGTAATAAAAACAAGCGTTATTTGAAGCACTAAAACGACGCATTACTTGTATATTTAGATTATTAACTGTTTGTACTATAAATGAAAATGTATATGGTAACTGGAGCTTTAAAAATAGCATCAACGTCGTGGAGCGAGCGAACGCCTCAAAATCTTGAAGTTAATGTGTCGTTTACTTGGTTCATTACAACAGTAACTCTTCACCTTGCTTTTTTCCTGCTTGTATTTCATGAACATAACGTGTCTTCGCTGTTTATTCTTGATTTCGGACGCACTGAAGGCGGGGGGGAAGACAGTTTCCTCGCTCTTCTCCATCTTGACGTCCTCCTTCGTCTCGACTCCATCGACTCCTGGGTTTCCCGCCGGACTCACGCGCTTAGTCTTTGGCTTCTTGTTCTTCTTTTTCTTACTTGTGTTGTTCTGACTAACGGGAACCTCTTGGACATCCATCTTGGGTAGGCTGTCTGTTTGGCAAAATAGTTTTCACGTGTGTTTGGAGCTAGCTTCCGGTTCGCGTGCTCGCAACCGGAACCGGAAGTGACACGTTTGTGGTGGTTGAGAATAAAGCTGTGGGGACATCTGGCGGTGAGGAGTGGGAACTAACACTAACTGGACACACTTTCAGAGTCATTTTCAATTTTGAATAGAAATAATACATAAATCCACTTGATTGATCCATATATTTTACTTGAAATAATCCTGTGATCCATGATCAGTACATTCAAGTATGATTCTCAAAGCCCCCTTCCACCCAACAATGCTGGCTGTCCTTTGTTTGAATCTCCACTGTGCAGATAGATGCATTTATGAAAAGTATGCAGTCATCTGTTTAAGTGGGGAGGTTTCTCTGCACAGCTTGACCCTCAACACTTACACAACAAATAATTTGCAAACACAACATTGACAGATTATTTATATTATGAATTAATATGGCCCTAGTGGCCCTATGGCAAACATTTGCTTATTTACACAACTAGCTTAATTAATTTGTAGGTTTGCATCTGCCAGATGAAGTCCAATATTCACACTACTGTTGGCTCTGTATTTGGTTTGTACCAACTCCTGAGAAAACACTAAAGAGCATCACCACGAGTGTATTTCTTAACAAGTAAAATCATCAGAATCCATTTAAAATGAAGCATCCAAAATAAAAAGTAGATTAACAACTGCAGATCCCATTAGTGCCCTTTGTCTCCCTGCTGGTCAAACCAGTATACAATACAACATTAAAATGCCTCCTATTTGTATCCTAAAACCACCATCATGAATACAATGTTATAAGCAAGAAACCTTTGATGAAGGAGGGGCAAGTGTTCTTCAACAGAACTCTCAAAAGGCGATTTTTTGAGTGTTGTTCATTGTCTCACTTTTCAAGAAAGAACACAGTGCACACTTAAAAAAAAAACAGACCTTCAGCATTAGAGATAAAAATCTTTCGGGTTGCGGTAAGTCAAATTATTTTGGAAAATCAAAAAATGTTAAATCTTAAGGTTATTTTAATGTTGTGCTTTATATTTCTAAATGTGGAGCCAGTTAGTATTCCTAAGTACCCCACCATTAAGAGATACCTTACTTAATAGGGGTTTTAGAGGCCCGCAAGTTAAAACGTTTTTAATAAAAAATAATATTAAAAATTCACTTACACTTAACATGGAGTATTTAACTTCCATAATATCAAGCTCACAGCGTCTCTAAGTCTGGGTACGTAATGGTGCAGTTCATGGCAAATGATGCCAGGCTGCAGTTTTGGGTCTTGTCTGGTAGCGCAGACACACTTTTCCTTACATTGACATAAAGGGTCGTTACTCTAAAGCTCTCTAGTTTGAGCACCAACACGTGGTTGTTTACATTCTTCATACGAATCTATCATGTCTCTGAAAGCCTCTGCAACCGTATAATTTTCAATGCATAGTGCTCCTCCACCTCTTTTCATCTGACTCTTTTGCCTGTTCAAATCGGCTATGCAGGTCCAGTCACCAACGCAAGTCACGCACCACTTGGAATGATCTGAAGTATCCTTAAAGGTTATCTTCGTCTTTGGGATCTTTATGCTCTCCACATTGTACACATCATGTGGGATAATGGGGCCGCAGTTAGAAGGCAGACTGGCGTTCGTTTGCATCTTTCCCCAACTCTTGACATACAGATCATTCTTCAAAGTGTTCACAACGAGTCCAGAATAAAGATCTACAAATGTATCAAAAACAAAACAAAATAACTGTTAATTTAAAGAAGAAATCCATAGAGAAAGGCAGTGGGGATATCATTTTAGAAATACATTCCATTCATACATAAGATAAATCAAACTGTAAACAAAAATGTATATGTTATGTATGTGTTAATTTAAGAAATATAAAAGTAATCTTAATTTTGTTTTGTTAAAAAAATCATTGGGCTTATTATTAACCTCATGTGAAATCCTAACACTCCTGATTGATTGATTGATTGAGACCACTCACCATCCCCAAAACGTGTGTATTTTGCAATGCTGGTGAATTTGCGTCCGTGCACTGAAGTCAGAGTCTTCACACGAAACCACGGTTCCTTCGTTGGGTAGCATTTATCTCGCTGTGCAACACATCGCAGCTCATTGTGGAAGGTTGTTGGAATATCGTAGTCATATGAATAAGGATGGATGTACTGGATCTGCAATCCTGAAAATCAAAACCAAGTCGTTTTGTTTAACGGTAAAATAACTTCATGAATGTAACCAGCATTAACCTACCTATGTCCATGAATGTCTCGTAGGAGTAAGTCACACACATAAAGGTTTGAGCATTTGCGGCTCCACTGGTGGGCCAGAAGTCTTTGGTGCGATATTTTGGAAACCTCGGTGTACTGTGTGAGAGCCAAACTCCTGTTTGTTTGTCCAACATCACGACTCCTTTAGGAAGTAAAACAGAAGAAAGCAACAGAAGCACAGGTCTGATAAACAATTTTATATTTCACTTGGAACTCAATAAAGTGGAAAATGGCTGCACCAACCTTTACTATGGCCATATGATGAAGAGGCATGTTTAGGTGATGGAGGTTGGTCACTATAGAGCATGTATCCAAAACCTTCCGACTACAACCAAAAACAGGAAATTGAATCAGTGTGCAGATTAAACTCTGTGTTGCGCAAGAGAGACGCGTGTCCTTTAATTCATCACCTTTCTGTCGTAGAAGTCAAGCAGAGGTTTCAGGGTGTTTGCCAGAGTACCAGATGCACTGTTGATTGCTACGTTGCTAACTTGCCACCCGTTGGTGCTCTCATCCATGTACAGATAGCGCAAACCGTCATTCCCATCTTTGGGATATTTATATAAAATATACCTAATGATGCAGAGATAAATATTTTCTATTAGACATTCAGCAGACACTGAGAATTGGCCGGGTGAAAATATATGATACGAATCATTCAAAATTTCCACCAACCAGTCCACCTCTTTTCCGTTGTCGTTCCTGCATTTCACATCAGAATCACATCCTTTAAAAAGGATCCCGACACTGAGGAGTAATTCCAACATTGTTCGCTGAAACCAAACATAACAAGAATAAGAAGGACAGCAGTCATGTTTTTGCTGATCAATCCATAGTTGATAAAACTCGTTTTACTCTTTCCACATTGTGACATAGATGAACGTCATATTGCCCGTAAGGCGTCCACAGAACAACCTCAAAGCCTACTGGCCCAAATTAGACTACAGATAATAGTTTATGAGAGTAGTGGAGATTTAGGATGCACCTGTATAACTGATCTTTTTGAATAGATAATTGTAACTGCCATAACCATCAATATCAAATGATAAAATGCTGTATAACAATTTGTTTCAAGGCTCTTCAAAGGATTTCCTGTGTTGTTTTGGAGGGAGGGAGTTCTGCTTTTCTATAAATGAACTTCCTGGAACTACTAATCACTACAATAGCGCAACACAGCAGGTTTCATTTTCACAGGTATTAAGTATTAGGTTAAAACAAGAGTGAATATTGTAATCTAACATCCACTTACTGTAATAAAATATAAATACAGTAGTTCTTTATTTTAATCTAATTTAATTTCTTAAAATACATCTGAAACCACGACTGTCTAATTTGAATACTCACGTATCTAGCCATCGTCAATTCTCTTCAAAGTCAACTGGGCATCTGTTTTGCGAAGCTGCGATTGTAAAGTCTCACTGTAAGACACAGCTGAAACCAATGTCTCTTTCTTGTTCCTTCTTCAAACACCACCTACGTCGCTAAACCTATGTTGTGACACACCAGAATCCGGATGTGCTCATAAGCTGTAGACTAACGAAAAAAGTAAGTACATTGCTAAAAACTAAACTTGTTCTTCAAGGGAAAAATATTTCCTTTGGGGGAAAAACATTTCTCTTGAAGAACAGGTTTCTGCTGCTGCTGCATGAGCCCACAGCCACACAGCTGCCTGCATTTTACGGTGCACTGTACTTTCATTTCTCAATCGTTGTTACCTGTAAAATTTCTCTATTCTCAGTTTCTATGAACAACACAGAATAAGACCTTTTCAGTCTTAAGAATGTGACACGGTTCTAGAAAATCCTTAAAATAAGTCTGACCACAGGGAGACACTGTTTACCCAAAACATGCACTTAGTTATTCACTAAGTGCATCTTCCTGACATGGTAACAGCGACACAGACATGATGATGGACAATGCAATCACGCAATGCAAGTGTCAAATATAAACATTCAATAGGTACACATACGGTAGTTAAAGGTGACTTTATTTTGTTCAGGAATAGGAACTGCTTTTTATTGGAGTAATGACCCATTCACATTGACACACTCCTGTATATGTACAACTTCAGAAGGGGAATTTCATTGCAGGCGAATGCTCTCTCCCCAAATAGATTCAACCCACTTCTTCAGGCCGCCATTGTACTTGATCGATTACATTTGATTTAGTGACAGTGATGACTCACATTTTTGCATATGAATGAATTCATTATTTAGTCATAGAGCCTCTGTAGCTTTTTCAGCAGATTGTCAAACCTGTTGCCACCGTCCTCAAAACCTCATGCAGTTAAAGACATTTTCATACTGGATATGCACATGCAAGTAACTCACACACCATGAGCCATGAGTATCTCTCTCTCTCTCGTTCAACAGCCAATGTACCAGTCCACAACCTGTCTGAACGCCTTGTAAATTAAGGGGTTGAAGGTGCAGACCAGGCCCCCGCCGCGCCACATTTGGGCCTTTGCCCTGTTCAGATCCCCCAGGCAGGTGACCTGGTCCTCGTAGGACAACGACACGCACCACTTTGAGTGGTCATCGTAGGACTGGAACGGGACCGATCCGGGGATCCGAATCCTCTTGGTGTTCAGGGCGTGTTTGGGCAAGGAGCAGTTGGAGGGAAGCTCGTGGCCTTGCCTCTGCCAGGATTCTACCAGCAGGTCGGCATCCAGAGCCTGAGCTACCCAGCCCGTGTAGATGTCTGCGTGGGGTTAGATCAGTTGCATTAAGATGAAAAATCATAAATAGAAAAATGTAGGTATGGTAATAGATATAGTAGTGTTATATATGTTGCATTTGCACTATTTATTAGGGACTACAGTATATATATGAAACGCAAATGCAAAATTAGAAATGTTTTTTATTACTGAAATGTAAAGGTAATGCGCTTCAAAGTGTGAGCATTCAGTAATGAGCCTGGAAATTCACATTCTGTATGGGCTACAATGCTTTATAGCAAAAATAAAAATTTCATGGGAAATTTTGATGTATTTATTCTCTTTTTTAAAACTGGGGGTTAAAATCTCTCAAATAAAAAGAGAGGGTGAAAGATTATCGATCACAACTGTCCAAACTAACGCGGGGGGTCAAAAGTAAATCATAATTCATTGTAGGGGTTCACAGGCCATTTGGTACTTTTGAAAGCTTTGGGTGCGGTGTGTCCCTACACCTCTGAGATAATGTGTCTGCACCTGACAATGAATCTGCAAACAAGACAGTTTGAGAAAGCAGAAAAAGTGTTTTTTGCTAAAAAGTGCTTCTGTTGCAAGACATCTATTGTAAATACTAAATGCTGTAAATGCTTGTCTCTGCACAGCAGTACAAATGACCAACGGTATACAAGGAAAATCCTACCATCCACAAAGTGTTCAGATTTGACGAAATAGACAAACTTGTCCCCTTGCAGTGAGAAAAGCTGCTCCACTCTCTTATCTGAGGGCAGAGGTGGTTTGGCGCCCTCACATAACTTGGCCAACTGTGGCAGGTCGGCCATGAAGGCAGCAGGGACCGAGCAGTTATAGAACCGCGGGTACAGGTACACCATCTGCTTCTCTGGAAGGGGAAGCGAGTGCATCACAAAGAAGAGGGACGGTGTATGTTAGAAAACTAAAGAGTGCACTATTGAAAGCTTCTGCATCACAATGGACAATATTTTTAAAAGTCAGAAAGAGTGAATAAAAAAAAGTACATGCATCCCATCTTGAACTAAATTATTGTGTTGCCGTATTCTGCTTCTTCCACTGAGAACACAACCACAAAACCTTCTCTCTTTTTATTTGTTTATTTAAATGTTTTGTTGACTTTCCATTGATAATTCAAAAAGGTACTGAGCTCCCCAAAAGTAACCCTCTCGGATCTGTATGATTCCTGAAGTTAATTTTTTCAATAAGAATTACTTCCTTCTATTTTTACTCAAATCAAGAACTGTTGAATTCAAGATCTCTCTTAGTTTAGTGTCTACTGTCAGTGTATATGGAGGAGGTTTCAAGTGCCTGAACTTGTTTAAGTTGTAAACATCATTGTGGAAACCCTCTATAGGTTATTGTTACATTAAGAGTTACATCTGTGTATGCATTGGAGGCTCCGAGATAAGCACTCACTAACCTAAAAGGAGGAACTGATCGTAGGGGTAGGTCACGCAGAGGGCAGTCTGCCCATTCACTTCTCCGGAGGAGGGGTAAAGGTAGCCTCTCTCGGGGAACGACGGGAAATGGGGAATGCTGTGCGAAAGCCAGAAACCTTGAGAGCGGTCAAAGAGCAATACCCCTGCAAGATGCAGACAAACAGCGCTCAACGTACGCACCACGTAACAGGCAAACATGTCACGTCAAGGTTACAGCAGTCATTGATCCAGAGTCAACGGCAGTTATCAACCGATCGCTCTTCGCCCCTTTCCTCCTCCTGACACCAAAAGCAACATGTTGATCCGGGTTTTTTTTGCAAAATCATAGAATTACACAACAGTGTGCTGTCATTCATTATCATACACAGGTCCAAAAGGCACGGAGCGTTATCTTGTCTCACAGTCGATATCAAATCAATGAAAACCAATTTTCTTTGGTGCCGTACCTTTAGTGTGTCCGTATCCTTTTATGTAATCCAGGATTGGTGGTCCATCATTGTAGAGTGCATACACTGAACTGTTGGACTAAGGGAAACACTTGTTTAATTCAATTCAATTAATTTTATTTTGTATAGCCCAAAATCGCAAATTACAAATTTGGGGCTTTACAGTCTGTACACATGCAACATGTTTATCATGTTTAATGTACACAACATATGGAATGGAATCAATTTTGGGGTGGGATTTGTTTTCCAGTTATGTTGTATATGCGGCCCCTGTTGATTTTTTAAAGGAATAGTTTGCGATTTGTAAAACACCATTTTGCTTTCTTGTCAGAGGTAAGAGTGAATGTGAAGTGACCGCTAGCAGAGTTAGCTCCTCTTAGCTCAGTTGATATGGAGCCACAGTCCAGTCAGCAATAGTTACCCGAAACTTCTTAATTGTCTTGATAAATGTTCTGATGTCGCACAGACACAGATTTCCGAATACTGTTGTGCACGATTACATGAAGATGATCGGCCTGTCGGAGGACTTTGTTATTTACTTCCACGTAGTTGGGGAAGTAGTTCAGTTCCCCAAATAAAACGAAAGACTGTCTACTCAGCACCTTTACGTCTCTTTACTGTCTCTCTATATGTCTAAAGGAATTATTGTACATAAACCAGTAGAAGAGCTGGAACACTAGTTCACCTTGTAGGCTTTTCCCATGTACAGCTGGTTCAATGTGTTCCCTATGGCTCCTTGACTGGAGTTAATGGTGAATTTACTGAGCTGCCAGCTCCCCACCGAGGAGTCCAGGTACATGTAGTCCACCCCACTGCCGATCTCGCCAATCTTATACCTGGGCAGTTTGTAGATGATAAACCTGCAGTAGAAGGAAAAGGAAATATTTTTTTCACAAAAAAAGTCACAGGACATTTCAAGCGCCAAAGCTAAAATCGTTTGTGGTGAAACTCTGCTGCAATGCAGCGTTCCTAGCAGGCCTCGCCTTTGTGGATACAGCTCGCAGGAAGGAAAAGGTGTTAGCTAGCTGTCTATTCCTGTCAAGAGGAAACACAGGTAGTACAGGTAATGCATCATAGGATCATAACAACTCACCAATCAACAGGTTCACCAGCCTCGTTCTTACAGGAAATGAAAGTAATGCACACTCTACAACACAAAAACATCATAACAATCTGGAAGCATAAACTTAAGTGTGCGGCCATACTGAACGACTCCTACAGGCAAAGTGACTAAAAAAGGGAATTTGAGAATTCGCTTGTGCTTGACTGCTCCATGGTTGAGCAACTAGTGAAAGTGAAAAGCACCGCTTCATGAAAATGCAGAACAGGAAGTCCTAAAATGTAATGACATGAAGGGGATGTTCAAGGATAAATTAGGAGCGATAATAAACTAAATGTTTGGAGGCTTTCATTTAACCAATAAGTCTACTACTGTACGTCTTCATGTTCAGTGACAGTTTGGGGCTTTTTTCCAGCATTGTTCCTTCGCAGTCTAAGTATATTCTGTGTTCACATCTGGCAGCTTAGTGAAACCACTCATCTTTCATTAGAGATAGAAACCACCTGTTCAAAAGACATTTTCACCTTGAAAGAGAGAAGTGAAGTAACACACTTTCATTTAACTTTACATTTCAGTTGTTGTCAGACTTGAGACAGACTTAATCAAGCGTGTTAATACAACTTTAAAAGTTGTGCAGTTACCCATATCTTGCGTACATTCCAAAATATAGAAAAAACAGTGAAACATGTCAGTCAACAATCAAATGATTGACATGAAGATCATTCAGAGACAAAACATTAAAAACAAGTTAAGGTAGATAATTAAGTCAGGGTTCATACATAATTGTATTGGAATAAAATCCAGTCATCCTAGAATATGTAGTGTACTTTTGAGGGGTCAAAAAAATAGCTTCCCCTCTAGAAACATGCTTCTTGACTAAAAGGGAATAATCCATAACTGCCAGTCTGTGTTTTAAAATCTGCTTTCACTTCTTTACCAAAACACACTGAATTCATAGCAGAACACGTCATAATGTTAATAAAATTCAGACATTACTCACAGCTGTGGTCACATGTAAATGTTGTTTATTGAAAGTGAATAAAAAGTAGAAAATCATGAAGAAAAACAAAGCCATTTAACAATATTCTAGGAATAATAATACTACTACAATAATACTATATCCTGTGACACTATATAATGGCTACACTGTATATAAAATGAGTATGGTTAAATCTACGCTTTATTTATTGACATATCATGGACACATCTCATAAGGAACATGATCATGATCTGTGCAGAGTGTTTGAGCCACTCAATCTCCAAATGTAACCTAAAAAAGCGTTCCACACCTCAAAGTGGAGGGTTAAGCGAGTCCACACGTGGGTCAGAATCAGGGTGGCAGAGCGGTGGAAAGTTTCCGGTAGATTCCGGATTTCGGGGTCCATCAAAAAGCGCGAGTTGGGCAACTTATCACGTGCACGTTCACACTGAACACGTCTATGCTCAGATCCGATGACGACACACTGGTACACTAAATATGAAGTAATATGAAGGACGTTTGCTCATTGTGTGTGTGTGTGTGCGTTTGGTTGTGTTTGAGCATACGGTGCCTCGGCGTGGAAGTATGATGTTTAGCAACACGCACACCAAAGTGCAACAGGCTCTGCAAGGGTAAAAAAAACGTGTGGCAATCAGGGCAAACCTCTCTGAGCCTGACACAAAGCCATCCTCAACATGCTTGGACAGGGACACCAAAGGGGGGTGATCATGTTTTGGTTGTTCGATTAAAGAGTAAACTTCTACTCACAAAAATAACAAAAACTTTATATTAGAAATGTTTGCAATCATGTCTGCTTATGACAATGTAAATAAAGTTACATTTCCCCAGAATTTCCGGTTTATTCCGGTTTATTCCAGTTCCAACTTTGAATATTCCCGGAATTTTGCAACCCTAGTCACAATAAAACAAAAAATATTAGTGTGCTCAGGTGTGTACTTTGATTATCTCATCATGTGCTTTTAATGAAGAGTGTGAATTTCTGAAAGAGTATTCATACAGGTTATAAAATGGGTTAAACTTATATCAATAGCACCACCCCTCCAAAAAATCCTCCTCCCTCTGGAGAAACGTGTTATGCTGGATAAGCTGAGCGTGGAAACAGAGGGTGGAGGAAAGGATCTAACATGGCATCCGCTTCAAACCAGGTAACTATTTATTGTTTATTATTTAATTTCCAAACTAAGATACACAAAGATAAATAACAATGTCTTAATCCTCCTGTTACCTTCAAATTGACTAACACCTTTTACTATTGAGGTCAATTTTACCCCAGCGATTTAAACACCCAGAAAATGATGATAATTATATTTTTTCCCCAGGTTTATGTATTTGGAACTTGGTGGTAGTTCGTTGACCTACATAGAAAGCGCTTTCAAATAAAAAACAAACACCAACCAACTCCCTTAAACATCAGGAAATACCTGTTAAGCGACTATGGAGAAATATGCAGATCAGAATAAAATGTCACTGATTGAGACACCATTTCAAAGAGATCATTTTTATAATATATTATATATATTCTCTGCAGTGGTTGTCATCATTAGCACCAGAGCAAATATAATATATTTCCAGTGTCAGCAGCCTAAAGGCTTGCGGTTGCTTTACCGTTTCAACTGTACATTCCTTTTGACTTGTACATTCTTGCCGAAAAGAGCAACCCAATGTAGGCTTGCACGTCGATCACATCCAAGTCGTTCCAACTCTCCCCGTACACCCCCCTGCCCTCTAAATTTGTCATCTCAAGTCGATCCTTTTCGATTGATGAAGAGCTCAAATGCTTATTTTCTGTCAAGGACCTGGTTGCCAGCGTATCTGTCGGAACCTGAAAGCATTCTGATGACATTAGAAGCACTAAGTCTACCTGTTGTTCATGTGAGGAGACAGACCATAATAACTTATAAGCATAATAAGCACATAATAAGCAGTCCCAGTTCCACCCCCCCCCCCCCACCAAACCCAAATTGGTTCAAATGTGTTAGTTTGTAGATTATTTTATAATTTACTGCAGGAGCAAGTGCTTGGGTTTGCAGGTGCAGATTTTGTGTCTGACCTGTCTGACCGTTTTATACAGCTAAAACGGCCTGGGGTCGAAGAATTGACCCCGAACAACACCGATGCGTACAACATGTGTACAGGACATTGAAAACACATCATCATGTTAATTTTATGTTTACCCAGTTGTCCCCGTTAAATTAGTCCCCATGAAATCATAAAATTTGAAGCAAAAGAAATTATGTTAGGTATCTATTTGGAGACATTGAACATCGAATGGGGTCGCATTGACCCCAAAAGTAATAGGAGGGTTAATCATTCATTGTGGGACAATGCAGATTGTTTTTGCATTCCTCACAAATCCTCTTATTTCAAACAATATATATATTTGCATTTTTATTGTTTTTTATGAAAATTAATGAAATGTTTTCATTGATGCACATACAGATTTTAAAAATGTATTTTAACATCTTGTAAGCTTAATGTTAGCACACACTCAAAAATCATGCAACTGTTACGGTTAAACACATTCATCCATCCATCTGTTAAAGGTAACAGACCAATCTAGATGATGTAAAGTTCTGAACAACTACCCCAGTTCTGCACATAGGTGACACAGATTACAAAATGAACAAACTTTAAAGGAAAGGACAAAACAAGAATGCAATATATACATCAAAATCAGCCAAAGCAAAGTTTGAAACAACAACCAGAAATACACTGGTTGCAAAAAACAACTGTTGAATCACCTCATTGACTGCTGAAGTCTAACGTGTCGGCTATGCGTCCCTTTGTGCGTGCGCAGAACGTGGAGTTTGTGCGAACGGGCTACGGCAAGAACGCAGTGAAGGTGCTGGTCATCAGGAGGAAGGCCGGCCAGCACTACATCATCGAGCTGAAAGCCAACGTGGAGCTCACACTCAATTCACGCAAGGATTACATTACTGGAGACAACTCGGACATCATCCCCACCGACACCATCAAGAACACCGTCCACGCCCTGGCCAAGATCAAGGGGGTAGCCGGCCTCTCTCTGTCCGCCCTCTACTTGCATCACTCTATTGACAATATATATAATACATATACATATCTATAGGAAGTGATGGAGGGCAGTCTGGACCAAAAGGGTCAAAGACCTGACTGTCGACCCCGCCAGTGATCACGTTTTAAGGAATCGCATGTGTTAATATAAGTGTCGTTTTTTGTCAGTCTTTTTTCGAGTGAGAAGGATATTATCATGCTAAATTGAACATTGTGTAACTGAGGAGTGGTTGAAATTGAGTTTGAAATGATCAAGAAGAAAATGGATTCACTCAGCTTTTAGCACCTAGACGCAGCTTTACAGAAGTCTAAAGGCGAGATTAAAGTAGATCAAACACAGAACCTATTCCACCTTTTAAAGGTTCATTTCTATATGCTTAATATGTTTTTTTCAACCTGTGTTTAACTGGGAGACTTTCATGTCACCATATTGACAGTAAGTGATCCCTGGTAACCTGCAGCACAAACACACACTGGTCAAATAAAATCAAGGGGTAACAAACCCTGTTGAAATTCGGCGAGGACTTTGGTTTTAGTAGGCACGTCCTCCATGTGACTTTTCATTCACGAGAATGTCTTAAAAGGGTTTTACTTACAATGTGTCACTCTCTCTCTTTCCGTCATACTCACCTGTTCAGGTAAAGACCATCGAGCGGTTTTCCCTGGATATCTGTCATCATTTCCTGACCTCTTTCAACCATGTGCTGAAGGTCAAAGTTCACATAGAGGAGGCTCCATGGAAACGGCTGGAGAAGGTAGAAGACAGAGTTTAGTGACCTGGATTACATAGTTTTCTTTTTTTTCTGGTCAAAACAGGAAAAGGCACAATTGGAGCAAAGGCTTTTCCTGACATGTCAGAAGATCTGCCTTGTGTGGCCTTCATCCAAGATATTTAAACAACATCACAAATGATTTACACCATCAATTCAAGCATGACTTTCACTCTTTTTTTGTTTGTCATTTGTTTTGTTGTTCAGAATGGGGTCCAGCACGTTCATGCATTTATCCACAGCCCAGAAGCGTATCACTTCTGTGATGTTGAACAGGATCTCAATGGTTAGCACAAAACACATGCGCAGTAAAAAATGCATTTGCTTGTCGCTTCGATTTTCCTTCTGAGAGATGTTCCATCCATCTCCACATCCAACTTTGATTTGCCTCCACAATTTTACTTTATGTAGCTTTTGAGACATAGCAAAGAACATGAACACGCTACACGCACTCTCTATTTTAGATATTTGTATTGGTCATTTTAATTCCATGCATGTTTTGAGGTGTTTATTTTTGCAGATTAGGTTGTATGTGTTTATGTGCCTTAATGTAATTAGTGGCTGTAGAGTGGTGCGTATAATAATTGTCCTGTTGGAGTTATCCTGAGTTGAATAGGTCAGTAATTGGATAACACGGTTTCATCTGTGCTTAATGATTAAATCCTGTGGTTTGAACGTAGTGTAAATACTATATACAAAGGTGTAACTAAAGCTTAGCCATTGCGATTACTACTCATCATAACTTTGCTATGATGAACATGTTTCTGATATCTGTGCACTCTGGACTGCAGGCGTCCCTGTTGTTCACAGTGGGTTGAAAAACATGACTGTGCTGAAAACCACCCAGTCCGGTTTTGAGGGTTTCCACAAAGACCGCTTCACCACTCTGCAAGAGGCCAAGGACAGATGTTTCTGCACCTCTGTGTATGCTAGGTGGCGCTATAACAAGACTCTGGATATCGACTTTGATGCTGCATGGTAATTAAATCCTTAAATAAACACGTCTTAGGTATGGGTATGCATGATGGAGCCTGAAACTTTATCTGGAAAAAAATATAATTTCTAATCACAAATCACAAAATAGAATGAATGTCTCAGCTGTTTCCAATCACTTCCTCGTCCTCACAGGAAGTGTGTGAAGGAAACGATTATTGAGAAGTTTGCCGGCCCGTATGATTGTGGAGAGTTCTCACCCTCTGTGCAGAAGACCCTTTATGAAACACAGGTTATGGTCCTGGATAGAGTTCCTGAGGTAAGTCCACACATCTCAAACCTCTAGGTGAGATCTGTGGTAGTTGCTGCATGAAAATTAAGACACTTAAACATCAACTCTAAGCCACACAGTAAGTGTTCTGTCCTTTAGGTTGATGAAATAGAGATGATCATGCCCAACGTGCATTACATCACCATAGACATGACGAAAATGGGCCTCACCAACAAAGATGAAGTAAGTTCTGTCATTACTACCAATCGTTCATGTTCAGTCAACATTGTTACTGACCTGTAATATTCCCCTAAAAAGGTTCTTCTTGCCTTGGATAACCCTTCAGGCAGCATCACAGGCACAGTGCGCAGGAAGCAGCGAGCCAAGCTGTGAAGGCACCTACCCACGCAGGAAATGTGGCTCATGTGATCTAAATATTGATTTTATCGAATTAATTTAAAATGTTTACATCACGTAAACCCAAAAGGAAGTTTAGGAAACTAAAATGACCTTTTAAATACACCTTCAACTAAAGATTTCCTAAATATGGTAAACTTTGGATGTAAGTAAATAAAATCAATTCATGAAACAAATATTGTTCTATTGTGAGAAAAGAGCACCATTTATTGCAAATCTTTGATTCAGATATTCAAAATCCAGTGTTATGTTGCACATATACATTGGTCATACACGCTTCAATACAGTTGTCTTTGCAACATTTGTGAAAGCACCACAGGTAGGAATATAAGAATATATATACACTAAGCTTTGTGCCTAGATAATGCAGGTGTGCAGCAACAAAGAGTTTTTTGTTTGGCTCGTTTCTAGGAAAACAAAATGCTTCTTTGTTACATGCTAAGAACGTTTCATGGACTCAGCTGCACTGTTCAGAGCATACTGACCGATTTTAGGGAATCATGTTCTGCAGGTATCAAAATATCCAGGTACAACATATACAGTTGAAAACTGTTTATCATCTTTTATACAAATACTTTTTTTTCCTTTTGAACCAGCAAGGGTTAATTCACTTTGTACAAGTGCAAACATATGTACGTACACACACACACACACACACTCACTCACAGAAATCAGACCTGCACAGTATTTGTACCTTCTTTCAAATAAAAAACAAACACACATAAAAAAAAAAAAGCATACTGTATCTCAAGCAGCAGAAACGAGAATGGATCAAAGGGTAAACAGCTGCTATTTTCTTGCAGTCCACGCTTATAAAAACCTACAGCATTCAAATTCTGTCAAGGTGCCACTGTGGCCAGAGAGGTCTTAGTGAAGTGGCAGCTAACCTGGGGTCTCCGGACACAATGATTGTCACTGAGTTGGGTGCTGGGATGGCCTGCGGGGGCTACGAGGCGTTGGTCTTGAGGTGTTGAGTTTGCAGCGGCTTCACGTGATACTCGTAGATTTTCAGTGCGGGGCCGAGCTTTATCGACAGTCCCGTCAGGACGTCGTTGCGCGTCATTAGCAGCAGGGACTTGCCATCAATTTCCTGTCGGATGGAGAATAGAAGTATCAGACTGACGTCTTAGTTGATTTTCATCACGAGCGAGAGGAGAACACCAACCTGGTCCTGAAAGGCGGTGGCCTGCTCCTCAAACCCCGTGGCTTTGAAGTAGTTGACGACGTCGGCGACCCCCCAGTTGGCGGGGTCCGGCAGCTGGCCGTTCTCCACCGGGCTGCACAGTCACAGCGGATGCATTCGTCTTAATGTGCATGCCGTTTAACACGATAAATGTCTCACACTAAACAGAGCAGACGCTACCTTTTGGTGCCAACGGAGCCATTTGCCTTGTCTTCCATGCCAGCTGTAGGAAGAAGAAGAAGAAAAAGATTATTAGGTTTTTTTTAAGCTAATATACTAAACTGAGAAAAATCAGTCCATTGACCATTAAATACTCAAGTCAAATCACAATAAACCGGAAAAAAATCAGGCAATAAAACGGTAACAGCAATCAAAAATAACTTTTTTTTCCTCCATCCTTCCTCCAGCAGTTTGAGTAAACAACTTTAATTTAATTTAAATGTTTTGCATCATTGTACACACATTAACTTGTTGTATTTAGACTGGCATGTTTTGTATCATTATTAAAAACGTAGACACTCTTTGTTTGTTTAAGTCTAAACAATGCTTGGCCATGACAGGTTACTGCTGCACGAATGTTTAACTTGGACAAAAAGCTGCTCGACAACTCGAGTTGATGTTTTTTCTTCGGGACTGACAGCATGCATTCATGGGATAGACTGTGCAGGGGACCGAGGGACGCTCCTGCGCTTTAAAGTCAATGCACCAATCCAGCCATCGCAGGCTAAAAGTGAGTCTCTTACTATCTGTAACGTTGCAGTAATTTTTCATCAGATATCTTCTCTCCGCAGCTCACACACCATCGTCGTCTCCCTCTCTCTCTCTCTCTCTGTGTTTCTCTCTCTCTCTCTGGGCACTGACAGGGTGTCTTCGCTGCAACAAACATCCAATAAGTACAGGTGTTCCCACAGTAAAAAAAAAAACTAAATGTGAAACCAAAACATCACCTAAAGACCAGAACAAAGCTAACGCTAGTAGAGGATGGGGGGGGGGCGCGCGCGCACTGTGTCAAAATGACGACCCCCAAACAACTCACGTCGTTAGCTGGATTTAAACACAACACAATAACGTTACACACGACATGAAATGGCCTCGACTGTCACGTAACGTAACGAGAAGCGGCAGTTGCAGAACAGCACGTTAGAAGAAAGATGGCTTGTGGCTACGCGGCGATAGCTAACACGTTAACACGTAATCGCTGCCTCTTCGTATTTCGTATTGAGCTAACAGGGATAGTTAGCCGGGGTTTGCTAATATATAATTTAACGTTAACAGTTAACGTTACCTTATTTTTGCCGACTCCCGCTTGACAACACGGGTGCGTTCAAAGCTGTACACGCACGGTGAATAAAAAAAAGACGTCCGAAATCACTGAGCCGTTTTACGAATGATTAATCGACGGCATTCATTTGATAGAATCAAGATTTAATCAAGTAAAGGCAACTAGCCCTCTTCATCGGTTTAGCTTCCTTCGCCCACATGACAGCAGAGAATCATGGGAAGTGAAGTTTTCGACCGTTTCAACGCCATCATCCGTAGTTCATCGCGATCCAGCGCCTGTTAAAAGTATTTCACCACGCACTATGTATCATCATCATCACGTTTAATCATGACCATTTGAGTTATAATAAAAAGAATTTATTATAGTGACATATCATTTGTTACATAAAATCTGCTACAGCAAAGTATATTCCCCTTGCAAACACAAGTAAATATGGGTGGGAAAAATGTGTCAGCCTTCTAAATGATGTGAAAGATATCCCACAAACGTAATACAGACACATTTCAGATTATTGATCCCATACTGGCATGTGTGACTAGCTACGAGGAACTCAAACTGATTTCCTTCAGTCAGGACGGTGAAGTGGCTCAAGAAAAAGTGCTTGAATTTACATCAAATAGGACAAACATTGTTACACACATGAGGGATAAATAACACATAAGAAGAGCTGTGGATTTCCTACACCTTTTAAGGGAAGAATTATACACAGGCAGTTTGGATGGAAACATGCGGAGTGGTTTTCAAAATTTGTCCAAATAAAAATGTCATCAGTTCTGCATTACATTCTGTTCACCCTTCAAACTGGGAACTTACATGTTAGATCCCCTTTACGAAATGGGTTATTTTCAAAGTAATACAACCAAAAAGTTAATAAAAAGAATTGAAAAAATAACCTAAAAGGCTACAATTTGAAATTGGCGTGAGGCATCAATGTGTATTAACTGTTGAAAATATTTCATTTCTTTTAATGGTTTATTTTTCAAATGGACAAAGGTTGTACAAATAAATAAACCAAGATATTCACTATAAATTACACTTTTTTGTGAATAAAACAATAGGACTTTCCTCATCTTTACCGAAAACTAAGTCAAACAGTTAAAATGTCATTTTATTAGATATCTCTAATATAAAAAAAAATAGAATACGAAAAAGTTCTGTCTTTTGAAATGAACCCGGGGCTTAATCAAATGTCACATCATCTGTTCAATTCATGAAAAGAAATGTTTGAATTCAGGCATGGCCAATGTCAATAAACAGCAGATCCCTATCGTAAAAAAAACATTCAGTCACCAAACCTTTTTCACATTTGGTTGTCTAGGATTGTTGAACTTGATTAAATTACATTTCTTTCATTCCCAGACACTTGAGCACCATGTCAAATAATGATCTAAACTTCTGAAGACTTGTTAATTGTATGGACCGTCAACAATGCATTATTGTATCCAACCAGATGGCGAAAAGTAAAACTTTGGATTTTCCCACAGCCTATGTTGGGTGGATCCCTAACCTGCAGTAATGACCTCCAACTGACCTCTGTGCGGACGGCAAGGACAAACTTCCTTCTGGAAAATGAAAAGATTACTGAAGCAGGTGAAATCAAGCCTTCTCTGACTTCTGGAAGTTCATCGAGTGGACACCGTGGCCTTGTGGGTATTGAATCTTTGACACACAGATTCTATAATCCCCTGTTGAATACACACGTCAACCAGTTGGCCTGGGACTACATTAAAGCAGCAAGAACGGGCAATGTCCGAATTCATGGCAAATGCTCTGTATAGACTGATCCCGCCTAGAAAAATTATTCTCTTGAGGGGGTAAAATATGTTTTAATTAGATGCGTCAAATTTAACTTAACGGAAGGGATTTACAATGAAAATGTTCTTCAAGTCAGACTCTTTTGACCGTACTTTCTTTTAAAAGCCGTAACATGACAAAAATACTTTTGTCTGCTAAAGTTCTCTAACTGACCTGACAGCCTTAGCCATTTTGTGAGGAAGAGAGCAAATATTGCTTCGTCACAGTGTATAAATTGGTTAAAAACAATGCAAAGAGAATACAAACCATAGTTGAGGTAATATGTTTCAACCAAGTGATGACCAAGATGAATACTTTAGGTTATGATAATTCCGTTTTCTGTTATTATTCATGGTTAATGGTTTAGTTTAGCTTCCATGGGATTATTTAAAGCAATAGGTCACTCAGATCAAATCTAAGATCGAATGCATCAACATCCCAGGATATTAAAACAAATTAAAAAGGTAACAAAACACGACAACGGAGACGTATCGGAACATTTTCAGGGCACTAGTAGCTCGTTGTGACACCGCTATACAGACGTAACATGCAAAAGTAAAATTGAAAAAAAAAAAAAAATAACATGGCAGTTGCACAATGTCTTCTCAGAGTGCTGTGTAAGCACAATTTACAAACAAAATCGGAGAGGAACCCAGGACGGGACAAAATACGCCCATGTGACCAACACAGCTTCCCATCCATAGCAACATACTCTCGAGATAATCTAACAAACGGATCTTCCAGCAATTATAACATGTCAAACGTCATACACTGGACGTACCAAAAACAGAGGACCCCTTTGGGGGTCCCTCCTGGCGAGTTGTACCTGAAAAATATATCCTCTCATTCCGTACATTTAGTTCCAGTGTGAAATGTGACCAGATATGGATGAAACAATGCTACAATTGACTAAATACAGCACTGACAAGTTTCTGCTCCATAAGAACTCTTGTCAATTTATCTATTCAAGAACTGAGTGCTAAAGAAATCAGTGTTGCTATTATTTCACTAAGCACCAGTTTCTTTGTTGGAAATTTGGTCATGCTTTAACAACACAAAGTGTTTGAATATCGTATGTCTCATATATGTGTATAAATCTATATGTATAAATGGTTCTGGGTCTTAAGGACACCAGAATGACGAATAGCGGTTCATGTTAAAGTCTTCATGATCGAGGAATAATAAACTGAACCCTATAACAGACAACATAAAAATGGCAAGACTCAATGTCAGAAATGCAAACCAAAAAAATCCCTTCTATTTTCCCAAAGCTTGAATCACAACATGTGCAATACAAGCTAATACAATCATTCACTTACCCTGCCCAAAATGGGCATGAGATTAGTTGCTTTTCAAATAACTATTTGATTTCAAATGAGAAGGAAGCGGCAAAAAAAAAAAAAAAAAAGAAAGACGGATGAGAACGTGGTCTAGTATTTTTTGTGTTGCAGCACAAGGGGTGTCTGCATAATGTGCCTGTGTATAGGAGAGTGCTAACTGCACGCAGGATCATGGCAAGAAGGACCTCATTATGCTGTGTGGAATGACGGAACGAGGCATTTGTTTTGAACACGCGATGGCCTCAGTTCCACCTTAACCCTCAGGAGAGTGCAAATATCCCAAAACTTGTGAGCCCTGACGGGACTCTTGCCCATCTACTAGAACTCCGCAAACTCTTTTGCACACTTTTCTGTTTGTGACACACGGATGTCTTCCTCTTCGTAATCGTCAAAGTTGCTCGTGTCTCCTGGACCTCTGCACTTTGGCAAGAAGGGGGCTTCAACCTAGAGAATGGAGCAAAAAGGACGGAATTGTATTCAGATTTATTATTTTTTTTTAAAACAGACAATGGCTGGTGTTTCTATTTGTAACTATTATTCTGTTTAAATACTGAACCTCATTAGTCCATCCGTCTATTTCCAAGATAAAGAGAGTCTATGTTGTGACCTCAACCATCTTATCTCTATTTGTGAGGTAAAATGAGCTCGATGGTACTGGACCCCGAGTTAGTGAGGGATCAAAGTCCAGGGATCAAACACGATGAACCAATCCATTTTTAAATCGAAAGGTTTTTCCAAAATACCAGATATTCAGAAATAAGAATGCTCGAATGAATTGGTTCAATTGACATTGGTTGATATTCTTTACAAATCAGACGACAACATATACAATATACAATAAGATAACATCATGTCTTCAATCTATAAAAGATGTTGGATAGTAACAGATGCTTCATTACATATTTCCGGGTTCACAAACAATGTCATTACGACATAGTGGATCCCTACCTTTCTCTCATAGATGGCAATCCAGTCTGTTTGGGAGAACCACTTGTGGTTTTTTATGTCATTCACACCATTCTTCAGGTTGCCAAACCTCTTTGTCAGGTCTACCTGCAGCAGGTTTCTCAGCAGATCCTTCAGGTCGGAGCTAAAGTGAGACGGAAATCGTACCTACAGGAGCCAAGGACGACCCGACACCAGACATGTTATTCGCCCATTTAAAGCAACTGAAGTGATGGTTACAGTAGAAAACGAAGCAATGCAGAGTTGATGGTTGTGATTGAAGGGCAAGCAGATAGTGACGAGAGTTTTAGAAAACTTTGCATGTAGGATCTCTGCATACCTTGCCGGACACAATCTTTTCGTAGATCTGGATAGGCTGATCGGCAAAAAAGGGAGGGTAGCCAGCAGCCATTTCATAGATGAGAACTCCAAGAGCCCACCAGTCCACAGCTTTGTTGTAGCCCTGAAAGAATTTTATTTATTATTTTTGTCAGTACCTTAGACCACAACCGGAAGGGAAGGCTTGATATATGCAGAGCAGATATACACAGTACAGAGTGACACACACAACTTATCACGACTAAAATCTCTAGTCTCAAACATGTCCACCCTGACAATAGTGGCGCATCACACACTGCACTATGTAATCAAGAGCATGTGATCTCGTGAGGGAAGCGCAGGGAGAAAAAAAAACACAAGAAGCAGAAGGCTAAGTGAAACTGGATGAGGAAATGTCTGTGGTGAACCAGCGCTGTCGATTCTTCACTGAAACTGTTGGTGCGCTTTTAAGGTTGCTTGGAAACACAGTTATCTCCTCCGGCTTGTTTTTGTACTGAGCAATTATAGTCCAGCTCATAGATTTGAACTGATTACAATCATGTTGAAATTATGCTAAAAGATTTGGAGGTCTAAAACTATCTGTAATCCCCTTACAGTTCCTCATGATGAGGGCCAAACATCAATAACGACAAAGGTCCCGCAACGGGATTACACAGATTGTAAAAATGTGTCTTGTTTTATGTTCATAGTTTTTATTTATTGCTTTATTGTAACACACTTTGTCATTTTGTTAAAATACACTATATAAATAAAGTCTCTGTGATAAAATTTGGGTTACCATCGATAAAAAGAGCAACAATTCTTGAGTATTTTAATGAAATATATATATATATATATATATATGTGTGTGAAGAACGTTTTAAATTGAAGGTCAACACACAGGTATGTGGGCTGTTTTGAGTACAAAGGGTTCACCTTGCTGAGGATGATCTCTGGAGCCAGGTACTCAGGAGTTCCACACAATGTCCAGGTCCTGCCTTTAACTCTTTTGGCAAAGCCAAAGTCTGTGACCTGAATGAAGAAAATTGGGAGCATGATAAGAAAAGTAAAGACGTGAAGGTCAAGCTTTAACATCCGACTTGGCTTAAGCCGACTAAATGTTTTAATTTGATTAGTTTCAGTTTTCAGTTCCAACTAATACTTTACAGACAGAACTTGTTGATGACTGATACCGTTGCATTCAGTTCACATTTTGTTATTATCAACTTCACACAGACTTGAGTACCTGGATATAACCATGTTGATCTATGAGCAGGTTTTCAGGCTTCAGGTCTCTGTAGATGAGGTCTAGAGAGTGAAGGTACTCAAAGGTGAGCACTATCTGAGCTGCGTAAAATCTTGCATGGTGTTCACTGAAAGAACGCAGGGTGGAAAGTCAGACATAATGTATGAACAAGAGTCTTCTCTGAGTGAACGGACAAACTCAATCATTCAGTGCACGGCCTGAAAATAATGTAGTTCATGAGCTATTCCCTCCACGACTTTGACAGACCACAGCTATTAAACAAAAAGGGTCCAGATATAAGTAGCTAATACCGCATTTTAAAATACACCCCGCCCTTAAATATAATCTCAATGACCACTTTACCTGAATCTTCCAATACGCCTGAGGTGTGAGAACATCTCTCCACCGGGCACATATTCCATCACCATGTAAAGGTTGGAGTTGTCCTGTTACATAAAGAAAGGAATCTTTAAGCAGAAGGTCTCCAGTACCAACTGATGACATATTTAATGATACAGTAAGGAAATTTAAAAAAAAACCACACAAAAGTGACTGTACATCATGGGTTTATCCTCTCTTGAGGCGTTTAACAAGCCTGCATGTACCTTGAAAGAGTATTCCAATCTGACGAGGAAGGGGAAGGAGACGGCCTGTAGTATCCTCTTCTCATTTAGTGTGTGTTCTATCTGCTTCAACTTCACTACCTGAAGAAAAATAAAACTATGTAAGTACTACAGTTGTATTATTTATGAGAGAGCTACGCCCAATTTTAAAAGTCAATAAATACACGTTTAAGCTAAATTGTGAGCGGCCACTTTTTAAAGCATTGAATATTTTTTTCCATTTACTAGGATCGTGTCCGTCGTCCTTCATTTCAGTAAAGTGTGAAAAGCAAATCCAATGGAGTTCTGTTGGTTCTGTTGCATGGGTGAAAGTGAATAAAATTCCAAACCCATGTAATACACTAATAAAAGTACTAAGTGTAAATGCAAAAAAGGAGCCGTGTGAGCAGACATCGATGGTGTTAAGGAAAACCTTTTAACATTACAGCTGAAACAAAAAGCAAGACCGTTTTTAGCTCTTAGTCAACTGGTTTTTTTTATTCACACAGTTTGCTTGTTACATGAGGAAGCCGCGGAGGACACGCTAACTTCTTCCTACGACTCTCACATCAGCATTAAGAGATCGAAACTGCTATGTGAAGCGCTTCTGAGGTTTTCAACGATAACGTGGCCACCGTGCACAAGAGAAAAAGTTCCATTTCCTTTTACAAGATGTACGGCATCGATGAAGTTACACACTTTCTCAAGCGTTTGCTTTTTGCAGATGACTTAGATTATAACAAAAAGGGTAACGAGAATTCATTAAACACTTACTTTTTGTTTATCCAAGATCTTCATGGCGTAGAACTGATTAGATTCTTTATGTTTCACAAGCATAACTCGCCCGAATGAACCAGTGCCGAGCGTCTTGAACCTGTCGAAGTCATCCAGGCCAGTTGTGCTCTGAGGAAACATTGGCATTGGAACTGAAGACAGCAAACTGATGATTGAAATGCTTTGTTTTCTGCATGCACATTTGGTGCGAGTGCAGCTCTTATGTGGCATTTTGTCTCCATGAAGCTCTGAGTAAAAACACATGAGCTAGGCGATGTTTATACGATGAATGTGCTTTAGTGTGACAGTACCATTATACTGTCAGCATTCAAGTCAACAAGATCGCAGCCAGGAAGTGTCTAAGTGCTACAAAATCCATCAGTTTGCCTCATTCAGACTCAAAAAGTGAAGAGAAATTTAAAGTTACAGTTTTAATAAAGCAAAAGAGACAACTTACCTGTGGTGGACACTCCCATTTTCTTAAAAAGTCTTCTTTGGCTTTAGCTAAGAACTCTTTCACTATAAAAAAAGAGACAGGTATCATTTATCGATCAGCATTTTTGTACTCACACAATGTCAGTTAGTTTGAGTAAATTAAACTGGACACTTTAACGTGTTGGGGAAAAACAAACAGAGGCAGGTCACATGTTCGGGGAAACCAATGTATTTTAAGGTCAGGCAAATGTCAAGTACTTAGGATGCAGGAAACTACAAAAAATATCTCCCCGCCCCTCACTCAAAAACACACGTCTTAGCTGGAAATTTGTATTAATGAAGTGATGCAAAAAGCTCTTGTTGTTTACTTAACAGGCCAATTCAAAGACGAGCTTTTGTGCATCCCTTTCAGGAGTAGATGGGAGTAAAGGAGGGAGGCAGGAACAAAACAGAGTACCAAAAACATAACTGAGGGTACAGTGCAGGCATTAGAAAAACGTTGCGAAAGTCACAGCGGACATGAGATGTCCCAAGTCACAGAGTCACGGCAGGTATCGAATGTCTTGTTACGGCCGCATATGCAGTTGCTGATTTAAGTGCATACCTGGCATTGAAGGACTATGTGGAAGCGACTATGTGTTAACAATCTATCCTCGATATTATTAATACTTATATGTAGGGTAGCCTGGTAGAATTAACTGCGGGTTACACTCGTTCTCTGTGACTTAGGATGGCTCATGGAAAAAACGAGCATACCAAAAGTCTCTACAGTTCACCAAGGGTTTGCAGGAACATTCACCCACATGGATGGAAATGGTGGAGAAGAGAAAGAGAGGAGGAAACATTTATGAAGTGCTTGAAACAAGAACATTTGAGATCCAAGTGGTCTGAATGCAACACGTAACAAAATGACACAAGAGAGGACGACTATCACCTGACAGAAGTTAAACCTGGACTGAAATAGTCCCCCTTCAAGTAACTCAATGTTTTTGGTCGGAATTTCTTCTACAGTCTAGGAAAAAAGATATGTAGCTAAAACCAATAGACATGGGTTTTTAGTTACTTACAATTTAGCAATAGGTGGATAGTTCTGTAAATGTAGGTTTGATTATAAACAGCAGGAAGCTTTTGAAACGTAAACCTGTCTCTTCCTTTCTTACCAGTCTTACAGGAAGCTCTACAATCCTTCAATGAAGAAAATAGTTAAACTACACACGTCTGTGACAGAGACAATACAACAGTGATTGAAAAGACATTCTGTAAAGCACACATGAATCACATTTCATACTTGAAAAACAGTAAGCACAAAAAGGACGCAGGACAGAGATGACGCAAGCGACTGTGCTTGATACAAACTCGTGAAAAACAGATCGTTTGCCCAAACCCGTCAATGGACGTGTACGACATTAGACGAAAACAGCCACTTGGTTAAAGCTTTGTCTAAATCTGTTCCCGGGACACATACAGAAAGAGAAAAAAAAAAAAAAAAAAAGAGTACAAATGCAAGCTGAGACTCGCCCAGCTCAAGGGGCTGCAGATGGAATCCGCCAAAAAAGAAAAGAAATGAAAAAGTGTAAACGCAACAGAACGCACTTACTGCACTTATCCCACATGATGGTGTACTCGGATACATGAGGCACCTCACTCTCTTGGACCCTCTGCTCTTGGCTACTCTTACGACATCTGTGGAAAAGGCGGCTGGCGAAGGATTGGTCCTTCCCCTGGGCCATTTTTAGACCGATTTCTTGCTGCGCGAGGGAAATGGCTCACAGGCAAAGTAAGTTTTCCGACTGAAGACCAACGAGTGAAACACACTTCCTGTATGCAGCCGGGTGCATTGCAACGCTCGGCTAACCACACAAAAAACAAGCTTCCTGTTCTGCTTCAGTTCCAGCGGCCAACTGCACGGGGTATGGGGAACGCTCATTGGTCCGAAATACAAAACGGTGAGCTTGTTTTAAAAAAAAAAAAAAGTATATAAATAAAGCAAAGCACGCATAAAGGACAGCCTCTTCTGGTCATGTCCAAAAAAAAATTGCACCGCAGTGGTACATTCCGAGTGCTGATAAGGGAACCGTGGGCTCGTAGCACAAGCCGACTGACTGAGAGGGAAGTTATCTCCAGGTTATCGTGCTCTCTGGCGGTAAAGTTTATCAATGCAGTTCTTCAAAAGAGTTTTCCCCGGTGCTTAAAGTCACCCTGACGAACTGAGTCCTAAAGCTGCATACTTTCTTTCCGTTATTGAACGTAGTGTATTGAAAATGCAGTTTTTTAAATGTATTTTTGGCTACAGCAGTGTGGGCCCTGTGAATTATTAAATAATAAATGAACTAAACTATTATTGTACGCATCTTTCGATGCCTCCCTGCGGAAACTACGAGCACCTAGAAGGTAAGAAGACTGTTTGTACTACTGCCAATAGGAAAGCGGGTCAAGATCAGTGCTCTCCGGACAGACCGTTTAGTGGATTAGTTTGGTCATTACTAACAAATGAACCCTAAACACAACACAGCGGCCTCTGGCTATGGGTCAGGGGATTGATGGAGCACTTCAGATGGAAACGTTGCCATTCAACAGGTGCAGTTGGACAAGGAGCCACCTTCTCGCTGATATTACAACACACTCACAATGTAACAGCAAGAAAGCTGCGGTCGAGCAGCAACGTTTTGATGTACAGTAAACTTGTTGACGGCTGACATGACGCTTGAAGTGAGGGGCCTGGAAAGAAAAGGGGCATTTTCTAACCCTTGTTTGGAAAAGAAAGCATCACTAGACACCAAAAACACCACCTGTATTGCCATCGTAGCTCGCTTTGACCAAACCAAGCAGCCATCTGGTCAACTTGTCCTGTCTAATCAGGTACCTGTTGTTGTTGTTGTTGCAGTGACTAGGCCTTGTGCTGCAACTTTAGTGGATTTGAACACTAAGCTGTACGTTAGAAGGATAATTAAATAAATACACTAACTTCGTTGTCAAGGACATAATTGCATTCGCTGCTGTGAGAGACCTTCCACTGGATGGTGGGGAGCTCACCGCCGCTTGCTCTATTATCACTGTGTAAATAATTGGGATTTATGGGTGCACCGTCCGTGGCACTGTTTTCGTAAAAAGACACCGTGACGAGGGAGCTGACAAACCTCCACGGCTCCCTTTACAGAAGATGGTTCTTCTCTGCAGCCCCGCGTTACTGTACCGCTGCTGTCAGCTGCCACTGGGCAGCCGCTGCTAAAGGGCTGCACTCCGCCGACTTCATTCACACGCCGACGTTCAGTGTCATCAATAGCAGGGTTGAGACGGCTAACGGGTGGCTAGCTGCGCCGGTTTCCACAACACTCACCGCTCTCTTGCTCATTGCCTTTCTTGGCAGTCGCTGCGTTCCCCATCGTTGGGAGGACGGGGCGATGCACAGCTGGCTGGGCGCGACGATGGTGGCCGTTAGCTAACAGGGTCCTGCGTTAGCTAACGCTAGCTAACGACGTTCAGCTTGTGCTGGCTGGTTGGCCGACGACAACAACATCAATGTCTTCTCCTGGCGGACAGAAGCCTCGACGCGCTGCGCTACCCGCCGGGTCGGTCTGTGTGTGCGACGTCCTTTGAGCGTTCAAGTATGACTCCGCTGGAATGAAAACATGATCCAGACTTTTCACCTCTGCTTACTGTCGTTTCGTGATGCATTCACGTCGTGTGGGAATACCCGTGCGACAGCCTTCAGTGGGTGAAACGCTGCTTTCACGTACCGGGTGGGAATTGTAGTTACTCATGTGTCACATGATTTATTATGTAAAAGTAGTTTGTTCATAGCGAGTATTTTTTTTAGCATTTATTCCTATACTATACTCAGTCACTTTCAGTGTTGACAAGGCATCACTTTGTTCCTTTCTGCCTCTCAAAACTGTTATTACTAGTGTTGTTTTGTTGTAATTACCATAGTGACAATCCTCCATCTAGGGGTGCTTTAACATAGGGTATAGAAAAAATATATAGTCTATATTATACTTATATTAAACTATTTTAGAACATTTTGACATGCTTAAGCCCTCAAGCCCCTACATTTTGTTGCCAAAAAACATTTTTGGTAAGCCAAATGTAAATGTATGTAAAAGTGATATGTAATAAAAATACATTCCTTCATTTACATAGTGAACAGAGTGTTCATTTTAAGTTGAAAACTAGTCAACTGTCCTTTCTCAGTCCCTATTTAAGTCTATCATTTTGCATAATGCAAATTAACACAACTATTCTGCTGAAAGACTTTTAACAGATCAAATCTAAAGCTTATTAATGAGAAAGTAAAAATGTCTATTTCATCACTGACAGATGAGTCAGTTCTTCCTCCTCAGGGTCGATTGTTTTTGTAGGAAAGCATGCAAACATTATTAACCAAAATTAGGAGAAAATCCTGATAAGATTAATCAGTGATCATTGTACATTCTAGTAGTAAAGTAGTAGTAAAAGCTTAAATTTGAGGTAAAATGTTTGTTATATATACACTTTTAACTTGTTATGTAACAATATGTATAACTTGCTAAATATACCGACCTTGATCTTCATGAGATGCTCTAGAGGGGTACTGACGGGGGCACAAGTCCAGTATTACATATCCTTCAAGGATCAGAAGCGTTACATCATAATACACAGTTTTACAAACACCAGACAGGCAGCTGTGTCCTGTGATTCGAAGTCCCTGTTAGAAAATTGCAAAAATGTAATGTCATAGTAAGAAAGGGTTTTTAGAGAAGATTATGTATGTATCATTTGTACAATGTGATCTGTGTGTGACGTGTCAACTGAGATAATATTTCCGATGTGCAGATGGCCACTCGATATCCCATGATGGTCAGAGATGTATGTCTTGGGGTAAAGAACATGATGGTCCTCCCTCCAAGGTTGGATACGTGTGATATCTTTCACATGTGTGATATCTTTCCAGTATATATGTTGACGATGAAGAAAAAGACCTTGGTGAAGCCTTGAAGCATATCTCAGTGTATATGGTAAATTATACCTCCTGCTTGTAAGTATTAGTTAATAAACCCCCTGTTTAATGATTCTACACCATGTGTCATGTAAGAACAGAAACGTAAGTATGTCTTTATATACTCATTTATTCAAACACCTTAAATGAATTGCCTAATAAAACAAGAATGAAAAATAAAAGTCACATTCCAACAAACCATTGAAAAAAGCCAAAGCAGCATGATGTAATCTAATGGAATAAATTTGATTTCAAAACAGTGATGTCAAATAAAATGAAGGATTCATTCAATTAAAGATGATTCAAGAAAAAAAAACACTAAACTAAATCGATGCTCTGAAGTTCTTTCATAGTTGACCTATAACAAGATAACAAACAAATAATCCAATTACCTGTTTACTATAACTGTGATTTGGATATAAATTATTGTACAAAATATGAGTATGAAATAAAGTGTCAGTTTGAGATTATTGTCATGCTGTCACAGCGATAAATAATGACCTCTGATCGATAGGTGCACTTTTAGCACCACGGTCAGCGACACAGTTGCTAGGGAGCTTCCCCGTGTTTGTATCTGCGAGTTGTGGAGGAAAAGTCGCGTCGAAACCCACGGTAAACAATGACCCGAACGATGAGCAAATTACACCGTACAGCTTCGGTAAGACTTGTGTTGTCATTCACTTCTAGTTCAAACTGAAATCATATGCGCTAACGTCACACGTACTACATGAAAGTACACTCAAACGTCACGTTGAGAATGCAAACTTCAGCACTTGATTCAGCCCCCCCCCTCTCGCAGAGCAAATGGTTTAGCCCATGGACTCGCTCCAACACACAAGAGACTACAAGATACAGATTTAGTCAACCAACCTACGCTCGTAATAACGCCTTTTTCACATCACAAACACAGTGTTATTCTTTAAACTACTCTAGCGACTGAACTGTTTATTTATTTATTTTAATTATTTGAAAGAAGACCACGGTGTACTTTAACGGCGGCTGTGTCGCTCGGACGACACGAGCGAAAGAGCCGCACTGTCTGGAATAAATAAGGTAACGTTAACGGGCTACTTCCCTTCCGCATCTCCATCCCTTCGCTAGGTAGTGCTGCTAAGCTAACTGGACAGCAGCCCGGGGTCACGGTGTTTCCTCTCAGGTGTCGGACCGCATCCCACTTGGCAATGTGTCGTTTCCTTTGGAAGCTGCAGTACACGGCGAGGCCGTTACGAAATAGCTGCAGCAGTTACATTTGACGGCAAGCAAGTGAACCAGATTGTTTCCTTGTGTGATCCTTCCACCTGACCTATGCAACGTTAGCCGCCGTTGGCTAGCAACTCGCGGACAACAACAATTCAGCGGCTTCGGCTTTGGGAAAATGCGAACAATTTCCATCCCTTGGAGGACCGTGGTACCCACGATGCCTGCGGGGGTTTTAAGAAATCCGCTCTTGAGTTAATCCCGAAATACAGACGAGAGGCGTTAAAGGGGATGGCCTACTATTCTTCGAGTGATGAGGGTGATAGCGTGATGACTACCATGCTGTGACAAGCACTGGTCCCCTAGCTGCTCGTGTAGCATAGCTTCCTAGTTCAGGCTAAGGCTCTGTGTGTAAATACATCTACCCTGATGTGTTACATGTTCTTTGAAGAGCCATTTGATTTGCAGGTTAGGGGGAGGGGGGAGGGAGGGGGGGGGGCACACGAAGATTACAATTCCTAAAAAAAAATTCGTTACATAACAATTGCAACATAACATATGAGTTGTAGAGTAATCTCTGGAGTAATCCAAGAGATTTGGCTATTGAGAAGGATGTGGTATGTGTAAGCTTTTATATTAATGCAGGCTAAAGTTGGGATTCGGCAACGTTTCTGTCAGTACGGGATACTCATTGCAGCACATTGAACCAACGATAACTAATTGATTGAACACTTTTTAATTACATGCCATATGCACAACCGTTTTAATGCATTCTGTGTCGACACCTAGTTTGTCGCTGGGTTTGCAACCTTAAACCACAACCCGAAACCCAGTCTTGATTTGATAGAATCAGACTGGATTTTGCACACTGTTTGAGCAACGTTGACATTTTGACTCCTAATAATATGTGGCGATGATACATCAGCATACATGCACAGTACAGCTCACTTTGAGCCCATCGCTTCGGAACAAAGAGCAATGTGTCCACTGTTGCAACTGTACCTCATTTGCCCCACTTTGACCCACAGAAAATAAGGTCAGGCAAGATCCTAGTTAATGTCAAAGTGTAATGGCATTTCTAAGAGATGTCTGAGTTTTACAAATCACTGTAGATTATATCCAATAAAGTTAAGCGTAGCATTCAGCGCTTTGTTGGTGTATTTCAGTACCCAGTGGGCTGACAGCTCCCACACTCGCTCCTATCTGGAAGAAGGCCCAAAGCTGGAGTTGGGTCACTGGTTTGAGCTAATTTTAGATCCACCGGCATTTCTAAACCAACTTCTTTGCAGGGAGAATAGCCAGAAAAACTGGCTATAATCTTTCCTCTTAGGACAATGTGGTGATAACAGCGAAGTGGATGAGATGTACACAATCACATCGGCATTGTTCCTTTCAGTGTCAATGTCAATGTCCTTTCTTACTTGAAAAGCATTTTGTTTACATTGGCTTTTCGGTGTTTATTTGTATAAATCGTCTCTGTCTATAGCCAGTGTTTGATTGGTTGTAGATACCCTGAGGTCTCTGCAATGTTCTAACGACAAGACCGGGGCACACAGCATGTACAGAAAAGAACTGCTGACACAAGGCCAAGCGGTGTTTCCCCAAGCCTCTCTATTGATTCTGTATTTCAGGTTTTCAGGACATAGTTTCTTGAAACGAAGGAAGAACTTAAAAAACGATCCCTTTAGGGAAGCACCGCTAGTTGTTGACTTTTTAATAGATGTGACGCTGCCTATCATGAACAAACAGTCTGCTGCTTTGGTTCAGGTTTTCCTTTGGCACACTTTTCTGCAACGTCCTTTGTTCTGTTCGTTTGAATTTGCTTTTTATATTGAACTGACTACCGTATATCTGAAGTGCAATTGTCTTTTGGCGGTTGGATAATAACGATTTGGGAAACATTTCTTGGTAGAGTTCTGAACGAGAACTACTTTATTTCTGAATATGGAGTCAGTATTTTTCCGTGATGTAGTCTAAATGCTGCAGAAAGAGAAGCATTCCTGAGAGAGAACCTTGGGGTATAGTTACGTGAATCACACGTTTACAACTTCAACTTGTGCATGGTAATTAGGCGTACATTCTGCATAACAACGCCCCGCAAGACAGACAGGCCTTTGTCACGCATTGAGGACCCGTGAGACAGAGAGTGATACAGAAGAGCAGCACGAAGAGCCGCCTGTCCACAATGAAGCCTTTCTGAGCTGTTGGGACCGTGGGGAAAAGTGCATGAGATCAGCATCAATAGAAGCTCTGCCTGTTCAGCACTGCTCTGCCTTTGTGGTCCTATGGCTCCCTCTGCTGGAGATAAAGTGTCGTGGCATTATAGGTTAAACAGACTCTTTGCAGTGAAAGGAATGCATTTAGAGTCTATTTAATACTTCACTCGAGGATTAATTGTGTTGATGCTATTAGTAGATTGTATCATCGTTTTAAAGCCTGAATCCACTCTGTGAATGTACTCGTGTTGTATTCCTCACAATGTTACAAAAAAACAAACAGGGGGTTCATAGAATTGGCAAAAAAAGCTGAACAAAGCTCACATATCCTTCAACATAATACAGTCACTATCAAGGACGGTGTTGTATTATGGATGTAACTATTAATTATAAGTTAAACATGCTGTGTTTGTAATATCTTTATGTAAAAAATGTGGTTTCTATTTGACTCAATTTGAACCAAAATGACAGCAGGAAGTATTGCGTGTGACGATAACCACCGAGCTCATTCCAAACCTCTATCCGTCCCGCTAATCTGGCGTCAGGTTACACTCAAATCCCTCTCCTATCTTGTGAGCGCAGTAGTTAAAACGAGGCCGACTTGCCGCCGATAACCACCACTAAGACAAATGAACGGTACTCAAGGTCTCTCTGCTGGGTCTTCGATCAGCAACCAATCAGTGCTTCAACTGTGACCTTGTCCATTAGCGGGATTCATGCAAACAAGCGTAGACAGAAGTCTTAAATTTAGAGGGACCAAGGAAAAAATGGCATCACATTTTCAGACATGAAATTTAAAAAAATGAATTTCTAATGATGAGGGTGCTCTATTGCGTTCATTGGTCACGATAACGAGAATTTAAAGTTGTCATAGCTTAATACAAAATACAAGCTTATGCTGATTGAATTTGTTGGGCTTTTGTGTGATGTGCAGATGTGTACATGTAGACCTTCAGCTACATCTGCGTGCCTGGACAGTAAACTCGGGTAGATAGAGGATGAGTTTTCCGTACAGCGGCACCACTAGAGGTTACTGTTGATCTCCGTATGAAATGCAGTAGGAGCACCAAAAAAATACCCCGGTATATATTCCCTATGATTTGAGGTGATTTTACTACACTTCACGAATTGACACCCAGTGTCTTAATGAGCCATTTCTTACCGTGGCAATTTTTCCATGTAAAATGACACATTTTGATTAGAATGTGCATGTCCCCCGTTTCAGCCATAGGAAGAAGCTGAGCGTGAAGCTCCCTTACACACATGCAATATGTGGTTTTGGTGTCTTGTGGTTCTTGAGTCACGGAGAGGAACATGCCTCATTTTGCGTTGAACAAATATGATTTTTTCTTTTATCTCTCCCTTAATCGTGTCACAACTATTGTAATGTCTCTTGCGGCTGCATGATGGAGGGGGGGTTCTGACCTCTCAACCTTTTAGTGTCCATCGCTGTCGATTCAAAGTTGATCAGCTGCATGCACGGTTTGACTTGCGAGGACCATGAGCAGCTAGAGTCGCTTCATCATGCTGTAAATGTATTACTGGCAAATCCATCATTAGAGGGGAAGGTTGGAGTTTCCAGTTCACCTCAAAGGTTCATCGTCTTTAAAAAAGATTTCAGGGCACCTGGGTTTTCGCCCGGATCTCTTTTTTGGGGGGGGATCCTATACCCAGAACCTTCTTTATTTTCTATAAACAAGCTGTAATTTTTAGGCTTTTTTCTAGCATCTTATTTGCATTTAAAGTAGCGCCACACGTCTTCATCATTAAAAATATAAGGTGTCTTAACACAAAGCAAGTGTTGTTTATATTACGGATTTATTAATTATAGTGTTGTTCAATATATTAGCATATTTGTTGGTAACTAGTATTATATTGTGTAGAAACAGAATACCCTACTGCTACCACCACGTTTATCTTACTAAAGTTGGAAAAACTGTTGTAAGGAAACTTTTACTGTAATCCAGAAAAATGTTGAAGCACTTTGAGTTTCTTCATTTTTTCATTTTTTACTGCACCACAAGTGATAGAAATAGTTATTTCAGATTAGATTAAGATTAGAATCAAAATAGCAGTACCAAATATATAATGTATTAATATTATCTAATATTGTGATATATTATTATAGAGTACACTACCCAACATAACTAATATTCTATTACTAATACAATACACATTATTCTACGTGAGTACTTTCACTTTGGGTTCCTCAAATACATTTTATTATGATATTTTCATACTTCAACTTAATATGGTAGAGCATTTTACACTATTGCCATTTTGCTAAAGTAGAAATTTAGAGTCCTTTCACCACTTTTAACATTTGTTAACTTTGTAAAGTGCATCTCTCGGTTTGTCTTGTGTGTCTTTCTCTCTTTCCAGTGCGACCCGTAAGCAAGTTGTCACCAGGCATAGAGGTCTCTTAGAACCTGCATTCTCTCCACTGACCAGCAGGGGACGACTTCTCCGCTTGCAAAAAGAAGTTTGAACAAAACCCTAAAAGAAATCAAGAGTGCGTCGCCTACCCTTTCAGTCTAGAGTTTTTCTCCATTTCTCCTCCAACGTTACTCTTCCCGCTGTGACTCACTCAGCGCTCAGTCAGGCCCCGAGGCAACGAACACCAACTGCATTTAATTCGACAGTCTGTTGCGTTATGAAGTCTATCGCACATTCACACACATTGCATTTAACCAATGTCTCATGACAACGGGAGGAATCGAGAACAACCTACGGTGACAAAAAGAAAAACACGCAAACCCCCACGCAAATATGACAGGGGAGTTGAAGATATTCCCCTTTTCGCTGTGACGCAACACTGCTGACCACTGGGTCACTTTGCTCACCCTGCCGGCATTAAAATGAAACGTGACGAGGCATCTACGCAGTGGTTGATGTTTGAAGACACCCTCGGAGCACAGCCAAACAATAACATAATCTGGCGGGCGACTGGTGTTAATTTCCCACACAACTTCATAGCCCGAAGCGGCCTTTTAATAAACCACTGCCACGATGCCATCTGTTTGAATGAAGTGACCTCGGCCACACAAGGAAACCCAGCCGGCACGAGCATCACACGCACAGTGAGAGTCTGCAAACCCTTTGCTTGACAAACCGCATGAATATTTCACGGTGGTTCCGTGGAATACCAATTAGTCCGGGCGGACGTCACGCTGCTTGAGATTATTTCATTAGTTGTACTACAGCCTCGGAGCGGAACTACGCTCGGTGTCAGATTGACTGATGTCGCCTGTGATAGGCCTCTGTTCTTGCTGCTGCTGCTGCTGCATTGCATTAAAGAGCGTGTCCAATGCACTCGAGAGCCCATGCGCACAGACTCGCAGTCGGCCTCCCACTACTGTACTGTAAAACATAGTTGTTTTTTTTTCCTTCTCCTCACAGGCCGTGCTATCCGCCCCTCTGTCCCTCCTTCCTTCCTTCCTTCCTCTCAGGGCTGTAACAGAGCTGGGTCTGTGTAAACCACTGAGAGGGCCCCTCTTCCCCCCCCTCCATGCCCTCCTCTCTCACTCTGCCGCTGCTCCTCGTGTCGCTGAAAGGCCCCGGGGAGATGCTCAGATGATCCATTGGGCCATCCTCAACCACAGCGTCCACGCAACCCAAGACAGTGAAGACTAACCACTGCGAGTGTGAGAGATCCGTTAAAGGGTGGTGTGAGGATCCTGTGAGGCCCGCCCGCCCCCCCCCTGGCCAAGCTTGGCTCTCCCCTTCACTCCTCCAGCTCGAGATGCCCTCTCCTCCCAATGAAGGAGGTGAGTAAGAGAGCTCCATCTCTCTGGGTGCTAGCAGGGTTATTCTGTTACATGGTTAGTTGGGTTGCATTTTTTTTTTTAATTTGTTTTTGACACACACAAACACCTGGTTATGTATGTACCCGCCATCATCCGTGCCATGCTCCCCTGCGCAGAGCCACACAAGCAGCACACACCTACACACGAGCACACCGCGGATCATGATGCATGCGTCTATAGCAAACTAGACGCCTAATTCATTTACAGCCCAGCTCCGTAAACAAACCCCACTAAATCCCCCGAAGACATGAGCAAAATATATTACAATACTCCAGCAACTCCGGCTCCCCTCCCAGTCTGGTGCACAAGCTGTGACTGTATCTCGTGTTGTTTTATGCCGTCGTTTTCCTCCAGAGGATCAAGGAGCGTCCCCCATGAACAGGCCATCTGTGGGCTCCTTCCAGAGCATCGGGAAGAGGAAGGTGCGCACAAAAAAGAAGAAAGGCTCCATCGCCGCCAACGTCACCGGCACCAAATATGAGATTGGTACAGTATTCTGTTTCTAATGGCGTTAAACTCTTTTCAAATTACGTTAAGCCCGACGCCACAAATATATAGAAATGTTTAGTGAAGATTTGGGAGTGGGACGTGTTAGAAAAAAGGAGCTGGACCGGGCAGGTGCACTTCAGAAACACAAGACATCTATTGATCACAGACTTCGTCCTAATGGGAAACCAGTGCAGGATGAGAAGAGGCTTTCTTTGACATGAAACCCTTTCATCAATGTACAGTGTAAAAACAAGATCAATGCGAGGATAGTGTACATTGTACACTATCCTCGCATTGATCTTGTTTTTGTCAGAAAAACGCTCCGTTGCCTGAAATGGTTAAGCAGCAGTGTTAATGTATAACTTTAGTTTTCTTTTCTCAGATTACTGCCTGCATATAAATGTTGGATGCCCTGTTAACCCTGACGAACACACACTAAATGCGAATTGTCCCATTCCCATTTAGCTACATTGTGTATACTTAGCCTGCACCCCTAAAGCCTCAGATATCAAGCATTCAAGCATAATGATTTTCTTCATGAAAATTTCATGAGTGAGCAAGACCAACATCTTGGGTGGTCCTGCAGGTAAGATTAATGTACTGTGACACAGTGGATTGTATATTCATTTTGGAAACCGCTCTCAGTATGGCTCAGTCAGTCCTTTAGAACACAGCAAATCTAATAACAATGTTGTCAACAATAAAACAGTACCCTGGGACAATAAAGTCTAATTAGCCGTGTTGTTTTTTTTTTGAAGGAGACCATTGTTATTTAACGTGTTAAAATGAAACCTAATGGAGTCGGAGTCCAGCAACTAGTTCGCACAGAGGCAGCTCGGCTCTGCGTGCATACATAAATCTTTATTGAGGTAATTTACCTTGGCAGTCAGGTCCTTTTGAGAAGGGCAAACAGAAGCATAGTAAGCACTCCTCACATGGTCAGTATATGCCAGTGTGGCAGCGCCGCTCTCAAGGGTGAGCTCCGGGCCTGTGAAATGAAGGAGTCAGCAGCAGAAAGTGGAAGTTGGGGGCTGACCAGACCCTGTAGGTAGATGGGAGTCTAGCTGTGATTCAGTTTGCTTGCTGTGACGAGACCCTCGCGGTGGCCATTCTGAGAGTAGTGCAGGGCAACTATAAAGTAAAATTAACACTAAGGGCCAGATGGATGGCTCATTTCTGCTGTAGCCTCTTTCCCCAGCTGTCTTTTTTTGTTTCAGAATTGATAGTATTACAGGTAAAGGCTAAAGGTCAGGTTGGAAATGTGCTTCACACCCACTGAGAAGGGAATGTACACTCTGGCCTAAAGGGGGGGCTCGGTTACGCAATATGTCTCAGGATTGATTATAGCTTTGCACTCAAAGACCCTACTGGTATCTGTAAGCATAGGCCTGCTGTGATGCAAACCCAGTTGGCCTCCACAGACATTAACAGATGGAGGAAGTTACATCGGAAACACCTTTTTCCCATTCAAGTGCCATCATGCAACATTAGGCAGGCCTTCTCCTGGTTTGTGAAGGCTTTCAAGAAATTAATTAATACCACGTTTCGTTAGGGCATATGAATTTTTCATTACCCACTGAATAATGAATAGTTGTTGGATTAATGTCCAAATGGGCTTGCCACCTATCTCTCATACCATGAGGTTTCCAGTGGGATTCGAATGCATTACAGACAATTAATTTATCAGTCTGAAGCGAGGCATTACGATAGGTTGCTCCATGAATGGTAAATATTGCTGCAAGCTTTTTGATCTATAATCTCCCGGATCCATTTCGCTCTTAATGTATGCAAAAACAGAAAACAAGCCTAGCAGAAAGTGAAACTCTTTGAGTGAAGCATTGATCTGTAAAGTGGAAATAATTGATTTGTGAGTCACATCTTGTGTCCTCTTTGGTGTCTGCAACAGTAAGTGACTTTGTTATCATGAATATAAAGTTTATTTTAATAACTGTGGAGCTAATTTTGCTATATATATATATATATAAAATCCAATGTGATTATTCTTCCCCAGTTCGTATAGTCATCAACGAGGTGGACTTCACCAGGACCCGGGAAGATGACGAGACTGCCAACCTCATCTGGAGTGACTCTGCCGTGCAGCATGAGAAAATCGCTGAGCTCAGGAATTATCAGGTACACACCATGGCTACCATGTCAAGTCAGCAAACATTGCTCAGGGGCACTGTAGGCTCGAGGTTAAAGAAGAGAATAACGGCGTCAGATCCAATAGCTGCACTGAAGAGAAAAAAAAAAAAAAACGGGACCTTAGCCTTTATAGTAGTCCAAGAAAGCTATTCAGTGGCCCGCAGCAAAGGCCATGATACAGATCAGCTCCCAGCGGATGTACTGTATGTAACTTAGGAAGTGAAAGGCCTCCAACAGCAGTTTGTGTTCAGCTGATTTTATAGAGAAAACCAAAAGCCTCAGAAATGAAACAGGGAAAGTGGAAAGGAATACAAAGGATGAAACAAATACGACAGCTACTGAAACCTGCCCATGCTTTTTTATGAGTGTCTAAATGATTTTCTGACAAAGAAAACCAAATTTCCTCCTTTAAACTGGTTTGGTAGGCGTTGGATACAGATGACACAATTACCCACAATAAGTTTTTCCAGCGCAAACCATTTATGGATAAGTTTATAGACTTGTATTGTGGAAATGCACTTATTGTAAGTCGCTTTGGATAAAAGCGTCAGCTAAATGACATGTAATGTAATGTATTATAGATCAGTGGGATGCCACAACCCTGAAAAGTGGATTTAATCAACTCATTAAAGCGTATTTATTTTACTTAATTATTTTACAACTTCAAATAACTGACCTCTGGAAGTTTTTATCCAAATAAGAATCATATAAAACCACACAAAGTAGAGTTTCCAAAAGGTTTGCATACCACCCTGCCATAAAATACGTTTTTGTACTTGTTTGAAATAAAAGAATAGGTGATAAAAAAAAACAACTATTACCATTAACTATATATAGATTAGAGCAGATGAATTTGGATGGTGTATAGAGATATTTTGGACAAAGTAGTAGCAAACACCAGAATAAAGTAAAATAGAATGGAAACAAATGAAAACGTGGTGATGGATGAAAGACTCTGAAAGCGCCCATCTGCTTTTAATCAGACCCTGGGAGGTAAGAGGGAGACAGCAAATAGGAAAGAGGGAGAGGGAACAACACAGAGTACACAGATACAGATAAGAAGATTGACAGCAAGACCGACAAGTTGTGAGCAGCAGGGGTCCGGGGCAGGTTTGACGTGTCCAGTGATGTTGACAAGACGGGCCTAAACAACAAGGGCAACTAGTGTTGTCTCTCCGAAAGGATCTTACCTCTGTTTGACCCCCCGCCCCTCCCTCCCCTTGTCCTGCTGACTGAACTGGTTTCCCCTCAGCTCCGACCGTTAACCATCCATCTTCCAGAGTGCTTATTTGATTAGACCGGGCACTAATGATCGATTAAATCACATGCTAGGAAGAGTATGGCTTGTTAGGACAAGGGCAGCGAGAGTTCAGCGAAGTGGATTGAATATTACTGTAACGGTTTAACGTGTAGCAACGTGGCAAATGTTTTTGCATAGAACTGGTGATATGCTGTCAATTGTTTCCATTTGCTCTCTTGCTCTGCTGTGTTATTTCATGAGATAATTTCTCAGCAGAAACGTGGAAGTCCCTCAACAATTGCTTTTGATTTCCCCTCGCAAGCCACGTCGTCTCGCGGCATCGGCATAATTGTGCAATCTCTTCCGAATCCCTAATTACGTCTGTCTCGTTTGGATAATAATCATGGGATCCTTTTACACTCTTTTTTTTTTCTTCTCCGCTTCGCTTTTTCTGTCTCCCTCTTTTAATTCTTTCATTTTTTCCCATTTAGTGATGTACTGTGAGTTTGCTGTCAAGTTTCTCTTCATATGAGCCTAATTAACGCCCCTGTTCAGGCTCATTTGGTCAAAGAATACAGAAAACCCAGAGTTTTTCTTTTCCTTCCCACCACCCTTTCGGCGCATTCAAAGCAATTCATTCAACTGTCACTGCAGGAGCTTACGATGCAGAACCAATTACCTCGGCCCCTCGCAGTTGAGATTGATCTTTTTTTTTTCTCGCCTCTTCCCTCCCCAACCTTTAAAGTTTAAAAAAAGAAAACATGCTAAACTAAATAAGGGTTGAGAAAGGTCTCAGCGTCACCTTTTTGTTTTGGGTCCGTAATTGGGCATAAATGTCAGAACATTGTAAGCTCACTTCAGGTTGCTGCCTTTAATGTGCACATTTTTATGAAGGGGTGGGGGTGGAATTGAGTGGCGTAATGGGCCTAACAACATTATTATGTCTGCCTGTCCTTCTGCAGAGAATTAACCATTTCCCCGGCATGGGCGAGATCTGCCGGAAGGACTGCCTAGCAAGAAACATGTCCAAGTAAGTTTTGAAAGGAGATTGCTTTGAAGGAGTTAAATGTACAAAAAAGATGAGTATTTCGAAGCACAGTGTTTAGCCGCCCATCCCGCTAAAAAGTGGGTGCTTGTAGCACTCCACCACCACAAGCCGAATAACTGGAAGATACTGAAAAAACGCTAAATTCATCTTCACTTTTTGCAACTTGTAACCTGTACAAATACAAAATCTTGCTTTACTCCCACACACACACACAAACTTTTTTTTTTTTTTTTTTCCCAGAATGATCAAGTGCAAGCCTCAAGAGTACAGCTTCATACCCAAAACGTGGATCTTCCCTGCCGAGTACACTCAGTTCCAGAACTATGTCATGGAGCTACGGAGGAAACGCAAGCAAAAGACCTTTATCGTCAAACCCGCCAACGGAGCCATGGGTCACGGGTAGGTCAGAGGCTAGCGAGCGCCCCACAGCCATCTAACAAAAGGGAGAGTCACTGAAGCAGAGGATAGAAACTAAGCAAGATAATGAGTGCCTGGCTCAGTGAGTAGAGGAGGAAAATATAGAGCAAATAGATGACAAGCACAACAAAACAAGGCAATAAGAGGTTTGTGTCCCTGACATGAGTGTCTATGGAGAAGGTATTAAGGCTGGGACCAGATTGAATATTTGAGCTGAGAGAGTGTGGTGAATCTCATTGTTGGCCTCATTGTCCTCGATGGTCACACTCTCCATAAATCAGAGGCTATCGCTGCCGTTGGAGGGGACACACACGCGCACACACACACACACACACACGGTCCCTGGCAGTTACTGTAGTTCCTTCCCTGAAGGTCTCTGCATGCGATTATTTGGATTTCCTTTATGAGGCACCATCAGCAGACAACGATCAGTCCAGAAAATGGACCAAGATGGCTGCTGCAGGGGACTCTGTCTCACGATAGCATCTCTTTTTTAAAACACAAGCTGGCTGTGGCACCAGAAGGCATATTTCAAACTTCCAGGCCCATTTGGTCAGCGCCACTCTCAGGTTTTGATCTAACATTCCTAAGGCGTGTCTTTACTATCCAGGATGTTTTTATAATCCTGAATTATTGATTGGTCAGCATCAAATCATGGTGACTCCTTACTCTGACACACCGTCCAGCCCCCACATTGACCGGTTTATTAGGTGCACTTTTACCCTCTTAAGCAATCAGATGTAAAATTCCAGCAATCAACAGACTTTCAGTGAAGCCCTGGCTGGGAAAACAGGTGTGGACAAAGCAAAGTTTACCAAAGGGTTGAATTGACCGCTCTCTGACACAGTGTCAACAGAAGTGAACCCTCTAAGCCTGGGTGAGTATCGGGGTGGCATTGATCTTAAAGCTGCTTGCTTTTGGAAGAGTTCCTGGTGTCACTGACTAAGACATCTGTTGACCTAAATCAGCAATGTTCCCGGGCAAAGGGACATTTGAGCTTTCCTGCTCAATCTAGGATACTTATTTAACCAAAATATTGTTGCGTACAACACAAGCATCCAAAATTGTCTACAAAATAAACAGAGTAACAGATTCTAGCATTCTGTTTAGGAGCAATAGAAAACTCATTTGACACTCAAAACAGAGTTTTTCTAACCTACTGGGTGCAGGTAAAGCAAGCATTTACGGGAATGCAAAGTGGTTAAAAAAATAAATGAAATAAAAATAAAAGACAAAAATGTGGATGATATATTTTGGCAAAAATTCTGGGCTCTGAACAGAATTTGCAATTTTTTTTGCACGTTGCACAGTACAGAATACATTGAAACTGTAGTATTTTACTTGCTATTTTTTGGAAATGTGATCCCTGTCGTGTGTGCCTGGAGAAATACTTTGGAGTGCATTCATCACAGGCACCAATAGGTGGGGATATTGAAGTACAAATAGCTCAGTGTGCCTCACCTCTCCCTCTAATTCTCTTTGAATTTGTCCGTTCTGGTATAATGTGAGCATTACTTATAACTCCATGCTGCACTAAGCCCTTATTTATTAAAGAATAAAAGGCAGCAAAGGCTGAATCACAGCAATACATTAAGAATATGAAAGATGATGAGTTTAGCTCGACCACTCAGCGGCGGGCGTTCACAAGATTAGATTTTTCTCTTTTTTTTGCACACTGTTACGCGGCAGGAAATTAACTTATATCTACCCCCTGTAATTTATTTTTCCGTCGGCCAACTAAATTAAGTTATTGTTTGTGTCTGAAGCGCAGCGTGTTATAAGGGAAACAAAATAAAAGCGCATAAAAAAGCCGGCGATCCCCTCCAGTGGCAAATTAAATAGGCAGGGGAGAGTGGGCCGTGATTATCTGACACCCCAGCTCATCAATCATGGAGTCTTCTCCTCAGCTACTCCTCCTTGACTAACCAACGCTGTTAACCCCGTCCTCATCACTCAGCCTGCTGTTTGAAAGGCCCTTCACATACTCGGCCAGCCCGCTATCAACTTGTCCCTGTTCCTTTCTATTCCATCACTGTGATAAGCAGGCCGATGACACGCTCGTCCGTAAAGCGCCCAGATTCCAGTCGGCAGGAGCAGGCGGTTGATAAACCTGAAAGTAACAAGAGCTTAACTAACTTGAAAGGCGATACTTGATCACCAATGCTCCAGTTTTTCCCGTCGTTCGAATGAACCAAGGTGAATTATTTTGTTGAATTACAACATAGAATGCTCTGTTCCAATGATACATAACGTTCTAGCTGTGATTACAGAGCAGAATGACGTTTGCCCCCCCTGTGGCTTTGTGCACACAATATATTAATACCGCCAAATGTACTTTTTTTAAACAACCAATACTTTACTTCCTGACCATATATTGTGTTTTAATGTGGTGTTCCTGCTTGCATGTCTACAATGGAGCCTTCCAGGCTGTGCATGTAACCAATTTAGTCCAAGTCTGCCTTGAGTAAGAGTGATGGGGATATAGGTCAGTCGCGATGCTTGTACATAGTGGGAGATTGTTTAGGAAAAAGCGCCCCTCACCCTCGCAGCACACACGCAAACACCCACACACATAAGAACACACTTTCACAAAGTTTTCAGAAATGTCGCCCCTCAACCTCGCGTGCACGGCCACATGAATGCACATAAACCAACACAACGCTTTCTTGAGGTCCAGCTCGCAAAGGCCTGCATACCATAAGGCCTGAGTGCCAGTGACATGAGACCAAAGCAAATGAATTACAGTCAAGGTCCGACCAGAGCACAATGTCCGCCCCTATTAACCTGCGACCGGCTAAAAGACCCCGCTACAGCATTCGATGCACGCTGCCATTCAAACAGAAAATCACAACGTCACCCAGATGCCTGCCAAATATTTGTCAGGACAAACCAGCATTGTTTCATAGCCGTCTGTTGGTCGCACATTGATTTTTTGGAAAGAGTTGTATTTAAATGGCCACGTGATGAAGAAGAGAATATCAAAAGGTTTTTGGAACGCTCAATGCCCAGAAACAGAGTGCGCCGTTAAGACCAGACCACAGGCATGCTGAGCACACTTTACATATGTTTTCAGGGAACGCTCTGTGGAAGTGAAAGGTCGTATCATGAATACCACCAGGGCCACGGCGACTCTGAGCCGCTCACTGCTAAGTGCTAAATGTCTTCAGTAAGGATAGATCTTCTCCCTACGATGGCATCCACTGCTCGTTCTACTTTTGGAAGTGGGAAGATTAAAAGTCCCACCATAAATGGCAGATGTGCCCCCCCCCCCCCCCCCCCAGTAATATGTCATAAACTTTTCCTGATGATTTGGAATGACATATCGTGTTGAAACCCATCAAATCTGTATACTGTTTGGCTTAATTCTTTTGCTTCAACGCGTATGTGAGACCGTGCCAATATCATCAGTCATCTTCATGGTCTCCGCTATGCTGCCATCTATCATTTTTTTAATTATCTTTTTTTGTCTTTACTACGCCATATTTTATTATCCTGCTGACGACATCCCAATTTCCCCCCCGAGGATTAATAAAGTTTCTGTCTATGCAGGATCTCGCTTATCCGCAACTGGGAGAAGCTGCCGGCTCAGGAGCACTTCATCGTTCAGGAGTACCTGGACAAGCCCTTCCTGATGGAGGGCTACAAGTTCGACCTGCGCATCTACATCCTCGTCACTTCCTGCGACCCACTTCGCATTTTTCTCTACAACGACGGCCTGGTTCGCATGGGCACGGAGAAGTACCACGCGCCCAGTGAGGCCAACCTGGTGAGTCACAAGCAGCAATACCGCGGATGAAGGCCATGGGAACGTTTGTTAGTGTTAGACTAAGAAAAGCGCACACACACACACAAACCTTGTGGCTCACGGCAGGACATGCTTCTTTGCGCGCAAGGTCAGTTTGATGAGTTGTAGACACAAGCTCAACGGTCCATGGATTTAAAATTGGAAATAACCTACGGAACTTTGTGTGTGGCCAATCGGGGGGCGAGTCAGATAATGCGCCACAGACGGATAGTAGAAGGAGATTCACAGAACGCTCTCGTGAACCCAAGACGTGGGGCTTGTGGAAGTAATCAAATTAGACCGCAAAACATGCATGCACTCATATACACGGTCAACAGTGACCAAATGCAGACAACTGTGAGGCTGATATTGGATCACACACACACACACACACACACACACACAGAATGGAAAAGCGTACTGTAACAGTGTAAATGTCAACGTGCCAGATGTCTCCTGTAATATTAAGCCGTTCCTATTTGCCTCCGGGTTCTGCACCTGCTGAAGCACAGTCTGTCGCTGACAATGGGATGCATAGGCGCGCACACACACACGCGTGCGCGCGCGCGCACACACTCACTCACTCACTCACTCACTCACCCACACACCCACCCAGCTTCCCATCAAGTGTGATCCTTATCTATAATATGAACACACGCTCGCATAGACGCGCCGGACCCCTCCTGTGACACAAATGTGTATTGTCTTACCCAGTGTGTGACACATGATGGAGTGAGTCGTGTCACGGAGATGGATGTTCAATCCCACAGAGAGGGGCTCCCAGGCAGCCATCATGGGCTGGAGTGGCCCGCGGTCACAGCATTATTACCTTTGAGGCTAAGGGCAAGGATGTATTGTCTTCAACCGTGAGGGATGGTGTTTAAAAAGACAAAGCAGTTGGTTTTAATCAGCATTGGTAAATCCCCATATAGCAAAGCGAGCTGCTCTTTACTTTTCCTACTGCACCATTTCTTACCATCTTTAGTTGTTGCCAAGGGACACGTTTGGGATGTTTTTATTTTTTCCTTTATTCATGTCCTTATTACTTATGAGAAAATGTTTCACATTACAATGTGGGTAGGTGCACTGCGGGGATGAAACCATGGACACACTTGAGGATGTTGTTTGCTCAGATGATTATAATCACTGACAAAGGTATAATTACGCTAAAGAGCACTTGCACGGGCACCACAGCTATTTAGGTACAATATCCAGTTTATACTCCATGTATTAAAATAACATTTCATTTTGCCATTGAACTTGCTTCAGTGGAGTAATTTGTAGCCATTAGTACTAGGAAGCAGATTTACTTGACTCTCAGCCATTTTTGCATCTAAATTTGGGGAAAGAGCTAAACAAAAGGCTGCTTTCTTCATCAGCGAAGTAAATAAAGACATTCAGAGGAGACGCCCTCTGAACTCACCTTTTGTCTCCACAGAGCCAGCTCTACATGCATCTGACCAACTACTCAGTCAACAAACACAACGAGAACTTCGAGCGAGACGAGACGGTGGACAAAGGCAGCAAGAGGTCCATCAGTTGGTTCACAGAGTTCCTCCGCGCCAACGACTACGACGTGGCCAAGTTCTGGGGAGACGTCTCTGTACGTGGGTAGTCCACAGACACACACACACACACACACACAAAAACTGCAGGGTACGTGGCATGGCGGCGGATGTGTGCTTCCACAAAGGCAGGGATGTGCGGTATGATGACAGCACACACCACAAGTGCAAACAACACATGCACGCATCCCTAGGTGTAATCTGTGTACGCGTACACTCACATGGACTCGTGCTCTTTCCACCAAACAAAACATGTTTCGCGGAGAACACAAGCGGACCAGCGAAAGGTTTGATGTGATTTGTTATGACAGTGATTCAGTGAGCTACGGAGCTTTGTTTAACTCCAGGAAGAGCTCGGTGAAAACATCATTCCAGGAGGATGAGCTGGCTCTATCCGGTCCTTCTCTCGGCTCATCCAAACACCTTTACCAGCGCACCTTTTCTTTTACCCATCCATCCCATCCTTTGCTCTGGCGTCTTTCTGGTAGCTTTCTCGCAGGAACACCTTTCTTTCGCCCTTTTCGTTTTCTATTTCATTCGTCTTGACCTTGAGTTTTTGTCCCTCTGTATTCATTTAGGGTATATGGTCCCTCAGTGATTGTTCTATGTTCCACTGTCTGTTCTTGTGCTGCGAGCGTTCAACCTCAAAATCAAATCCCATTGGTTGTTATACTCAAGGCAATTTTTTTTTTCTTCTCTCCATCAGCCTTTGCTCTTCTTTGTGTTCACTTTCATGTACAAAGTGTTTAAGACCAAAACTGTTTTTACCTCGCACGTTTAAGATACTGTTTAGGTAATGTTTCCTTTTATTATGCTCCACTCCTATCCATGTTCTGTAATCTTTTTTCTCACATCCTTTTTGCCTCTCTGTGACACATCAGAGTGTCACCCTTTGCCTCAGCTAGGCCATCATCCTCTCCTCTCGCTCTCTCACCGTCATCTGCTCTTCAGAAGCTGCCTCACTTTGGTGTCAGTGCTGTCCGTTTTGTTTCAACTCGGTATCTATGCTCCCCGCTCGCTCTCCTCGTCCCGTCTCTTTTCGTCTCCTCCTCCTACATGTTGTTCCTGTACGGACCAAGCAGGCCGCCCCAACCCCTCCCGCCAGCGGTCACGGTCGCAGAGTCCGAGAGTTTGCCAAAAGATTGTCTGTGGGGGTTAAGAATATAGAGTCAATTTGTTTCTTCCCCCCCCCCGCCCCCCCATGTTTCACTGATTTCTCTTTCATGTTGAGGTATTATTGATGTGCTGTATGGGGTCCAAGGTTTGGCCAGCAAAAGCCACAGCTTTTATCATGCGGGGGTAATTTTGAGAGCAGCGTCTGACTACCAATACTAATTATAGAGTGCAGGGCAACACCCGCGTACCGCTCTCCTGCAGCCCGCAGTGTTGCGAACAAAACCGCAGGTCAGCAGCCCTGCGTGGGGCTTGACTAGTTAAGGGAAAGATGTTGTGTGTGTCAGAGTAACCAAGTAGTATTGGTATTAGGCACATACGTGCATCAGTCAAGTCCCATGTGCTAATCTTTAAGTTTCACATCCTAAACGAGTCCTCGTGAGCTTTTAAACAAATGTATTACCAGTTGCGTCTTTGTCTGTAATGTGCGATCGATACATTTCTGTTTTTTCTTGAACCCTGCATAGTTTATGTATGCAACTCAATTATCTGTAATATGATTGTCTCCATCTGCTGCTCGGTGACGTAGCGTCAGGGTTCGCTCGTGCATCGTGATTGGAAACTGTTGGATTGGTTCTAAGTCAGTGGAACCTGGGAATTAAGTGTCGACTTGCCGTTAATGAAAGCAGTTACCCTTAGTGGATTGATGATAATGATTGATTCTCGGCAGGTTTTTTAAATAGCATACATTTTAATCTTTGGGCTTGGGGGAAGAATTGAGTCAGTCAAGATTTGAGTCCAAATGAAGTCAACAAATACTTTTGTTGTGTGTAATACATTTTGTGACTCGGTTGCAGATTCTGTGACTTGAATCCACAAGTCTACACACCACCGGCTCGTGACGCTGCTAAAACCGAGACGATAAACATGTATCACACATGCACACACATCATTTTAAAAAATGTATGCCGGTAAAACAGAAAAATGTATAGATAAAATGGTTCAAAGAGGATTATAAAACCATTTCAGCCCACTGCGAACAAAAGCGACATGCACAGCGCTAGGCAGCGGCTAGTGCTGGGGGCTCAGGATGAGGAGGGAGTTGATGGGGGGTAGGGACAAAAACACACACGCACACCAGCCGGTATTGGGGACTTTGGGCATAAGCGGCGGGAGCAGGTGTTGGTGCGGCCCGTAGGTCAGAAGCGCTGATGGAGGTGTGTGAGCAACAGACAGAAAAGGGATGGGGCTGCCGCCTTATCAGGTCAGGGCCAGACCACCGTACCCCACTCCTGCACGCGGCAGTCAGACTGGGAAAATGGCAGGCCAGCAGCACTGCCTGGGGCCTGACTGGTGACGGCGAGCTTTGTGCAGTGCTGCACAGTGGGGCTTAAGCCGGCAAGTAGCAGCCAGCAAAATGTGCACACACACACATGAACACAGGTTGGGAGCCACCAGCCCCACAGATGGACCACAGGCAAGTCTGTGTCTAATATTTTTATACTCGTACATGAGTATCTTTGAACAAGTGAATCATTTCCCACCTCTTTAAAGAAGGTGTTGATTACAGGTGTAGTATGTGCTGCGATTACTCACTTGTCGGAGTTTAGTCCTGAATCTAAAAGGTTCAAGCATCTGTCTGCAATCACAACCTGCAATTAAAGCTAGACCTTTAATTGCAGCATTTTCCGTTAAAGAGGACCTGCATAAAAAACAGGAGCTCCTATAAAAATTGCAGCATATAGCTTTTTAGGATATAGGCAAGTGAGGTATGGTAATTCTCCATCTCTTTGTGTTTTTTATCCTGCCAGGAGCTGGTGGTGAAGACCATTATAGTGGCTGAGCCCCACGTACTGCACGCCTATCGGATGTGTCGACCCGGCCAGCCACCAGGGAGCGACAGCGTCTGCTTTGAGGTCCTGGGTTTTGACATCATCCTGGACCGCAAACTCAAACCCTGGCTGCTTGAGGTACAACGCTGTGTGTGTGTGTGTGTGTGAGGGAGGCGGGGTGAAATGGGCCAATCGGTTTTCTGTTTTTGGCATTGGCAAAGAAATGTATTTAATACATTTACCGGGACAGTATAATTTACTGATTTGAAAGTTGTAATTGTTGTTTTATATTTTGTCACATAGTGAAAAATATTGAAAAGCATTGTAGGGGACTTTTTGGCTGTGTATGGTTTGCCAGTCTAAGAGAGGAGGGCTGCAGCCTGCGCTCTCTCACCTGTCTGTGCTGCGACTAAAGTGACAGCGACTCCCAAACTGAAGTAATGTGGCATCAGTGGGGGAGAGAGGGAGTCGTTGCTCCGCACTGACGGAAAGCATAAACACACCCTGATTTTGCTTACACATTTTTGTCCCTGGTGCGCTAACACACACACAAACATCCACACAGTCTCAAGTATGTATTCATGCACAATCAAACACAACCAGAAGACACACTCTCATGTAAAATGAAAGGTATGTTCACAACCACAAACATGCACACACAATTACACGGCTGTGTGCATTCATACACACCCACGACTGCAAATGGAGATGCAGGCCCACACAGCTGCGTAAAATGACAAGACAAAAGACCCCTTTTCCTGATACAAAGGCAAACATGAAAGGTTTGAATACCCATTGTCTCCGTGTCAGTCTCTCCGAGTGTCACTAAATCAGAAGATGGATTTGGGTTTAAGATCCACTCCAGGATTTCTGTCTCACCGTTCTGATGTCAGCCAGTCAGTTAAAGCTTGACCTAAATCCTTTAACCCAAAGTGGTTGCGCGCCTTTTCCCCCCCCCTCCTCTCCCACAAATTAACTCAAGGAAGAGAAATGCCTCGAGGATAATTGTTTGTTTTTTTTCCCCATCATGACATAATTACCTGACTCTGCGTGGTTGAGTAGTTGTACTATGTGACAAAAGGTTGTACAAGAGAGAGCAAGACGGCGGTGTTCCCTTTTGACTGCGATAGTACGTATGTGTGTTTGTGAGTGTGCGCGTGTTTGTGTATGAGACATGGCAAACAGCCGTGAATGCAGTTGTTCCACTCCGCCAGTAATGATCCCCTCTGTGCTACTAGCAGCTCTCTATAGCTCATCAATTACCATCCCACGCACACACGTACGCACACACACACACACACACACACAACCAGTCACACACAAACAACAGTGTTTCACTTTCACGCAACATTTACAACAACAATCATTTATTTCCAAAATAATAGCTGATTAGTTAGTGAGATACTTGTAAGCGAAGACAACCCTTCTCAGATCCTCACAGTGGAAGCTGTCAAGCCTCAAAATAACTTCATTTCCGTTTTTAGCCTGTTGACGTTCATTGTTACTCTGAAGCGACGCTACACACACACACACGCAGTGTGGCCCGTAGGCTGGTTGCCACAAACGGTGCCCCATGGCAAGCCCTCTGGTCAAAATTACATTTTTCAGCAGATCTTTGTGGCAACACAAATGCATTTCACTGCATTTCAACATCTTTCATTTTTTATTTCTGTCACCCCTTCGAATCGGAAAAAAATTAAAAAATGGAGTTGGAACACAATTTAGGTCTCACAGGTTTGTTTGGAATTTTTGGACTACAGCTCTCAAGTTTTCCTAAGAGTGTCACTGTGAATTACCTATGCCATGCCTCGTTGGGCCTTTACCCAGACTGCTGTTGCGACAATGTCTTCCTCTCTTACTCTTTAAAATGTCAAAATTGGTTGCTGGACATGCAAACTCTCAGCCAGGAAATGAAAGTTAAACCTGTGTAAACTCCAAGTCAGTCGTATACCTGAAAGCTAAATAGTATCATATACAACAAACTGTCAAATAACATTAATCTTGCCTTTTATATTTGTATTTGGGTCTGCTATTTTGTGTGTGTGTGTGTGTGTGTGTGTGTGTAGGAAGCTGAGGGGGCAGAATGAACATGATTGCCTCTCACATCCTCCAATTACAACTCCAGAAAGTAGCCACTGTTTTTTTTTTTTCAAGACCAGGTATTCAAAATAGTGCAACTCCAAACCCCTGTGATTAGAGGCAAGTTGTCGCCTCTATTTTGCAAGAAGACCCTTGTTCAAGATTCAATACAGCGACTCTTTGTAAGCCGACAAGCGCAAAGAGAAATCCTTCCAAATATACTGATAACAAATAGGGACACTCAAGAGGAACAACCCACAGACCAGCGCAACCCTGCTAAATAGCTTGTCACAAGGGAGTGGGGGGGAGGAGGGGGGGCAAGAGTGATGCTTCTCAACCCAAGGCCAGGCATCAAACGGGCACATTGTGCCCTTCAGAGTACAGAAGGTTGAGAAGAGAAGGTAAAAAGAGAGAGGCCGGCTTTTGTGGGATCCTTATCTTAATTCACCAGAGTTTTCAACACAAGTTTTACCTGCTATTGACATTCAAAACATCAGCACTACATAGACCCCCCCCCCCCCCCACACACACACACACACACACACACACACACTTGCTCAAATGTCGAAACCCGAGACGTTGACTTTCACTAAACCAGCCCAGACAGCATCTGTGTCTCGTATGGGAAAGGCGTTTCATTGAGTCGTGATCTTCTCTTAACACACACGCACACATGCCCAGTGAGCTTTGGCTGTGGTTTATGCTGCTAGTGTTATGCCTTTTGCTTTAAAGGCGTTTAAAGAATGCTTTCTTTATTTCTATCGCAAAATAATAAATAATAGTACGAAGAAAGATAATAATTACCAAACTGAAGAGAAAAAAAATCCAGATTTAATTAAGCTCAGAAACTTCCCTCAGAATAGGCGTTGCATATAAATTGTGGTGGTGTCTTAAAATTGGGGTACATGGATCAAAGAGGACAGCAGTCATTTTTAAAAGTCAGTGCGTCATGAGGAATGAATTCTACTCAATGGAAAATAGCAATGGAACAGCAATGCCACCTCTGCCCCCCCTTCCTCTCTCAAGTATATCCAGGGCCCATGTGCTGTAAGCCGGCGTGACAAATAAGGAGTAAGGAATCTGAAAATCTGAAAAAAATGACTTGAGCTTTGGTTTTAATAGGCGAGGACAAAGGGAATATTTACACACGCAAAAAAAATGCATTCTTTAAATGCTTGTTTTGGAACAGAACTCGATAAAGAGCACAATTAATTGTTCTCATGTGGTCCTGATTGGTATCCATAGACAACAAAAACACAAGAGCGGGTGGATTGAGGCACATCCTCATTACCGGCTGTGGCTGACTTCATTTTCTGTGTTGTTAGAAAAAGAAGCCGGCTTTAAAGCCTTTTTTAGCGCTGGCCAACTCTAAATGAGAACGAAACAAATGTTTGCAGTGAGCGTGTATAATTCCAAACGCTCTGTGAAAGGCTGTCCATCTATTGTCGGGCTCCAGCCGCTCAAAGGCTAGTCGGCACAATCGTTAGGCAGCAGCTCGTGTGTCTGCGCGTGTGTCAGTACGTTCTGATCTGAGTCCCAAACACAACTCCCTTCTACAGCACGTCTTTTTATCCAAAAAAGAGAGAAAAAAAATAAATAAAAAATGTTGAAATCAGTATGAAACGGATTGATGAGAGGAGGAAGAAGCCCTGTGTGACAGCTTTTTGTGTTGTTTTTTTCCCCCCCGCTGCGTGCCGAGATGCCATTGGCCACAGGAGCTTAGGCGGCTTGATTATTGATGGCTGCAACTTAACTAGCATCTCCTCATCCATCTCTCTTCCTTTCTCCCCCTCGTGCCCCGCTTCAGGACGGCTCGTGCAGAGTGATTGGCAGCTAATGAGGCGGGCACGGTTTGGTCAACCGTGGCACTGGTTTGTTTGCGTCTGAGTGTGTTTGTGCGCTTGTGTGTGTGTGTGTGAATGGGCATTACGACAACAGACTGCAGCTGGACTGCTCCCCTGAGGGCGGTGATTCTTCACCCCTCCTTCTCTCTCCCTTCACCCCTTCCTGCAACTTTCCTCTCTTTCTGTGCTTTGCCCTGCAATTGTTTCAAGATGAGTTTGGTTTTGCCTCTCCATCCCTCAGAGCCAACATAATCCAGACTTCCTTTCCTTTTGAATGCAAGTGTATATGTGTGGGTGTTTGTGTCGGGGCTGTGTTTGCGGGGAGAAATCGGCGCTGGCAAGTGTAAACAGATGCCACCAAAACCCACGTACACATAGAAACTATTGCACATCTCCAACACACATGAAAAGAGACTTGGCAATGTATTACAACTACTGAAAATATTAAAAATTCAGTTTCTTCTGTGCTGAATTGGATGAAGACTCCTTCCGTAAAGAAGTGTAGCCATTCAAAGTGTAGCTGTTTTCTTAGGAGTTTTAGAAGAAGGCTTTAGAGGTTAGCATGTCTTTCAGATATTTCCTCCGGAAATTTGAGGGGTGTGTTTTCTAGCCCCGAAAACAACAGAGTCAAACATCCTTGTGTATTCAGGGTGATTAAGGATGAATTCACTTGCTACCCGTGCTCTCCAAATTTCATCCCCTCGTGATTGAATTTTCTAGGGTGAAAAATGATACAGGAGAACAGATAAAGTTTAATATACTCAATTATCTTTCAGAGTTTCTCTTGCACCCTTCCACCTTTCATTCTCATTTTGCCTTTGATCAATCTTTTGCACTTAGTGGGATTCATTCTTATTTAAATGTAGCTCTGAGGGGGCGTCTTTCTCCCTGCGATCCCTAGGTGGCAGTAGTTACCTACGAGCCACTCTTTGGCTTCTATGAGGTTTATTAAAGAATAATTAGAATGATGTATGGGACTGTCTGTCTCTATCCACATCCATTTTCCCCCAACATGACTATTTCATGGAATAAGTATCAAATTAGGAGAGCACAGGCCTCGTATGTGGGGCAGTGGAAAACACACCCCAACATTTAGTCATTTATCATCAGGCATGTACGGCAGCAGCAGTGACAAGTGTGTGTGTGTGTGTGTGTGTTTGTGTGCATGCATTTGATTGAGAGGGAAGTTATATATTGCAGGTTTATGAGTGACATATGGGACCCTAGTGTGTGTGTGTGTGTGTGTGTGTGTGTGTGTGTGTGTGTGTGCGCGTGCTTGAGTGTGTTAGAAACTATAAAGGGATAGACATACTCTTGCATATTTATGACATACACCTGAGGTGTGTTTTGTTGCTGTATGCGAGCGTAATTTTGAAAGTGTGCGTGCACGGCTGCAAAGCCATGTACACTTTTACCTTTCTGTGCAACTTTAAAGCCCCCCTTTTTGCTTTCTGTGGCTGTGTCCGATTTGATCTTTGCGTGGCTTTAAAGAAGAGAAAAGAGCGACAACAGGAATTGCAGCCCTCGCTGCACCCCGCCAGCCAGCCACCAGTCAGCCAGTCAGTCAGGCAGGTCAGGCTGACTGGTGGCTACGCTAAGCGCCGGCCCGCTTACTCCCAGGACCTTTTTACCGGCAGCTCAGCGTGCGCGGCTAGAGTTTCCCTGGGTCCGACTGGACCAATAGGAACGCCACGAAAGGAACAAAAAACAGTGATTGATAAGACGGCTGCAACAAGAGAGTGACTCCAACATGGCGGCCGTCTGTCTGTCTTGTCTTCCTGTCGCTCCGCTACTCGTGTGCCCCCCCCCTCTCCGCCTCGCTCTCTCATTCCGCCATTGTGCGGCAACAAACCCTCTCTGACAGCGGTTGAACTGTGCCGATACCCTCGAGTGTGCAGGGGGGCAGGATGGGAGGCTTGTCAAAGCAGTAGTTGTTTACACTCTGCCAGGAATAATAAGAGGGGGGGGGGGGGGTCGTTTTTTTTTGTTTTTTTGCTGAACCGATTAATCACGAGCAGCCCTTGCACTTGTCTGACGAGTTTTCCAGACACAGAATGGATGTCGGTGGGGGGGTGGGGGGGAAGCAATTTGTTGTGGAAAAGAAAGCTGGTGATTGTTGTTGATCCATGGCTGCTGCTGTGTTATTAGGGCCGGTGTGACACAGCAGAGGCCACATGCAAAAACTGCTCGAGGCTCACATTTTCAACAATAAGTGAGTCTGGAACAATGAGTGAGTCGAGTCGGACCCTGAGTCGCTGTGGACGGGATTCGGTGAATTCTCTGTCCCGTGGCCACGTTGATGGTCGTTTTAGTGTGAGGGTGGGAATTTGCTGACTTATTAACTTTACTTGAGCAATTCCCCTGTCACTCCCACACTACATCATGTTAAATAAGGCAAGTCAAATGTGCTGGTTGCACCTCTCTATACTTTAGGGCCTGCAATAAAAATCGGTAGAAAGGATTTAGTTCACAGATAATTCAAACCTAATGGATAGCCCCCTGATCAGATGAGGATAAACCTGTCCTGTGAAAAATTACAGACTGATATGTTCTTCTCCTACATGCTGGGTTCTGCCGTTTGGCCGAGTGCTATTTGGGCCCCACTGATGCAATGCTGATGCTGAACCAAATCAAAGCATGAGTAAAAAGGAGTTTCTAATCTTTTCATCTGACATTTTTATTGAATGCGTCTTGGAGCAACCGAAAGCTCCTTTAAGACCCTGCCAGAGTCACTTAAGGAAATCAGAGCAGGGGTTTTGGGAGCCTGGAGGGGTTCATTAGTCCCAGACCGGTCCAACTTTCTCTGCCAGAGAGGAAAAGCAGAATACAGAAACACTGAGAAGAAAAGAAGAAGAAGAAGAAGAGAGGTAATGACCAGAGCGCGAGGGACTGCGCGGAGTGGAGGGGGGGGGGGGGACGAGTGACCGGGCAGAAAGCGGCTTGAGTGACACGAAGACACCGAGTGGGAAGAGAAACTAACCAGAAGAAGAGGGGCGACCAGAGGGGAGTAGGCGGAGAGAGACGAGAGATTTGAGGGAGAGCAAAGAGAGAGACAGCGATGCCCGTGGACTCCGTGACAGCTTGACACCGCAAATCAAACCTTGAGAAACGAAGACAAGTAACGAGACAACCGTCGCCCGGATCACCGCCAGCCTGGCGGTTACCTACGGGCCGCGGCGCTCTGACGCCATGCTCTTTTCATTGTGGCTGTCATATCAGGGAGGGCTCTAAGTGAAAACAGACCCTTTCCCTCTTTTTCCTTTGTGTTTTTTTTTCCTTTGGTAAGGTACAGTAGGTTGAAGGTCTCAGATGGATGTATGGGACAGTTCATTCTATTGAGTGATAGAGTTGGATAGCCCCTCCCCCCCCGCCCCCCCTCTCATATATATTTGAGCCGTTGAAGCATGGAGCAACTTCACTGATTCACTTAGCGGCCAGAGTTTGTATTTAATCATTTTTCTCTGATTATTACATTTGAGTAGAACCGGCTCTTTTTTGGACTAGCTGCCCCTCGCCTGGAAACACATTCAACCCACTGGCTTTCTGTGTTCCTTGGAGCCTGGTTGTGATGTAAATATCATCTTACAGAACTGTTCCCCAATCTGCCACACAGCGTTGAGCACCTTTGTGTCAGGATTAGTAATGGCTCTTACCGTAGAAGAAAAAGAGAGCACGAGATGGAGTTTCGGAGTGCTACTTGTTCTCTGTACAGCTTTGAGGTTCTGCTGCAGATTTTTGCCCAAATATCTATATATTTACAAATGGCCTGATTTTGGTCGTCGATCTGTTTTCCCTTCGGTAGGATTACGCAAGGTCCTGAATGGTTGATTTGATGGATCTAAATACTCAGATTGGCTCAATGCTGCCGCGTTTACGGAAGTCTCGATCTGTGATTGGCTGCTGTGCTGCTTTTCATGAGTTCAACTCTATCCAACTACTTTTGCAAGACAGGAACGGGACGAATTATGTCTCTGTGATACAAATATTCCCCCCAATTGCGAGTTATTGCTACGGATAGGGATGCATTTCCAGCCACAGCACTATTAGCTGTGACCTTTCTTTGATTGAAAATGATCACACATTTTTTACGTTGGGTTATAGAATATGAGTTCCATAACTGAACTGCGGGGCGGGGGGGGGCAGGTTTCCATCAGTATGGCAGAAAGAAAACAATGCTTTATTTTTCACCAGAGAACAGAGAAAAACACCCATGTCTATATACACTGCACCAAAGTGAGTTCATAAAGTACATCTTTATTGCAGCTTTTACAAATCTAATAAAATCAAAAGACAAATGAAAAACAGCAAAGCAGTTTTAACGACGTTAGGACGAGACCCGACTTATTTCAACCACCGCGGTTTATTAACCCGAGCCAGCCTTTCGGAGGCCATCTGTTGCATTTTCATTTCAAGTCACCTCTTCGGGACGACACCACTTCCACTGCGCTTGCCAGTTCATTCACACTCCCGCCGCACTTCTCTCTAGCTGCTAATCCTTTTTTGTTGTCTCCCAATCTGTTTTCTCACCTTGGCAAGAAGACAGAAGGAACAAACAAAGAGTAAAAGGGAAGAATTGATTTGTCGTGTCAGTTGTAATAACCGATATCTGAACAGCTGCACCATCGCTGGAAATGATTAAGAATGCTAAGCTGCTCTTGAATTTTCCCCCTGGTGGTACTGGCTTTTGTACCTTCGAATCACAGGTGGCTTATCCTGTCCCCGCTCGGTTAAGTCTCCCTATGCGAGCCATCTCAATTTTATATGACGGGATTGAGCAGAGCGCCGGTAGTTCACTGATGCTCACAAAGAGATTATTGGTACGGATTGGCCTCGCGGTGCCTGGATCACTCAAATGACTGAGGCACGGACAGTTGGCAGAAAAGGGGACAGGGTCACTGATCTGGTGACTGTTTAACTTGCGCAATCTGTTCGTATGCACGCAGTCATACACACGCGGCCCCTGCTTCATGCAGTATATACACACATACACACATCAGTGTCGGGGTAGATTCAAGCCCAGGCAATGAGTAAGAGATCCAAAGTGTCCTTCAAGAAGACAAAACTCTCCCTTTCCATCTCTTTCTTCTCCCCTCTCTCCTCTTCTTATGTCCTTTTCCCCCCCCCCCCCAAACGTGCCCTGAATACACTCCTGTAATTGCATTTCTGTCTGCTGTGTTGAGAAGAAAGAGGGGAAAAAAAATGAAATGAAGTAGGAAAATATTCTTTGAATGTTTCTCTCCTCTCCTCTCTGGCAGATCAATCGAGCGCCGAGCTTCGGGACCGATCAGAAGATTGATTACGACGTGAAGAAAGGGGTGCTGCTAAATGCTCTGAAACTACTCAACATTCGGTACTGTTCTCCACCGTGGACCTACACACCCGCGCACGGGCTTGTACATAAACATACATGAATTGAATTGTAGAGGTAGACAAAGCTCACGGCAAAGCTTATTTTTCTGCGCTCTGAATTTCAGGATTTCAAATTGATTCTTTCAGGTTTCTTTTATTTGGCAACCCCCGAAAACTTACACAATACAATACAGCTTTCATCCCGGTTCACTTTTAATCTGACGTCACAGTAGGAACATTAGTCTGAAACCCGAGAGGGGCTGTGGGTGTAAAAAATTGCTGTCCTTGTAAATGTGTGTTGGTGCTGCTGTAGTAGATATAAAAACAGACAATGGCCAAGGTACAAAGCTATGCTACTACTGTGCGCTTTGTGCAACCTTTAATCAGGCATGCTGTGTGTGTGTGTGTGTGTGTGTGCGTTACAGAAACAACAATAAGTTCTGCTATCTCGATTTAAAAAGTTTACTTTTTTTCTCCTCCTCTATATTTATATAAGCTCACTGTGTACTTTTTACTTTTGCTGTATTTGATTGCCTGTTTACAGTAGGTTATGCGCACGCTCATTCTTGTTGTGTAATGTCTCTTCTGTGTACGTGTTGTGTGTGTTTGTGTGTGCGTGTTTGCTGGCATGCTTTTCTGTCCCCTGGCTACAGAGAGCCGGTCCATTGATTGATCATCGCACACCAGACCTCTGGATCTCTGCTTCCTTTTTTTTTTTTTTTTTTTCCTCTTTCTCTCTTTGTGCTCGTCCTCCTCTCACTGCTCTAAATATAGTGGCAACCCTGTGAGTCACACACATGCACAAATGCAGCAAACACACAGATCAATTGATCAATTACATGCATCCCCGTAGATGTGGTTTGGCCAAGTGTGGTGCTGGGTGCAGCCATCCCACATTAACAACCCCCCCCCCCCCCCCCCTCTCCTCCCGCCCTGCTTCAGTCGACACAGACAAATCCCTTATCAAAATGATTTGTTTCATGGCCGATGTTTGCCGTGTTCCCACAGATTAAAAGGGGAGATTTGATTATTTCGTGCCAAATAAATCGTAGGAGGCCTTGAACGGCATCGGGGAGGTATTTTTCCACTGGACAAACTGCGTATGTTCATGCTGGAGTGAATGAGGGCTTTGTTCTACCCCGCTCACTTTTTCCCTTATATAGCAATGGCCGTGCTTCCCACAAGGGAGGGGTCGGTGGTGTGTAGAGGTAGGGTCGGCTCTCAGCTCGGCTCCCAACACCAACTGTATCAACTTGGGATCAATTCAGACCCGGTCGGGCATGGACATTGATAAACCTCAGCCGCCCAACGGCATTCAATATCCAATTTAAGGGGCCAGCGATTGACTAAAATGAATTGCCCTTTCTCCAGACCGCAGGAGCCCACTTGTTCAGAATTAGCTGTCTGGTCCTGTTCGTCCTGTGGTTGTCACTTTGTTTGTGCCTCGGCTCTATCCTTTATCTCTGTGTGGTTGAATTGTTTGTGAGGATTTTTTTATTTGTTTGACTACCGCGATGATGGGAAAATTCAGGTTGCTCCAAATGTTACAGACCTGCATGCTGTTAAACTCCTTCGTCGCTTGCATTCGTGAACACTGTATTCTGAAACAACGATGACAGTACGTTGTTATGAAATAGATATGAGAAAGGTTGTGAGAACATGAGCAGATTTAGACAACAGCATTTCAGTAATGGTGCAGTTTAACCTGCTGCAGAAACATTTTTGTTAAATTGTTAAAAGTTTGAATTATTGATGAACAGAAAAAACGCGCTTTCAATGTGCTTTTTTCCTTACATTGACATGCTATTGTGAGTGGTTAAGTATTACGGTTTTGGAAGAAAAAAAAAAAACAAGACAAATTTAAACCCTTTTCATTTTAAATGTGCGTTCGTTTAACTCCGTACATGTCCCATGTTGTCTCAGAGCCAGTGATAAGAAACGCAACCTAGCACAGCAAAAGGCAGAGGCCCAACGACGGCTCTACGGACACGGCTCCACGAAGAAACTATCGGCCGCCTCCTCCGACTGGGAGAAACAACGTCACACGCTGGAGCGTAGGAGAGAAGAGCTGGTGAGGCACAAGCACACACCGATGGCGCTCTTTGGGCACGATGCTGAGCAAGACAACTGGAGACATTTACACTTATTCACGCCAGTTGGCAACGGACCGCACGCATTGCCCCCACAAAAGACTTTCGAAAACTAACCTGGAAACTACAACATTGGCTGTGCAGGCGCACTGTACCTCCCGAGCCTTTTAGGCCACACCAAAATGAGCACAAAAGGTGGCTTGGCAGTCTCTCACCTCTTTGAAATGAAAGGGTCCGGGGAGCTTTTAGGGGGGAAAAGTAGGGGCTACTAGTTCTTTCGGCCTCCCTCGCTCCTTGATTAGCCTTTTTATCAGGCTTGGCAGTAATCAATAGGAATTAGGAAAGGTGCCACAGAGGCATAATTTTAGGACTACCTTATGGTTGAGTACTGTTATTGCTGGAGTGCAAGACGGGGATCGGTTCTTGTTGAAGGCACATATCGTTTAGAGCTCAATGATACGCCATTGTCAGTATTTGAGTGAATCCCCCCCTCTCGGTTTTATGCGGAATTGGAACAGGAAGGAAGGTATAATTATTGGAACAACTAAGCTCCATAATCATACCTTCCTTACATATCAATAAGGGAATAGTTGGAAATATGCCTCTTATTTATGCGGTATTGCTCGGTGAGATGACTTTTTCAATTTTTCTTCCCTTTTTTGCCTCGTTTTTATCACAGTTTTTTCTCTATCCTTAAGAAGTGTTAAGTAGGGTGTTACAGTGACTATCACCTGCGAGATTAGGTAATTTTCCTTTGCTTTTCTCCTATTTCTAGAAAGAGCGACTGGCCCAGGTTCGCAAGCAGATCTCCAGGGAGCAGCATGAAAAGCAACATCTGGGGAACTACAGGTAAGGCAGAGGGAAACAGCTGGGTGTAGGGGGCTCTGCCTCCACAAACCTCCCACCATATCGACACGGCCTCCGCTTACATTCATGGGGTTATCTGCACAGCGCTGCACTCTCAGGAGAATAAATAATGCTGCTGCACAGAGAATAAAACACAAGAGAACACCCAACGTCTTTAAGGAGGCGAGGTGGAGGAACTAAAACAGAGAATAAGTGAATCAGAGTTAGTTTGCTATGTCTAGTACTAAACGTTTACTTCTATTCTTCATGTTTTCAGCGTTTTACAAATTATAATGTACGTATACTTTGCCTGACTACTGCAAGCTATTCTCCTCTTTCCACCACATTTCTACTCTTTGCTCCTTTAACTCCAGCTGGGACGTTTGAGGGTGTCAATTCTTTATAGTCACCTCACAGATGGAGCAGATCCATCTTCGAGGATGACTCAGCCACACAAAGTTCTGATTTGAAGATTATCACTTTCCAAGTAGTTAAGCCTCATCAGTCCCTCAGTTTGTCTTCCTGCTTTTATCTCTTTGTCCAACATGTCCACACATGCACATCCCCAGTTTTTTACTTTCCCTCTCTCTCCTCCAGACACACATGCCTACACAATTGGCTTGCACACACACACACGCGCACACATACACTTTTCTTGCTGTCTGCCCAAGTGTAAGTGACTTCTTGACTCATCACTTGACGGGAATGGATAGTGAGAATACTGATCCCAGCCTGCATGAAGTGCTGTCACATCTCTCCTCTTTTCAGACATGCAGCCAGACAGTCAATCAGACAGGCTGAGGTCTGTCTGGAGCATCCTTAATAAAGACCTCTTAGCATTCAAATGGTGTCCCAGCGCTGCACTGGAGTCTGATTAACACACTGCTCCTCATTAAATGAGTTTTGGTAATGAACTTACTTACATTCTGCTATTAGATGAGAATTGTATCAGCTACAGAAAAGCCAGGACCCCGCGGTATCAGGAAGAAACCCAGCGGGCTCATGCTATTGTAGATGTTCATTTAAGATGATTTACACAGTTGGAATCGGGAGGTTTGAGAGACACCGCTGACCAAAACAACAGTTCAGTTCAGTGTAAAATGATGTAATATGACAAGAATGTTTTTTTTTTGTTTGGGTGGAAAATAAGACCCGGCATGAACATTTTTAAATTTAAAAAAAATACTGCAGGGTCACCCTCAAATAATATGCCAAAACGAGGGAGCAGTTAACACCCACTCCTAAAGTTTTGAACTTTTGCTTTCCACTCAAGTGATTTATCTGGCTTGTTGAGGATATAAAAAGTTCTGGCTCTTTTCATATGTTACGATTTAAATACAGTTTATCCCCCTGTTATGAAGATCATTTTTTCCACATTTCTCAGTTTTGCTCTCAAGAGGAAATAAATCTGGTCCGTATACCTTAAAGATGGTTAACAAGGGTGGCAGTTATACAATCTTGTATATAGAATAGAGCCAAAGGAAGGTAATGAAGTGATAGGTCCATGGAATTGGGTCAACCTCTCAACAATATGGAAGTGACTCAGAACAGCTTCTATGCATAAAGTTTTTAGATGGCGGATGGAACGCATTAAAAGTTTTAATGCTGAATTTGGGTTAAATTGTGTTAAACTTGACTTGGCATTGCACTGCCATTAATATAGACAAATCAGAGGCCAATATGTGTGAATAGTTTGCATTAATGGCTTAGTCATGACGCTGCATAAACATTAAAGACCACTTTGCATCTACTTGTTTAGAAAAAACCCGGCTGGCCTTTGAGTCCCTTTAAACTGTTGACTCAAAGAGGCCAACGCGAGAGGAATCTGGCTCTCGCTATTTCCGTGCATTTACACTCCGAACTGGCCAATGCTTATTAAAACTCTTTCGCTGTTTTGATTTGATGGCTAAAGCAATGACATGGGGGGGAGTTCGGAGATGTACTATGAGGATAACCAGGCGGAGTTTTAGACATTTTCCAAATCCCTTATAGACTAAGATAAACACTGAGCATTGTTAAAAAGAAACAGAGCTGGGAAGACAGTGTGTATGAGCCCATTAAAGTGCCCATCACAACGAGGGTGTATGAGAATGTACTGCATGTGTGTGTGAAACAGCATTATTGCACTACTCCACCCGAAGGGGAGGAGTGTGAAGTTTTTAAGTCTGTACAGTGTCTTGCCTCAAGGTCTCCATTAATACTTCTTCACCTTTCTTTTGTCCCTCCATCACGCCTCTCATTGAATTACTTATAATTCTCCCCTCCTGCTTGCTGTCTTTTTGTCCATCTTCCACGCTCACCTGCTGTGCCTCGACCTCTCTCTGCCTCCCCTCGATCCACTCCTCCCTCTTCATTCCTCAATCTGCCCCCCCCCTTCATCTATGTATTCTTTTTCTTGCTGCTTCCCTTTCCTTTTTCTGTTTCTCAAACAACCTACTTTCTCCACTTTTATTACCCTTTCTCCCCCCCCCTGTCATGGCTCCCTCCCTCCCAACTGTCCCCATTCCTCCTCTCACCTCATATCATTTTTTGCTGATCCCCAATCCACCTCTTCTATTCCTCTCTCCCCACCTCATCACCCCCTCCCTCTCCTTGGTGAACCCAACCTGTGTTTTCTCTGTTTCATCATTTCTCCTCTCACCCATCTCATCCCTTTTCTCGCTGCACTGATGACCCTCCTTCTTTGCCTATTCTCTCTCTCCCCCCCCTTCTCCGCACCTCCCTCCTTCTCCTGGCTGTTCTCTCTCTCTCTCTCTCTCCGTCTCTGCGGCCCACAGACGTATTTACCCCCCAGACGACAAGCTGCTGCTGGAGAAGTATGAAAGCCTGCTCTCGGCCGCCTTTCAGACCTTCCTCGCCGGGCGAGCTGCCTCACTTCAAAAGGAAATGAATAATCCTCTGAAACGAATGAAGGCACGTACGTCAGTGGCAGACTGTCAGATACGCACGCACACACACCGACACAAACATCATAGAAACATGCATAGATACACAAACATATAGACACAATATGCAGACTCTTGTGGACAAGCACATTCTAAAGGGAAAGAAACACACATTGCATTTCTATTAGGATTTTGCCCACAGAGACGCGAAAGGATGCGCAAGTAATGTAGAAAGTGTGTCGCAGTCCTTTAGATTTGTTAAGACGTCTCACAGTGTGTCCTTCTTCTCTATCTGCCTTACTTTGCGACTGTCATTCACTCACTTCCTCTGCAAATACCTACATGAGCTCTTAAACGCAAACCACATAACAATGTCAGTCCTATTCGTTTTTTATTCTTTAAGATTCAGGGACATACATTTGAACATGTTTATGAGAACACACGCCACCCAAGACATGCACATGCTTGAATTAAGGTAGAGGAATATAAATTTCAAGTCTCTTTTGGTACCAGAACAAATGTAGTTTCAGCTAAACCCTGAGGGTAATAAAATGTGGGGAGAAGAGAAGTTGTACATTACATACATCTTAAGAGGAAAAAGGGGGTATATGAATTTAAATGTATCTTAAATTATTATTATCTAGATTGATAAAATAGTTTAAAATTAGGATTTAAAAAGCTGTCCAGGGATTTGTGTGTATTATAAGTCATTCACAAATGCATGTCTCAATCCACATACAAATTCCAAACATGAAAAGTTCATATTATATTTTAAAGCATTGTCGCCATACATTTTACCAAACAGGGGAACTGCATATCTACAAGTAATAACTACATTTGTGTGTTGAGTCCTATATTCACGGCCTTCTGCTCAACATAAATCTACAAACGTATGCTGCGTTTAAGTGCTAATGGAAAACTGGGACAGGCAGGTTTTCTGTGGATTTCAAAGTGAAGACGCTTTTCTTCACAAAGAACAAATCAACTAAACAAAAAGACACAGAGGAAGCCATCGTGGGGTAATAAAGCACATGGAGGGAAGATGCATTGAGTCGGAAAAAAACAGACGTAAATAATAATAGTAAATACTACTTTTTTTTTTATCTCCAACTAATTTTTGACATTACACATTTCCACCAAAGCACAAAGAGGAGATGTAATATGCAATGATTGCATCTTAGAGACACCTCTACCCAAACAGCAACTAGCATTACAGAATCCTTAGAGATGTCATTTAAATATCAGGCGGGAGATGGTACAAAAGGCCAAGGTAAATTTAATTAAGTCAACACAAAGAAATGTGACTGTTGTTAAAAGTAGGAGAGGAGGAGTAGAAAGGATGCTCCTCAATTTGAATATTATTTTCAGCAGACAAGGGAAAAACACAAGTTGATTGAACGTTTACGTTTTGTGGATAAACCTATTCCTCCTTTCTATTTTTATGATTGTGTGTTAATCCAAAGCCTTTAACTATGTGCAATAGTCTTTGTACTTTGGCCCACAACCCTGGTGGGATCAATAATCTGTCATAGTCTGACGTGAATTGCTTGGACGGTTTTTTTTGGGGCCAGAGGTCATTTTTCCAGCAGTCGTTCAACACATCTGTCAAGTCTGACAGACATTGTACCTGCAAGACTCATGTTTGATGCCTTTGTGGCTTCACGGGACCATGAATTGAGAAATGTCATGGACTGTCACACCATCAAGGAAAATAAAACTGTTATTATCCTGGCGAAAACATGCACTGCTGAGCTTGGCTTCATTGCTGTGCTACAGACAATACACCCAGTGGTTATGCCCGTTTCTACAGGGTTTACATCACTCTTCTCCCCACTTTCATTACTGATGGTTGACAGGTATGCATCAAACTGTATGTTCTGTTAGGTATCCGTGCTTTCCAACCCGCTCAGCTGATGCATTCCCATTGTTCTGTTTTTCTCATATGGACACTAAAAAATAAAAAATGCTCAGCTGGCCTGTAGCAAGCTGCCAATGTAATGAAAAATGTCTGTGGGAGCACTTCACAGTCAGAGGTGTGAATCTTCACTGGCCTCACGATTGGATTTGACTACAATTCAGTCAACAAATCAAGAGATTCTAGAAGCATTTCAATACATTGCATCCTCAATATTTTATATTAAAACAGATGGCTAGTTTCAGAAAAATCTGAATTATCTTTTTAATAGAAAACTGCTTTGATGTAAAAATCTGCATGTTTTCAATACAAAAATCTGCGCGACACACCTTTAATGCAGGCAGTGCGGTGGATGCAGAAACAAGTTAGCGGACTGTCGAGTGTGTCTCTCAGCTCTGTGCACACAAAGCTTTGCCCCCGGTCAAACACAGAGGTCAAAGGAGAGGAGAGAGAAAACACAGCGGGTCAGTAAATAACAGCAAAACACAGTAATGACCGTCTGAGATGGAAAGAAATCAAATACTCCCTTTTGCGCACACATCAAACTTGACTCCCAGTACTTGTACTAGAATAGGAACATAGGAAGAAAACATGAGCTCTATAGGCGCTTTAAGTTACAAGTTAGGAACAGAAAACAACACATAATTGAGGCCAAGTACCTGGACCGATATAGCCTGCTCTAATCTCAATATATTTAACAAAGTTGCAAACAGAACACTTTTTCTAACCCAACCAAGTTGTTTTATTTCCTAAAGTTATTATAGCAGCGCAGGTTATTTTGAAAATACATTGTATAGGCGTAACAAGCGGAAGATGACAAATGTAAAACTGACCCAGCGAGATACGTCGCGCGTCTTGTGTAGGCAGGTTCACTGACCAAGTTGCTACATCGGACGAGTCGGGGGGGGACGAGTCGGGGGGGGACGAGTCGGGCCGGCATCACGCAGCGCTTTTAGTCCTGTAGCTCCAGCCCGACCAGTGCCACCTACGGGCCAAAACAACCCATTTACACGGAATGATTGGCAGAATTGTGTTTTTTACAGCTGCTGTTTGTTATATAAGAACCCTTTAAAAATGGTGACATTTTTTCAGTGAGATGGGAAGAGTCTCTACAAAGCTTATCCCCCATGCTTCGGAGAATGAATGAGGTGTCCTTTGGGTTTTTCTTTTATTTGTCTAAAAGAATGAGCATGATTTTAGCAAGAGGTTTTCTTCTGGCTCGGGGGTATGTTTTTCTTTTTTTTTTTCTAAGTCAAGGAAGTAAATCCCTCACCACGATGAGACAGAGTCATCCGTCAAACAGCCAAGAAATATGAAGTCAGTGAATGTTATGGTAAAAGCTGCCAGAAAGAGAAAATGACGGCTTTTTAATAATAATGGATACAAATACAAAAGCTCTCTGGACAGGACAGACCTGGTTGTGCCAAAGAAGCACTTTATTTGGACGATATAGTTTATGATCTCCATACACAGAGATTGCTGGCGTCACATCCAGCCACAACATATACGGGCTAAAAAACAAATAGTCTAAAATCTTTCATTTCTCCTTTTGAAATTCTGAATAATACTTCCATTCAGAATTTAAATGTTAACACCTTTTGATGTTTTCCACTTTTCTTCTTCTGAACAGCTAAAACGGTCTGATCAGTTCAGGCTCAATCACACCATCGCGCACATAAACACTTGCACAGTCGCACAGGGGTATTTTCATACTTTACCAAACGTGAAAGCGTGCCAGTGTGCACATATCGTTTGTATCCACACGCAGATGTTGGTGCACAAACACGGCAACACCGAGAGCCAGAGCCCGGTGACCTTTTCAGGAACCCCAGAAAGCCGCTTGATGGCTAATCTGAGAGAAAACAATCACTTTTCAACTGTATTTGAGCGTTGAGTGGGCGCTTTTGATGTCCCCAGCCGTGAAGCAACATTAATCACCTTTGCTTACATTTCAGCGACGGCCAAATGGCCAAGACCCCAGTACTCTGGCCGTGACTCCCCCTTTTTTCAAAGTCAGCCTCTAAGCGCTGCCAAAAAGCAATGCATGTGCAGCCAGGGCCTTTTTTGTAACCCCCAGATAAGGTGCACATGCCGGAGCCTAACTTTTTCATGCCTCACCCTTTTTTTTAAGTAAAGTTTCTTAATTATAGTGATAAACCATCAAAAGAACATTACCGCCGTTAAAATTGAAGTACGTGGTTAGCCTTTGGCGACGCATGAAACTTTATATCATGTTCTTAATGTTACAAACATTTTTGCGCATTCTCATCAACCTTGTGTTATTGTGGCGTCTAGGAGGAGGACATCTTGGACCTGCTGGAGCAGTGTGAGCTGGACGACGAGAAGCTAATGGGCAAAACCTCCCGGCAACGAGGCCCAAAGGTGGGTGAGAGTGAGAAAGGGTCAGCGAGTCACAGACGAGACGGAGAAGAGGGACAATAAGGTCCGCAACACTCAAGGGAACCACGGCACAAGTGCAAAGGAACTATCGGGGAGAAGGGAAGAGGAAGAGGGGGGACAGCAGGTGCCTGAAGTTAACGCCCACACTAAGCATACAGGACATGATTCTTAAAAATAAAAGAGGGGGCCAGCGGTGAGAAAGAAAAGAATCCCAAAAAGAGCCAAAGAAAAGACCCGACTCCCTTGGGGGACAGCTGTCAGGCTGTCTCTCGCGCTCTCAGCGTGCTATCTTTCGTTCCGTCTTTCTCCCCCCCCCCCCCCCCCCCCCCCCTCTTCCTTTCTGTCCCTCTGTCACATACACCTCCATGCCCCCTCAATTTCCCACGACAGCACATTACTCCCTCCATCACCTTGCTTCCCTCTTCTCCCTTCACCTCATCCCTATTCTCTCTCTCTCTCTCTCTCCCTCTCTGCACATCTACATCCGTCCCTCACTCGAAGGGCTAAATTGGCCGGAACACTCAAAGAGTGTGTTAGGGACTCGACAGCGCAGCATTAGAGGGGCCTTAGCCGCAATGAGGGCTTGTTCAGACACAATCACTGTTGTCCAAATTAATTTGGACTCCGTCAGTTTCGATTTTTGCCGAGTGTGCTGAGAGAGACATTGAGAGCGGGGGGGGAAGCGCTGTGACGGGTGGATTCGCCCCTCGGGGTGCAGCGCTCGCGAGCCATCTGGTGAAACGGAACCCGGGCGAGCGCGCGAAAAAGCTCGGAGGGGGAGAGGAGTGAGGCGGAGGGATTAGGAGACAGGATTTGGTGGGAAATGGAAGGGACGCTGGAGTTTGCCGTCGCCGAGGAAATGTTCAGACGCAGAGGACAGGAGTCAGAGAGCAAGATGGTGAAAAGGAGGGAGAGCAAGTGCCTCTAAGTCTCTCCTCATATTTAGTTGTTTCTGGCTTCTCGTGTCAAGTTTTTGTAATTAGGATATTCACCCTATCAAATTTCACAGCTGACTATTTAGGCTGAATATATCGATTCACTCTCAGTCATCCAAAGTCCTCGCTCCTCATCTGTTCAGTGTCTGGCCGTCGCTTTTTTTTTTTTGTCTGCCTCTCTTGTGTTTATCCACTGTGTGTTCCTGTCTCCTATTCTCTCTCCAACATGTTCATTGTCTCTTTTGTCTCTCCACCCAACTCCCTCTCCCTCTCTGTGCTCATTTCCGTTCACGCCGTCTATTCAATGGCTCATCTCTGTATTTCCCTGCTCAGATTCACCTTGTACTCCTCTTTATTTCTCTCACCATCAATCTGGTGTTCCCATCTTCCCTTTTATTCTCCTCTCATGTATTTAATCTGTCTGTCTCCATCAGTCACCCATACAGCTACCCAGCGGTGACTGCGCAAGCCCTGTGATCACTTCCTGCCCATTAATTCGGGTGGCCTGACAGCACTGCCCGAGCTAACCGTTGAATAACAGATGTGTAAATCCTTTATTAATGCTATCAGTATGTCCCCTTCCAGGATGTGAACCAGACAAGGCTCGACTTAATGAACTCCTTGCTATAAAAAATGTGTTTGTGTTTTTAGGGCGAAGTCGATCTCAATGTCACATGTGCAGAACTAGGACCACTCTTGGTTTTCATCAAGACAAGATGCAACCATAGTTTCAGCCTCGAGTTGACTTCCAATTTCCTTGTTGTATTATTTACACAGTCAGCCTAGACATTTGACATGTGAGGGAACATTTAAACTCCCATTTCTTAACTTTTATCCATCGACCAATCAGGTCCAATGTGTTCAAGCTGCCGCTCCCATTGACAGCAAAGTGCATGTGTAGTCGTGCATCCCTGCATAACGAGCCCGCGAGCAAACATACACTCACGTGGGGACGTGGGCTCGCCGAGTCACCACCAGGTCTCCCGGTGACAGATGGTAACAGACTGAGGGTGAGGCGAGGCTCAGGGAGGATGACAACGTCTCAATGTATTTACGCACACGCGTGTGTGAGGGTTTGTTTACGGTTGTCCGTATGTCCTTGTAGAGGGTGTTTGAGTTTTACACTTTGGAGGGAAGACATTGGTCCCAAGTCTTCAAAAAGGCGCAAGGCTGTGTCATGCGTCTTAATTAATGCAACATGGTATGCACGTCTCATGAATCCATTCGTATTTGCCTGACGTGTCCGTATCTGCGTTTGTTAGCCCATGACCGCCATGCCAGAATGCAGCCAGACACCAAGACGGCAGCGACCGGACTACCTGGCTGATTTCACCAGCTGCAGCAGCGCCGATAACTCCTGCTCCTCTTCAGACGAGGAAGAAGAGGACAGGGGGAAAGCAGGAGGAGGAGGAGGAGGAAGTTGCGGAGAGAAGAGGGAGAAGAAAGTGTCCTATGACCTCGGGGAGAGCAAGGAGAAGGACTTGGCTGAGCGCTCAGGTAAAGCGGCAGTATGGATGTAAAAGTGTCTCAGAATGTCTTCATTAAGAAGCATGAGCTATTTCAATCCTATCTAAATATCACTGAGTGCTGAAATGATGCTATATATGTATATATATATATATGATGCAAAATTCTTCCTGTAATACCAGACACACTTATACATATGCTTTGCTTTGATCAGTACCTACAGCTCACATAGGGACATACTCCCCAGCAACAACACAGGGCCAGTGGTGATGATGTGAGCCAGCAGGAGAGGGCAATAGAGATGTTTATCAGCCCAGTATATATATATGTTCATATTTGACGTGATAAAATTGAAGGCAGGTCCTTAGATTTTAATCAAAGTACTAGCATCGTGATCATTGTCTGAGAGTTGGGGAAAAGTGGATTTTTTTAAAGTTAAGTAGCTTCCTAGCTTTACACACTAGCTGGACACACACACGCACACACACACACACACACACACAAATGATGAAGGACTGAATAGCACTCGAGGGGAGAAAAGCACTGGGAACAGTACAGCAGCACTCAACGGAAGGTGACGGCAGAGAGGAGGAAAGGAAAGAAAAGAAGACCCTCTTCGGTGTTTACCTTGAAAACACCTTGAGTTTAATAATAGAATATTCTTCGTTTTAAAGTGACAGCGATAAGTCTCAAGCATTCCCACCAAATCGCATAAGTCACAAAGACTGACTCACTCGCAGCTCTTTGAAGGGACTCAGACGGCACCTTTCACTGCAGTCTCTGTGCAAACCTTGTAAAGAATAAATTCTCTGGTTGCCTTTTGGGCGGAGGGTTTCACTTTTCAATCGAAAGAACCGCTGCTCGATGGGCTCATTCCATTTGTCACCAAATACGGGACAAAGCCATGAAAATTCCCAACTTTAAGATCTGTGTGTGTGTGTGTGTGTGCAGAGAGAGAGAGACAGAAACCCTGCCAAGCACTACTCCATACCAAGCCACCGAAGGGTTGATGGACTAAGCCACATAATACTTTCATTTGGCAAAATGTCCAAACCTCGGACAGTCGGGCAGCACTCCACACACACACACACACACACACACGCACATTTATAATCACTTGTGTGCAAACTTGATGTCAGGCGGACACAAGCTGCACGAATCAACAACACACTCATACGCTGGCTGGTAGATAATCTGGAGGAGTCCAAAGGTTGACAGAGACTGTGAAGTGTGGAGTTTCAGCTTTATTTTCCGTTTTTCTCTAGTCTCTGTGTGTGTATTAGTGAGTATTAGTGTGTGTGTGTGTGTGTGTGTGTGTAGATGTGCGTGTCTGAGAGAGAGAGCTGCTCTTTAATCCATCCCCAAAGCAGACAGGACTACTGTTCAGTTTCTGGTTTCCACTACACATGCTGCGGTCGTTAATAACACACACGCACGCACACTGGGCCGCTGTGCCGGCGCGCCGGGGGCGACGCGGCGCTGGGAGTTTTAAAGCCACCAGGCAACGGATGGAAAGCAGAGAGGAGAGCTTGACAGTGACCGCAGCACAGAGACAGGATCAGGGAAGAAAAGAAATTGAAATGTGACAGTGTGTCACTGCCCCCCCCCCCCCTCTCACTCACTCACTATCCCTCTCTTCTGTGTCTCTGCAGGTCGCATGCACTGGAAACCTCCAATCAAGTCACTCAAAACCAGCCCCGCTCCCTCCGTTTCCCCAACGCTTTCTGGTCCAATCAGACGCTCCATATCCTGCCCACGCTCCATCGCCTCACTCTCGTCGCCCAATGAGCAGCGGGCGCTGTCTTCCAGGCCTTCTCCCACAGTTCCCGTGGCCACTCCCCTCGTCAGGCCGAGCTCCGCCACGCTGCGCTCTCACTCGCTGAGCCGTAGCGGCTCCGCCCACCGCGTGCCTCACAGCAACAGCCTGGGGACCATCCACTCCAACATAGTGAGAGACTTGACCACGTTACTCAAAGCAGAATTTACCTGTTCACAATTTCAGTGTAGCTCAGATAAGTCCTTGGTTATAGAAAACTACATGAAATTCATTTTCAAGTAGCAAAGCTGTCATTTTGCTCCATGTGGCAATCCTCTGCTGAGCAACTCCTTTAATTGAGTTTTAAGTGAACAATCTAGAATTCCTTTAAAAAAGGTATTTAAGTCTGACCAAGAAATTAACTTCTGCCATCGTTACTCTTCTCTTCCTGCGGCATATATTATTATATCCTGGCCCTGATAGAATTTCCTAAGCAGCTCCTTCAATACTGTATAAGCCTACTGTAACGCTCTATTATGTTGCCATCTGTTGCTTTCCACCTGCCTCCTCCATTCCCCTTCCTTCTTTACAAGATTGCTGGTAACCTTTGCACACATTGTAACAAACCTGAAATGGAGCAGAATAATTAACATTCAGAATAGAGCTAAATGGAAAACCTTTGTACTGAAAAAGGCCACAGACTGTCCCAGTTGTGTGCATGTATACTGAAACACACGTATACAAAATGACAGATTTTGTTTTTTTTTTCCTTACACATTTGCATTCCTTGTGGGAATTAAACCTCTCGGGATGCTGTAAACTAGTACAGGAAATCTCATATTAGATTTTAGTTCACCGGTGAGTGCTTTGCTCAAGCAATAATAAAAATGGTATTAAATGAGGAGGGTTCATGTGATGCATATTACTGAAACTGCTGCGTGCTAACTACTACGTGAACACAATAATGATCCGTGACTATACTGGTGGCAGCAGGATCATAAATTAATGACAGCTCTGGGAAAAAATGGCAGTTTCATAATAATGACTAATATTCATAAGTGATGTCACATTACACCCTGCTCAGAGAATTGTTGTTTTGACACGTTAACACATTTGTATAGGACACCACCTTAATGCCTGCTTGTCCCTCGGTCATTTGGAGGAACCCTCCTAAATATATAAGGAGTGTTCACAATTAATTATCCTAAGTGATATGTTAATTGAAACCCTTTCAAGTTATTACATCTGCTTGGTGAACTATAATAAACAGTGTTACAACGCCATAGCTTTGAGTGAAACGTTTTACCTTTATTGTAACGTGTATCTTTAGACTCATCCGTTTCTCCCGACTTGTGTGTGCGTGTAGAGCGATCCGCTGATAAACCTGAGGAGCAAAGAGCAGGAAACTGAGCTGGTGCGTCAGACTCTGGCCGCGCTCACCGCCATGAGAATCAGGTTTCCTGGCAAAACCGAGGAGGAAGCTGAGGCAGTGCTGGACGAGGTGTGTGCACCATTTCTACTGCATTTGTGTGTGAATCAACATAATGTAATAATATGTATTTTTTAATTATATTATTCCGATCCAGAGGTAGATACAGACTGTACGAAAATGAAACAAGCAGCAGGAGAAAAAGACTAAAATAGACAAAGTGAAAGCGGACATGGATTACAAGTAATACAGACCCGCTGTATTCCCAGAGCTCCCTGTGGGACCAGGTGCGGTCACTCTGCAGCCTAACTAAAAGTGACCTGCTTGCCTCCCGGCACAATAGCCTGTCCACTCTGGCCTGGCTCCCATTGTCTTTCAAACAAGCCCAGCAGACAACACGTCGGTCAGTTTTCTGGCCCACACTATTCCCCACTGCTCCTTTGTATTAATCAATGCCACCTCTATGCCTGGTCAGATCTCCGTGTCCTTTCATTTGGTGCGTGTTTGTACAGTATTTTATTGCTAAAGTCATTTATTTTAATATACTAATGTACTGCACAAAAAAACAGGAATGAGATCATATGACAGGCAGTAATTTCCTCTCTTTATCGATACGTTCATCATGTACTTTTGGAAGCAGGATGTCCAAGATTGGCAAGACAATGGCTAACAGTTAACTATCTATCTACTATTGATATTGCATTTTGTCAAAGCATAAACAAAAAGATAATGAAAAGGGAGACGCAGGCTAACCTTCAACTCATGAAGGCACGCATCAGTGGCACACATGTACTGTGAAAGCGTTCATCCGTCCAGTCCACATTGACTCTGTCCTCCGTCATGGCCGCCGCCGCCGCCCTCAGAACCAGCCGTCTGTTCAGCAACACATCTCCCGGGGTGCTGAAAGGACAGCGGCCGGCCAAACTGTCTTCACCAGGCTGACTAATTATAGAAATACCAATTGCAAGAGCAAAAAAAAAGAAAAAGTTCCTGACATCTGGGTGTGTCCGGGTCGTGAGAGACAATTAGCACCGCACCTGTACTGTTAACAAACCCTAATGAGAGCACTGTGGAAACGCAGATGAGCAATTGCATCTGTATTGTTCACTTCTCGCCTCAGGAGAGACACAAGTGTTCTCTTGGCATAAAAAACATCTTTGGCAATTCCTTTTTTCCACGTTAAAGGTAACGTCTAATTGGACTAATGATGTGTTTCTATCTGAGTAATTACCTCTATTATCCTTCCCTTTAAAACCTTTTTTTTGTCACATTTGGAACAATTTAAAGGGGAAATGTATGGAGTGTGTGCTTTGTTACGCTCTAATTGAGGGTAATGTGTTTACGCACAACACAAATGTGACAAATAGTCGAACATCTTACCAGACAAGGTTCATAAGGTTTCATTGAGAGGGAATACTAAACAAGCAAACAAGTAACTTTCTAGAAAGCAATCAAAAGTGCTCCTCTGCACCTCTGTTTCAGTGAATCACCGATGATGGTTTATTGTGTGCGTGTGTGAGTAAACATAAAGTTTACACTGGAGCCTCCCAATGGGAGCACTGGTGGATGTAACATGCACATGAGAGGTTTATGTGCACCACTGGGGAGATGCAGACAAAGTAAACAGAGCAACGATGGCAGCGCCTGTAGGTATGCAGGGATGCCGCTACTAGGAGCAAGTGCATGGGAATATCCCGCCCAGCTTTTGAGCCTTACGACAAATGCCCCAAGGATTTTTCACACATCTGTAAAACATTGGGGCTTTTCTTTCCGCTTAAGAACCAAAGATCGCTGCTTGACTTTTCTATTATCCCTGTGAAAACAAACGTCTGTTACGGAGAAGCACTGTGGTATCTAAATGCTCAACACATTCTACACATCAGTTGGAAAATGGCATCAGGTGTTTTTCCATTTAGGGCAGGCCACTTAACCAATTTACATTTCCATGTATATTATATGTAGAATACCAGCCTGGACACACTTTTTAATGGAATTGAATGAGAAAATGTTTCCAAACTTGACTGGTACTTTATATATATATACAGAACTATTGGGGATCTACGTGTATGTGAAAGCAAAAGATGCATCACGTTATCAGGTAGATGAACTAAGCAATGTGACATATTCCATGTTGGGGTTATGAAATGCAGTCTGCAAGGTTATGTAATTTTATTGTGATCTTATTGCCTAGTTTATTGGTTGGTCATCACTATATAAACGTATATCACATATATCTAAATGTGTGTGCACAACAAAACGTGCCTGTATAAAATCCCTAGTACTAATATTTGATCGTGCTCTCAATTGGCCGACTTTGTCTTGCCAAAAATATAAACCAACCTAAAGTCCGCCTTGTGAGAGTGCTGTGGTAGCCCCAGGTTCTGATGGAGGACTGCTGGGAAGCAGCAGATTTAAAAGAATGTCAAGTAGACCTGCAGTATTTTTTTTTTGTTCAAAAGAATAACTTTAAAAAATATAAATGGGTTACTTGAGTTTTTTTTAATCCTCAACCCCTTTGTCCATAGATCCTGGACACCTGGAAATATCACAAATCAAAAGTGGCCTCCTATTGGTTAGTGAAGCTGGACTCTACTAAACAGCGAAAGGTGAGTATTATGCTAGAATCAGATCATAGATATCGGAGCTAATTTAAATCTTACTTGTGCCTCCTGAGAATTTGAATTTGTCTTTTGTGGCTACCGAGGCTCAGCAAATATTGATTTTCTTCAAGATACAGTACACATAGGACAACTTAATTATCAATCCAGAATTTGGATGAGAGGTCACTGCTTCCTGAGGGGACTAGCTGACAACGCCACTGATAGAAAAAGAAATAAAGAGAAGTTGAGAGTCGTAGGAAAAGGCTGGAGGAAATGTGGCCTCAAAACAAAGAGATTATCAGGTTCCCAGCCCTACTAAAGAAACGGAAAAACTGGTATGCAAGAAATATTCAAAGATCAATGTCCGAGAAAATGCTGAAGTTTTAAAAATGAGCCGGATTTATCTTTTGACACCTGTACAAGTTTCCTGCCTTAGCCCTTTCATCCCAGCCTATACAGTCACCCGGTAAAGAATGGACGTTGTTAAAACTGGTGAATAGGAAAAATGTCACCACTCCTACCTACTCTGAATCCTTTTGAAAAACTTTTAAAGTGCGAAAATAATCCCCAAATCAAGCTTCAGGGAAAAAAAACCCCGAAGAAAAACAGACACGCCTGCAGATCATTATCATGTCAGTCAGTGAGAGGTAGAGACACCAAATAGGATGTAAACATTACAGAAGAGGGGACAAGACGAGAAATGCCATCCGGTAGGCGTGTCGGTAATGATGTGATCTCTCAGCCGCTGCTTCCTGCACAACTGTGCTCGCCGCTGTTGTGGGCCGTGGCGGTGCGAGCCGATGTTTTATTTGGAGTGGAGCAGCCTAATGAGCAGCAGGCAGAGGTCAGGAATGGAGCGCCATCTGATTACCATAACCAAAACATATCCGTGAGTGAGTGTGTGTGTGTTTACTTATCTATCAGTTTGTTGGAGTGTGTGTGTGTGTGTGTGTGCGCGCGCGCGTGCAACTCGCCTCATTTTGGAAATCTTCCCTCTTTGCATCACACGCGCACACACACAGTCAGCCGGGGAACGTCAGTAATGAGGAGCGAGGAATCAAAGACGAAGAGCCAGAGTGTTGCACTCTGAGCGGGGTGAAAAGAGACAGAAAAAGGGGGAGGAGGAGAAGGCAGCGAGGTGGGTAGGGGTGGGGATACGAGGAGAGGAAGACGGAGGGCTGGCGCAGGTGTCCTCAGACCGCTTGGGAACTTCTGACACCTTCTCTCCAAGACTGACGTCGGTGCAGCAATTAGTCCTCTCCCGTGCTCTCCACTGTCTGCCCCAGCTTCCCCCCCCCATCCTTGTTCTACCACAGCCACACAAGCACAGACTACACGCGGGCTGTGCGCCTGTGCATTGCTTTACCACGAATGCGGCGGTAAACCTGCACAAATCCTCATTATCTGCGTTTCATGTTTTCGGGATGTGTTGGTTAATTTACAACACGTGCCCGGCGTGCTCGGGTGTGCGCATGCATCCGTCTCTGTATTCATTAAAGCACGCTCGCTCTGGGTTACTGAGTGAATGCATTAGCCTCTGTGATTGCTAATTTTAAGGTAAGATATAAAAAAATAAAGAAATAGTCCTTTTGGAACAAAGGACAACTCATGCATTTCAATTAGAAATGCGGTCACCTTTTGTCTTGCAAGAGTAATTTCCTTCTTCGTCACATTCTCTATATACAACCGTTGTGGCTCTCTCGGGTTTTTTTTGCGCTCACCACTCGCTCTGTCCCGCAGGTGTTGGACATCGTTCGCACCAATGTCCGCTCAGTGTTGCAGCGGATCTGGAGGGAGCCGGATGTAGAAAGTCTCCACCTCTACCGGCTCTTCAACCGCGTCTTCAACCGGCTGCTGTGGAGTCACGGCCAGGGCCTCTGGAACTGCTTCTCCAACAGCGGGTAGGCCGCTCTCAAGTGTTCAACCACCTCACAGTTGCAAAAAGCCTACAATCATCGAATAGAACTGCAGTTGGCAACTTCAAAACAAGAAAAGAAAAAAAAAATTCAGATCAAATCAAAAGGCGGCAGGAAAAATTTGACCATCAACAAAGAACACCATTGATTGAACAGAGAGGTTCGTGGACATTCATTCTTTGAAGCGATCCCACTGCAGGCCAATTATCACTCCCGTCGTAGCATAGCGCCACTCTCTCAACTCAACAACTACAAGTTCTACCTCCTTACAATCTCCCCACGTCCTTAAGCCCAGTGTTTGTCAAGGTATATCATTTTCAGTGACAGCTGAGACAATTTGCCATTTTTATTCAGTATGACGAGCGAAGCGACTGCAGCTGAATGACAGAGAACGAGTGACAGACCGACCAGGCCCCCGCTGCACTTTCCTGAAAGCTCTTTGGGGATGAAAGAAACATTTTCCCAGGGGAGGCTGGGTGCAAATTAAGGTCACAAATCTGGGCTGTTAATCAGGGCTTTTTCACAGGTGAGAGCAAGAGAAGGAGAGGGGAGGAATGGAAGCAGGAAGGAGGTGAATGAAGGCCTCTCAGTTCTTTTAGTACGGTGTGTTATCAGATACTTTGAACTTCTCATTTGGCATCTTCTTCTTCTTTATTTATTCATTTCTTCTTGTAATTTTTTTGATCCGACAGTAAGTGGCTTCCTACTAAGATGAGCCACGGCGGTGACAGCCAACTTGATCAATTTCCCCCAAAACCCCCAAACAGCAGACACAAAAACACACACACACACACACACATTTCCACCAGTGGTTCATATTGGCTTTCTTAAACACACATTTTGCTCCCCTCAAAGACAAGAATGGTTGTCATACTATTTATTTTACACTCAGGCTCAAACAAAAACCGACACACACACACGCGCGCGCGCAAACAACCCTCACATTCAGACAGGTGCTGCGCCGGAAGCTTTTCATCTCCTCGGGGATGGAGGTGTGACCTTCTTCCATCCCCCCCCCCCCTCCATCTTCTTTACAGTTCAGTAGCTCGGTGGCCATGTTTTCCTCGACACATAGGGCTCAAAGGGTGTAATTGAAGTCTCTGTCCACCTCTCCCTTTCATTCCTCCCTAACTTCCTCGGCAGTCGTAATTGAGGGAGAGTGAGAAAGGCAGCGAGCGGGTGATAGAGATGAAGGGGACGATAAGCAGAAGGTGAGAGGGGGGGAGGGGGGGGGGGGGGGGGGGGGGGTTGCGGGGAGGGGGCCCCGGCGACAGAGAAAAAGAGAGAAGATTGATTGAAAAAAAGGCTGTCGAGGAAAGATTGGCTGGAGGGGGTAGATGCACGGCAGGATTAGCCTAGCCTAGCCTCAGCTAACACCCCCCACCCACCACCCCCCCCCCCCCCCCCCCCGGCACGCTTCACCCGGAGCAGCTTTTGTCCCACGACAGCCAGTCTGGCCGATCCAGCTAGAAGGCTGGCCCCACCGTCTGGCCCCTCCCCACCACAGGCAACGGACCCAAACATGGATGAGCCTAACAGGGGGGCTCGACATCATGCGGCGACAGAGCCCCCCCCCCCCCCCCCCAAACCCTCTTTCTCTTGTTTGATACTTTATCCAAGGGACTTAACGACAATCAAACGGCCCAGCAGCTATTGTGGGCGATGAATTCAACAGGCTTTGAAAACGACTTAAAGAAAGAGAATTTAAAAAAAAAGACTCTGTTTTTGAACCCTTTCAGAGGAAGCACGACCCACCTCCCGAGGAGTGAAAGGGGGGGTGGACATCAAACGCAGCCCCCTGGGTTGTGTGTCTCAGTTGTTGAAGCTCCCTCACAGTCGGGGGTATGTCCGGCATTGTAAAGGGGGTTAACTGTACTTGGATTTGTTTCATGCCTCCTCCCTGTGTGTCTTCCTGCCTGTCTGCGTCTATGCAAATGTGTGAGCACACGGTGTACAGTGGAGGCCACACGCTTTTAAGAACACAAAAGGGAAACAAATGGGACTTAATCCGTGAAATACAAACATACAGCACATGTGTACTCTATGCGTTTTTTGCATGGTGATGAATGCGTGGCGATGGTCGTCTTCAACTACTAACTCTATCTGATGCCCGCCCTCTCGTTTGTGCCCCAGGTCATCGTGGGAGACCATCTTCAGTAAGAGCAGCGAGGTGGTGTCACCCCAGGAGCTGCTGTGCTCCCGCCGCCTGGTCCAGCTTTGCCAAGACTGCCTGTTGGTCGTCTACAAGTTCGTCTCAGAGTCCCGGGGCTCTTTGACCGGACTCAGCCCAGAGTGGGACGACACCAGGTGAGACACCCTGGCCTTCAATGACTTCCCCTTGAGGTCTTTGGTCTTTATTTTCAAACGGTTCGTAAAGCTTTGCTGCTGTAATAAAAGGTTCCTGGTAGAGTTATGGTGGTTGGATACGGTTCATTAACAGGATGGGATTCATGAGTCAGCTGGTCTGCAGTTGTTCCTGGTATCAACTTTCAAGAGGAAAAAAGGGCAGTCATCTAAATGCGCGAAAAGCTTTCAGACCATAAATAAATTGGCTTATATTGCCGTAGTTAAACTAGTGCACCAGATATCCTAGTAGGTGATGCCAGTATTGAAACACAAAAAACGGTTTTAAACTTTGTTATAGCTCCCTTCAATTTCTTTTGATTTATTTAACTACACAAGTAAAAAAAAAAAAAAAAAAAAAATACTATTTTTTTAAATCTCTGCCACCCCCTCTTAGAGCTATCATCTTTATCAAATAACCCTGATGAACAAAAAAACGCTCATTCTATTTTTTTTACAGTTGATCCCCGCTGGAGACAGCAGCTCAGGTTGGGAGTGAGGGAACTTTTAAAGCACATATGCTTTGGGCTGGCAGACAGTGGGGGTGGGGGGGGGGGGTTGCTGTTAACAGGAAATAATGGCCCACAGATTAGCGCTCAGGTTAGCCCGGGGCCCCCCGAGGCCTGCTTAATTCAATTAGAGCGCAGATGAGCCCGTGCAGCAAATGACCTTACGAGAGAGAGATTTCTTTTCCTGGGGCCTCGCTTTACATGATTCATAACTCTTGCGCATATTTTAACAGGCTATCACTTTGCGCCTCCAGAATAAAAACCTCTGCCGTTAAAAGATAAATGCGCGTGGGGGGTTTTGTGTACAGTTGTAGAGGCACTTGTGCTTTGACTAATCTCAATTTGTTTCCATTGATTGTTTTATTTTAACCACATTCATTTTGAGGGGGGGATTCAAGATGATAAATTAGTCGACTTGAGGACGGCACTGTGGATTTTAAGATAAGAATGTAATTGGATTTTATAAGTCAGGCAAACACAAAATGACACATGTACCCACGTTTGCAGTAGTCGTGCTTGAGAGTCCCTGTTAGCGTGCATTGGTTTGTCTCTCCTTATTTCTTCTGTCTATATGTCTGTGTAAAAAAGCTTACCATTTGCCGCTGGACCAGCCTCTACCCATGGCTCCACCCCTGCTGCTGTCGCTGCCGCTTCTTCCTCCTCTTCCTCCGTCTCTTCGCCCCCCGACGCAGGTCTTTGCTTGGTGTAGTTCTGCTAAACCCCAAAGCCCCCCCCCCCCCCCCCCTCCGCACTTACCATCTTCAAGCACCGTCCCTGCTCTCCGCTGCTCTGCACCACCTCACCGCTGCAACGACGGCTTGGACCCGCCTGCTCGACGGTGTTTGCTTTAGCTGCACAACCAACAGTCTGGCATGGTCTCCTCTCCTTTCCCTCACTAATATTCAAATAAGTGGAATCCACTTATGCAGGAGAATCGGATGCATTTCATATTAGATCTGGTGCCCAAAAAAAAACAATCACGAATATGTTTGAAAGGAAGGAGAAGAAAGCACATGAAGACTGTTGAGACCACTTTGTCCACATCGCAACCATTCGGCCGGCTTTGTTGTATGTCACCAGCCAATCCCCCTGCTGCCACATGCTTAACTATGCCTTTCACTCGAGACGTTTATGAAGAGCTTCTTACACTGAGTGCATTTAGAGAAAGGGGGGGGGGGGGGCTTAGTGGGAGCTGACAGCCTCACCTACATCGCATCAGTGCCATGATCAGCGTAAGCACCGCTCGTTTTCTTGTCAAAACAAGACAGAAAATGGCTTGGCTTGCTTCGTGTGGTTTGCCGTTTCACATCTCCCCAACAGGCATGCATGGATCAGACGCAACGTGGCGCCACTTCAGATAGAAGAGAGGCAATTAGGATTATTCTCTCATTTATGCATTTTCTCTGGGAGGGTAAATGGTGTGTGTGTGTGTGTGTGTGTGTGAATGTGTGCTTGATCATGCACATGGCATGTCAGCGTTACTTAACTCTCATTGGACCCCTCAATGTTTTACATAAAAACTAACCTTACACTATTTCTCTCGGGCCATCAATTTTTTTTTGGGCCATTTCCATTTCCAAGTTTTTTTTTGCACATTCAGCTTTTCTCTCTAAGAACTATAAATGACAGCTATATGCTTCAGCCGATTATTAACTATATTAATTTCATCTATAGCGGTTATTTGGAGAAAAACACAATTCAAATGTTTAGGAAATAAATTATGTATTTAATCTCGGAATTACAAGTTTCAATTTTGTTTTATTACAGCAAAACGCATGGGTTTTAATGCAATGTTAGTCGCTTTGGATTAAAGCGTCAGCTTAATGTAATATACTTTTTAAACCGAATGTATTAAAGATTAAAGACTACAATTGAACACGAATAATGGCATAACTTAAAGTTAGCCGTTTGCTCTCTAATAAATTGGACTGTGCTAGGGAGAGGCCCTGCGCTGTCAGCAGACGAGCACGTCGCCGTGGTAACTCTGAGCAGCATGCATGGAAATTACAAATTACAATTACAAAATAGGTGTGTCTCAATAAGTTCATTGTTCCACATGGTTTTTACGGTTGATGTGATGATTTGTGTGCTTCATGTCTTCTTCACTCACTGGTGACGCTCTGTGCTTGTAAGGCAGCCGTGTGCAACGATCAATATGATCAGCGAGAGATGGAAATATAAACTGACCGTTCAGCCTCCGGTCATCGGCAACTACTCAATCAGTTCCCCTCTCATTTTATGTAAAGCAATACTCTTATGCACATATGCACTGTGGGTGGAAGGACGATTGAGGATGTTCTTCCCAATTACTTCTAAAAACAAGATTTAATAATAAAACAATAATTAAATTCATTCGATTTAATTTAATTGAACTAAACTGAATGTGACAAAATCAAATAGTGGGTCAAGAACAAAGCATTAACGTCATTAAACCCCACCCATTTAGACGACTTGAGCCACATCGCATTTCTTCTGGTTAACCCGATATTCACACACACACGCACGCACAACATGAACACTCGCAGAGTTCTTGGCACGCAACAAAGTGTAGATCATGTACATTGTTGACCACACCTGCCCGCTCTTGTTCAAGCATTCTTCCTCTGCTGAGGGCCCTCATCAGGTGCGTCTAGAGCCCCATTGGTCCAAGCAAAGTCCTTCAGTCTGTGTGGGCAGATGAGAGGAAGTAGCCAAAATGACTTCTCCACTAATGACTTTCTTGTTAAGCCTGGAATTGCTGTCACTACCCAAAGACAACTTCCCCACGATGACAAAAGTTTTAGATTCTATTAACTTCCATCCGTTTGCAAAGCGTGGCAGTAATTGGGGTTAATTGGGGTGTTGAGCTGAATGTGGGCTGCAGATAACCTCCAAGGCACTTCGCACCTCTTGGTTCATGACGGCGTCAGGCAGTCCGTCTTTCCCTCCATCCGTTGTCATGGCATTTGGTATTTGTCTGGCCTCCTCCCAAATGCGCTGTGGCGGTTGCGTCCCGCCAGAGGACTAAAGGGAAGCGTGGAAGGCCCGTCAGGAGGAACCGCCGTAGGTCGTGGCTCTCGCATGTCAGGAGCGGAGCGGGAGAGCAGCTTTCCGTCTCCCCTGTCACCTGACGGATTGAAGAGAAGCACAAGTGCACGAACAAGCCTCACTCCGGCTGTCTCGAGCATGCACCGTATTAAGACCTGCTTCGTGATCAAAAGGACGACGGACCTGGAAGATAGCGAATGGGAATCCAATTAAACATGGCCTGCAGAGACGGCTGCCGCTCGGACGTGAGAAGCCCTCCTACCCCGACCCCCCCTGCCTCTTACCAGCACCGTGATGCTTTCTGTAAGCAGAATATTCACAAAGTGAATAGCAGAGGGGAACACACACTCCGCCCCCCCCAATAGATGTTTAATATTTGGTTTTCTTTCTGTTTTTTTTCATTTCCATGGTTGGGCTTTGGTTTCTCAGCCACGGCCTTATGAAAGGGAGGGAATAAAGAAATAAAAAAAATTCCTGAACAGAATCCCAATGGATGAATACATTGAACCGCAGAGAGGGGAGGGGGGGGGGCGGACTAAGCTGCCGAGCAGAAACGTAACAAACGGAGAAATTGAACACAAGGCTGACACCAAATCACGGTATGGAATCACTGAATGTCACCTTGAAGACTTCACTCAGAAGTACATATGAGAGGCTCGTGGGCTGAACACATGCTCCCCACCGGTTCTCCTGGGTTTGAGCGGCGGAGTTTCACCAGTGCCGGACTGAGCCGTCGTTCACCAGGTCCAGCCGGAGCCGGAGAGGCGGCGTGCTGGAGGGACACCCACGGCCCACTTGGAGCTGCTTCAAGGACACTCTCGTTGGGACTAAATGAAGTTAATTTGGATCTGTTCTAACTCTCCTGAGTCCGGGGCTGTCTTCAAGCGGCAGCCCTTCGCGACATTTTTTTTTTTCTTCTTCTTCTTCTTCTTCTTTTTCTCACTGGTCGACTTTAGAAGAAACTGCTCGGCTAATTTGTCCAAGAGCTATTTCACACGGAGAGAGAGAGCTGTCAGAGGAAAACGTGTTCTATCTCTGCACCAGCTTAAATGAAGATATCCTTTCTTCACTCCTGTGATCCACCAGCCCGGTGGCTCCCTTTTGATTGGATTGGGTCCTTTTAAAACACTTCCACGGGGACGATTTCTTTTGTCCACGGTACTCTTTCAACTAAACGATTATTAGATGCATTTTTCATTAGCCAAAGATCCCCGCTGCGGACGTGGCAAAAGGGTCACATGACGTATAACGCCGCAATAGAACATGTGTGTAAGAAAGTAAGTCATTCTTCCAACTGATCAGCCAAGGGAGCTCCGGTCGTCTGAACATCAACATTTGCATAACCTTCAGTTAACCTCGCCCCCGCGATCTGATCATCTCATCTGACATTGCTCTGACAACCATATCTGACTCATTTCCAGTAGCTAAGGAAGATGGAAGCAGGGTTCAGCCCCTCTTTACTCTATCTCAACCTGACGCTGGTCTCATTCTCAGGTACTGGAACGCTGTTAGCAGGAGCTGCCTCACTGCTCTGTCTCGGTGGAAGGTGTCATAGAAAAGTCTTAGAAAGGTACTGACACCTGTGCCTCGGAATGATAGGTGAGGATTTTCTGTTCATGATACCAACCATTTAAAAAAAACAAAAAAAAAAGGTCAAAGTTGAGAAATCCCATTGTCCTGAAAGGATCTGCTTCTATCAGTATGAGGTCAATCATTTTTTTTTCTACGAGCACATGAATGCTGCATATAATCTACTTAAACCGGACTCTTAACTGAGGGTTTAGTTTGAGCACATTGAATGATATTAGAGCTGGAATAAATACTGGAAAACTTATTCTTATTTTAATCACTGATAGTTAACCTAAACAGTGTCCGTTTCCACATTTCAAATTTGAGGATGTGATGCTTTTCTTTGCCATCCATGAAAGTAAACTGGATATATTTGGGTTTTGGACTGTTGGTCAGACAAAACAGAACATTTTGTCACGTTGGTTTGTGAGGAATCAAACCGTCATTTTACATTAATGTCTGGCATTTATAGACAAAATGTTTTATTAATTGATCAATTAAATGTTAATCCTCAGTTACAGCAGCCCTTAGTAAAAATAACCGGGACCTCAAACCTTTCTTCTCGTTTTCAAGGGGAGGGTGATGTCATGATATCTCAAAATCACCAAGCTATTATTATGGTTGAAATGTGCAAATGGCGATGGCTGTAATATATGAAAAGTCTGCAATGTGTGGCCTCGGTGCCGCGCACTGATCGCCCTGACCTCTAAAATGTGACCTGTGCCTATCTAATCCTCTCATTATGTTCATCCTCTCCCCTAATCCCTCCGTCCCTCGCTCGTTTTCCGTCTGTCCAGGTATCTGCTGCCAGTGACCTCCCAGTTCATCATGAAGTGGCCTTCGTCCAGCTTTGGCCGCATCTCTTCGACGGTGCCACGGCCACGTGGCCTTTTGGCTGCCAGGATGGGACACTTCTGAGGTCACCGGGGCAACAACGGCTCCCCTCACCTTGCCTTTTGACCCGAAACCTCCCCCCCTCCCTCCCTCCCTCCCTCCCTCTTCCGACTCTCACCCGGCCAAACACCGATCTCAGCATGTCCGGCACAGATGCAAAGTCCAGGCATACTCCGGAAAGCGGCCCGGGGGCCTAAAACGCGAGCCGACTCCCCCATTGGCCGATCCACACAGAAGGGCCGGGTGATTACGGATTGCCGAAGGGCCTTTTTTCAATTTAGTCTGGACCGGCATAGACCAGCAGACCGCTGGTACCCTCAAGCTCCACCTTTAAGCCCCAGTGACAACAGACTAGGGGATCATTTCTCCTTGTAATTGCTGTATTATACCTACTCACTGTACAGTTACAAGTCATGGTACTGTAAAAGGAAAAAATGACAAATACTTAACAATGCAAGGATTATTTATTTATGTACTTACTTATTTTGGAACGTATTCCACGAATGCAGTGAATGCTGATGCAGAATGCAGATATGGAATGATTAACAAACCTCTCCCTTGTTTGATGTATGGATGTATGTCTGTTATTGCTTATTTGAATTTAATTTATTTCATAACTTATATAAGAGGCTTTACGTTTATAAGAGTTTCGATAGTCACTTTATGTTCCAGGACTTTACGGTGGAGAGATGGTGGTCTGAGGGCACTAAATGTCTCTGAATGAGCAAACCTTTGAATGTCGATGCTTCATGTTTTACCTTTGTGATATTGAGAGCTGCATTATTAAGCAACACAACGTTTAGAATGTCAATGTAGTAAAGCCAAGCCTGTTTGCCTCTTAGAGATGGAGCTAACTTTGATGCCACAGCGCAAAGGGCCAAAACTTAAAGACTTAGGAGAGCACCCAGTTTCCTGATATGCACATTGCAGTACGTCACAGAAAGAGAAAGTGGGTGCACATAGCAGTAGTGTTTGCATGTTTAGATTTTTAGTCCCTCAACCAGATGAGGTGGAGCTGCGTTTGGAATATACTTGAAGTTTTTCGTTTGTTATTCCGTCATTAATTATTGTGTCTTTGTAGCGCTTTCACTAGGAAGGAGACACTTCACTCTTTAGCCGTGTGGTCCGGAGTACGGATTGGTCACAGATAATAAGGACGTCACTTTCAGCTTGTGTGGCACTTGGATCGTCAGCTCAAACGTTCAGGACTGTTAACGGCGGCAAGTTTCCCCACCGGGACGAGCGGCCGCCGCCTTTTCTCCCACCGCGCCGTAGGTACAAACGCCAGGGAGATCACGGATGTGCCAATAATAAGCACACGTACTTCATGTGTTCAGGGTTTTCAGTGCGGCCACCGTGTCACGAAACACAGTACGACCTCAGTTAGACAATGCATTACACGTCGAGAGGAGAGAAACGCAGCGTTCACGATGTACTTTTCTTGGCTCTGACCCAGTGAGATGGCACTAGACCCTTTAAAGATGATCGTCTGTCAGTGTGCATTTTATAACATCGATCCTGACTAACAAGTGTCGCAGCAATGCTGTGCCGAATCGGTCCCATTTAATTCCCATACACTTAACACTACCGCACAATGCCAAATATTTTCATTTTGCCTGATTTCCTTTGTGTAAAGAGTAGTACTTTTTCATTGAAGGTATGAGATTTTTAATTTTACATAGCAATAAAATATTTAAACAAACGCATTTCCCCTTTCTGTCTTTCTGTTTTTACCGTGGTTCCCGATGTGACATTTTACGATTGCAGACAATTTCAATGCGTTTCTTTTAGTCATCTTCTAATCACAAATATTAAGGCCGCCTGCGCTGCACCTGGTCTCACTTCCACCAGTTTCCGGTCGCTCTCCATCAGGCTGCAGAATGGACGACTACCGTGGCAGCAAATGACGGCTGACATTCGTTAAAGTGCAATCAAATGACTCATCACCTGACATGGCTGTCTCTACCCACTTGATTCTGAAATATAGCTCGTACAACCTGTTAAGTTAAAAGTCAATAAGTGGGAGCCACACACAGCATTTTGTGCTCTCTTCAAATATCTTGTTTACTTCCTGTTTACCAGTCCAGTGGAAACCCAGCTACACGACAGAGGTGGCTAATGAAAAATGATGTTAAATTCCAACATAAACCATTGACAAAACCCGTAACAACTTGTTGCAAAGTGTTTGGGGGGGGGAACCAGACGGTGGGGGGCACGAGCTCAGCAGAGAGCGGCAGGCGACACGAGCCGCTCGGGTAAACTTCACTCCATCATCACTCTACGTTTGGACCTGCAATGGACGGCAGATTGCGTGGAGACGGAACGCTAATGAAGACGGAGAGGAGCGGTGTGCTTTTGGGGGACGTGCCGTGGTTGAGCCAATACCAACTGATGTTCTTTGGAATAATGGCGAGGCAACTTCAATCATTTTCACTGTCACTTTGCAAACCGTTAATTAGCCGAGATAGTATTGATAGAACTAGGAGCTTTTGAAGCAAATACTGGGGCTAAATGATTCAGGCAGAACTAATTAAACACTCGAGTGCCGTCAATCTGACGGCTTCAGAATTTCCTTTCCACCTGATATTCGGTACTCGAGCGGCTTTCTGCCTGTCTGGGTCAGCCTCTGAGGGATGCTACACTTCACACGAGAGGAACGGGATGGGCAGGGCGACACTCCTGAACCGCCCCTCGCCGCCCGAAACGAGAGTGTGTACCCGGCAGCCGTTTCTTGTTCCATCTTGACCTGAACGCCACCCGGCCGCGGATGATCGCTTGTGCGCACGCACCTCCTCTTTAAAACGATAAAAGACAGTTTTATTTAGACCCGGAAATGCGGCAATGGCCTTCAGGTTCTTGTGACCTTTCCACCCCCACCACCCCTCCCCCCCCCCATCCCTCTCTCCGTCAGCAGAAAAGGTGCAGGGCCGTGACCTTGAGGCTCCCCTGCCTCCGCCTTGGCCGGGGCCCCTCAAAAACCGGACTGGAGCGGAGGCTGACAGTCTGCCGCTGTGACCCCGACGTGCTGTCCAAAAATATCTCCCCATGCAGCAGAGCTGCGCCGCACTGTTCTGACCTTTCCACTCGTCACTCTCCATCGGCCCCATCCCTCTCCCTCTCTCTCTCTCTCTCTCTCTCTCCGCTACCTGAGCGGGCGTCCAGTCGTCTCCGCAGCCAGAGTCCAGCCCTTTCTTTTCACAACACCCAGATGACCCAGTTCCGGGGGCCCCGAGCCGACCTCTCGCCGGCTTTGAGAGTGAAAAAGGCGACTGGGATCTGCGAGAGAGGTGGATGGTTCAGATGAGATAAGGAGGGGGTTAGAGAGAGAGAGAGACACACACACACACACACACACACACACGCACGCAAGCTCTTGCAGCAAACGCAGATGGTCGAGCCTAAAAAAAAAAAAAACACTGATTTTCGGTGCTCTTAATCCACTACTTGAAATGACATGGAGGGAAAAGAGCAGTGTGATTTGTTCTGTAATTACGACTGGCTGAGCGAGGTGTTCGGGCGGCTCGGCTGCCCTCTTTTCTCTTTCTAGTGTAGCTTTAAAAGTGCAGCCTGTAGTGGTTTGAATGCTTTTAAAAGTGACCTTTCTTATCAGACAAATATTGCCCGTGTTCAGCCTGTGTATGACAGTGTGTGTGTGTGTGTGTGGTGTTATGTCTCCTGCCCACACGGTGTGCAATGAACTGCGTTATACGTTTGTGTGTGTGTGTGTGTGTGTGTGTGTGTGTGTGTGTGTGTGTGTGTGTGTGTGTGTGCTCACATGTTAATGCTTCTTCAGGCCTCACACCTGCCTTTATGTCCCGGTGTTTGTGTGTTTAATGTGTCTTCTCAAAGGGACACGTTCAATGACACCTGCTGCGAAACATGATCCGTGGGGCCTCGTTTGCAGCGACTTTGCTCTCAGCGGGGGGCCTTAAACCAATAGATAAACACATGCACGCTGAGGAGCCTGGATGGACTTCCCTTCGCTCTTGCCAGTGGCTCCGGTTATTTACCACACACACACACATTTCGGTTTCCTCAGCAACACAGGTCTTTGACCACAGGACGTTTAACTAGTGAGGGGACCTTTCCAGCAGGGTGCAAAATGATTCAAATGGGACTTCTGACTGCTTGTTTTTTTGATTAATTAACATAGTGGCCGAATTTAATTTATTTATACAAGAAAAATATAATTGGGGGTTGAAAAGCTATTTAAATTGTGTAGTTTTGCTAGTGCTGGACTAAAGTCGGAATGATTAGTCCACTAATTAATGAGCAAATAGGAATAAAATGAGTAGACATTAGTTGTTCTCAAGACCAAATAAAGACCATTAGGGTTGTGGTTGCAGTTCAGTTTATGCTGGGGGGGGGGTTGGAACCTCTGATGCCCTTTTAAAGGCTTCGCCCTGTGCTTTGAAAAGCGGTGTAAATTGTCTTAATATTGTTCTGAATGTTCAGATTATTGTTAAAAGAAAAATTGATTCGTCAACAATGGCTTACCAAAATCTTCCTGCAGCTTCTATGATGAACAATTAAGTTCTGGTTTTTGGAGCAAACGAGACATTTCAATATGCCTCCTCCTCCAGCTGTGGAGAATTATTGTGAACATTTCAATGTAATCTGAAGACTGAGAAATTCGTTAAGAAAATAATCACAGATTAATCAACATAAAACAAAGAGTTGCAGCTCATATTCTCATGTTTCTTTTTAAAATGATTTCTCTAAAGACCAGTCTCCATAATTTACATAAATTGATGAAGTGTAACAAACAAAGCACAGTAGAAAAAGGAGCGCATGTCGCTGTTAGTTGTGATCGACACCTACACCTCATCCCAACCATGAGGACAGCATTCACACGCAACCACACACGAGGGAACTGCAGAATATGGAGCTTATTCAAGGTGACATGTGTTTATTCAAGTAGAGGTCATCACATTTCTGTCTTTCAACAAGCACAAAAGGCCACATTAATCAGCAAACTAACTAGAACATGTTTTATCATTGCAATCAAAAGAATAATCTTTCATCATTTTGTTTCATGGCCAAACATGCCCACATTAACACACAAACACAAAGTACATCATTGCGTATTCGTCTCCATACCCTTGGTTTGCCCTATTTGAATTTTAATGGCAAGTCATTGGTTTGTTTGGGCCTTGCGTCGTTTCTTCTCCGATTCACCCATCAGTCACCTTGTTTTGCCGTTGTTTCCTCTATTTACCAGGGGGAGGGCAGTGCTGAGTGTGCAGCTCTGCTTTGTTTCACATTCACACTCCTACGCTCGTCAGTCGTGCGGCGAGACAGCCGGCTGCTGTTCGCTGCAGAGCGGTCACATGACTCTCACAGTGATTTCCTCGAAAAGGTATTGCAGCGAGTGTCTTGTTTTACCTGCCTTGTGACATTTTTAGACACACACACACGCGCATTTACATTTTAACCAGTAACCCAACTATAAAGCCACTTCCCTGACCTCACTGTAGGTCTGGGGGAACTTCCAGGCCGAGCCGCTGAATCAGACTCCGTGCACGGCACCGCTCCGAAATCTTAACCTTGGTTTCAACGCTGAAGGAGCCCACTGTACTTTGTTCCAGCTACGGGGGGAGGTGGGAGGGGGGGTTTACAGATGAGCACAGTTTTGCATACGGCCATCATTCACAGCCCCGGGCTACCCCAGAGTGTGTGCAACAAATGGAGCCGGGTAGTAAAGGCATTAATGTGAAGGAAAGAGCCCTGTGGTGGAAGTACCGCAGGAAGTCACTTTCTCTCCCATCTGGCCCCCCTAACAAGATGGAGAGGAGCAGGCAGGTGTGAGAGGTGGTCTCCACCTCCGCTGGCTGGATTAGCACTTCTGATGGGAGAGAAGAAAGGAAGACGATCCTCGGAGTAGGCTGTCACTCTTTCTCCCCCCCCCACCCCCCCTCTCTCTCTCTCTCTCTCTCTCTCCATCCCCTCTCTCGTGCCTCTCTTTCGCCTCCTCTGTGATCACTGCTCACTCTGCAGTGAGGGGGGAGAGGAGAGAGACTCAAAATGAGAATAAATGAGGTGTGGGGCAGGCGCCCGGGCATCGCGCCCGTTTGCTTTCACGTGTGGGAGTGTGTATGTGTACCTGCCTTCTATCATGTTCAGATGGCTTCCTCTAGCTGCAGAGTGGGGCCGTGGAGCCAAAAGACCGTCCAGGGACTTCTTCCTCCTTTGGCTGCGGAGCGCCCCGGGGGATGATTGAGCCTTGCAGGCTGGGATATTATCAATAAAGTCCCTTCAGGCTCCGCAGCCACTGACTCACTCTGCCTATTACTCCACAGCTGAGTGACGGTGTTGGAGGGGGTGGGGAAGCTACAGTTTGACTGGGGCCTCTGATGTCCAGACCTCATCCTTACCTGCTTAGTCTTTCTGAATTGCCTCCTCTTTGTTCCGATCTTCCTGATCCTCCGGTGTGGTGTCCCTCCTGCGGCCTTGCTCCGTCTCCAGCAGATGTCTTTATAACCGTCGCACCTTTATTTCATTCGCTGGCTTTGACGGCGCGGCGGGGCGCCTAATTACACGGGTCCTATCCTCTTTTTCTACTTTGTTTTGCAGTTGTTTGATATTACGTTTGAGTAATGAGGAGGTTGACCTTTTATTTACATTTCTTATAATTAGTCGAGGGCTAGTTGAAGCTAAAAGCCAAAAGAACTCATCGTGACATTTAATTGAAAAATGGTTTGCTGTGATCTTTCTAATACACTTTTTTTTCCCATCACAAACTGAACCAATGGACAAAGATTCAGATGCGAACGGCTAAAAACACATATTTGTGCAGGCATTAATGCATACAATGCGGATTCAAAGAAGACATGAGGGGAATGAAACCATTACTCAAAGATACTTTCTTATGTTCAATTGTGGTCATTTTTATTTTAGCTTACACCTCGTTGCTGCCAACTCCACAAATGCCAAATCATTCCCAATCATCTCTTTAACCTTGATGATTCACAGAGACAGATCTCTGGCCGATCTGCTCTCAGCGCCTGCATGAAGGGAACCGGAGAAACCCCTTAACAGAAACCACAGCTTAGTCTCTGGAGCCAGCGGCCATTTTGAATCCACCTCAGATGGTTTAAACAGCTATAACTGTGACCTCATCTTTTTCTAAAAAAAAAAAAAAAAAAAGGTGGAATTTTAAATGTCGACCCTGTAAACCCTCTTAAAACTGGAAGGTTTTCCGACCTCCTGGGTCGGCGATCCCTTTTACCTCCGTGCGTCCACTCCACGTGACTCTGTTACGGCTCCCCAGTTCCCTCTGTCCAAGACATTATCCTGCAACAATAAGCCGGACACAGGTCACTGGGTTAATAACCCCTTCTGGTGATCCTTTGGCTGTCCAGGTCCTCTCCAGTGAAGGGGGAGACAAACATGTCTGGTGTGGTAAATATCCCAGAGTGACTCACAACATTTTGTTCCCTCCCCCAGCTCACCACTGTAGGATTGTATATGCATGTCTCGGCCTGATCGGTTAAGTTTGCTTAACTTCTTTCATTGCGTGGACATGTCGCAATGTTCTGCCTCACTGCCGCATTTTGTTTGCTCCGATTAAATGCAGCACTTTCTTTTAAACTGGTGAGGCTGAATAGCTTGGCTTGAGGAGATTAGACTGCGCAGATTTAGGGAGAGATTTGTGTGGCAGATGTGTTCTGTGTGCATTTATTTGTGCAGTGTTTAGATACGTGTGTGTGTGTGTGTGGTCACTGTGTGTATTGTGCATTCGGGCAAATCAGTTTGTTTGTGTTTCACTGGCAGTTCGGTAACTTTGCATGAAATCACTTTAGTAAATATAGCTGTTATCTTGTTCCCATTATGTCTCAGGAAGAGAGTCTTTTGAAGCTGACATTTTTAAATATATCTACCCAAAGGGAGAGGCGGTGCGCCTCTCCCTTTGGGTAGATATATTTAAAAACCAAAATTTTGAGGGATCACGAGTGGTGCAATCGTGATTCCTCAAAATTTTGGTTTCCTTTCACCGGTGGTAAAACTCGAGTCGCAGCTGCTTGAAATACTTCTGAAGTTTAAGGTGGTACATCAAAGTAGCTTACGTAAATGGAGGGCTACAAAACAAACTTTTATTCAAATGCGTCGCTGACGTTAATTACCCGAGGTACTCAATGGGTGCAAATTGTTCAAGAGTAGCTGCAGCTTTCCAGCAAGTGAACAAGCTCAGTTTTCTATAATTAGTGGAGCATTCTTACAGCCACTGAAACTGGAAATAATTGGCTTCTCAGACTGTGTCTGCAGCTCTCGCTTGTATATACAGCTTCATCTTTGGACCTGATGCCTTGCCTGCGCAACGATAATAATTGACATTATCACGATGAAATAGCATGCATGTTGAACACATAAAAAGTTAAGTACAATTATATCAAAACCAGGTTGCAATTTACAAGATGGGTGTATAAAACCCACCCTTTTGCAGAATTATTCTGCCACCTCCTCATAGTAATTAATGTTACCAGAATACCATATAAAACCCATAAAACCCAAAATATCTGGTTACATATCAGAAATACCAGCGATGATACCAATTCAAACTAGGGGCATAAAGTGTGTGTGTGTGAGACAATCATCTCCATATATAATAATGCTGCTATCAGTATAATAATTAAACTTACATACATTACAACCTTGACAAGTGTGATTCACTAATAACCGACGTAATGGACAGTTCAAATTAACCGTGACACAATGAAGCTTATAATTAGTACGACAATTTAGAAATGTTGTGGTTTCGGTAGACACTGAATATTTTTTACACCAGTTATTTAGTGACACTACAGCTTAGTGAAAGCAACGCATGAGAGAATATTAACAGATAAGTCTGGGGATATTCTACATTTTCTGTCATCTAATCCCATGAGCAGACCGAAACCAACTTAAATTTGATCCCACTATTATTTTCAGAGCAGTCAAAGCCTGATGTAGCTTATTCCTTTTATTCCTCCTATGAGATTAAAAACATAGTGTTGCACCCTCATTACCACGAACACACAGTTTATTACTATCCTGCTGCCTGATACTCACCTCGAGCATCAAATACGTATTAATCCACAGTTGAAATAGTCCACAACAAATTCACTGTTTAGCAACTCCTGTTTGAGTCACTCAGGGCACGGCTGTTTGAGGAAATAACTTTTTAGGAAAATGTAAGTACTTGTTCATAACCCATCTTTAGATCACACCTCATTGAGACAAACTCATTGTTTTTTCAGATAAAAAAACAACAAACAAAAAGGGAATTAACACGACGCTTATCCTTGAAGGTACTATTGGGTTGATATTTGAGAGCCTATTGAGAATCATACGCTGCATACGACACACTGTACCCATATGTTTTAAGGGACACGGGAGATGAGGAGTTTAAATCTACTTGGTAATTTAGGAATCCACATGGATACAATGTCAGGCTAATAGGCAAGACTGTCAGAACTATAGCCCGCGGGTCCGGAGTGAGCCACTATCAGCTGTAGGTACACATTTTGTGCGCAAATCTGTCACTGGAGGATGAATGACCGGATTTACAACCTATTTCTGTTCCGTCATCAAGGAATATATGCACTTGGGCTACGGGCCCTGCAGCTCCAGGAAGTGATTGCCCTGGTTTGTGGAATTTGCTGCATCAGACAGACTGCAAGTCGTCCCGTCTGCAATGCAGCGCAGAACTTCAAATGCAGATGAGAAAATGATATATTATTAAAATGAACATTCCTTTGCTGTGCAACGCTTTTAAAAGCCTTGCACGGATTTAAAAACATTAGCGACCACCAGAGGGTTTTCAGGGACGTCAAACTCCCTTGACGGCAATGAAGGCAAAGAGAAAGCGCCGCCTTGAACTCTGCTCTTCAAAATGTACACATGTCGGATAATTAATCCCAATCCTTTTCTTTTTATTTTTGGATTGTGAGCGACCAACGATAAATCAACGGCAGTTTCACTTTTCAAGCAGGAAGAAGAGAAGTTTCTCAGAAAGAGGGGGACAAAAAGTTGGCTTTCCCTGACAGACAGACCGAGAGACAGATGGGTAGAGAAAGAGTTGTTGTGGGGGAAGCAAACACGCAAATAAAAATCATTACTACTACCCTGATGATGATGCCAGCACCAGACTGAGCACAAAACCCCCCTTTGGTATGTCATGCGAGATCAAGTTGTGTGAATATCTGCATCCCCAAATGCAGAGCAAATCTCTGTAACCCGGACTAACGAGTTTACGGAGCTCCAAGAGGCCAAATGCAAGCTGCCGCCATGGCGACGCCCCCACCGCGCCGCCTCCGCTTTCTTCAGAGTTGGGCTGCGGCGCGCTGCGTTGTGGGTTTTGCGCGCGTTGTTGACGTGTGGCCTTTTGCACCAAGCATGTCGCTGACCTTCCACAGTCAAAGTCAACTTAGGCAACACGTAGGGAAGAGGAGTGACAGGACAGGGTAGTTTGAAAATCTATAGTTTAGACTCGCTGAACGTTACCCATCACAGTGCTCAAGGCACTGCAGCCGCCGCATCAATTAGTGCAGCCATCAGCTGTGTGCCGGCCTGGCGTGACCTGTCACGGTTCAAGGCAGTGTGTTGATAACAACGAGTGTCGAGGGGGAGAACCTGTCCTTAACGTTGAGTCTGAAATCGACAGCAAATGGGCATCAGTGCATTGTGTGGTAACATTTGTTGTTAACAGATAAATGCTACTACTCCTCTAGGTCCGTGTGGAGCTCCTGTGTCTTGCTTTTCAGTCAGCTATTGATTAAAGTGTGTGTGTGTGTGTGTGTGTGGGGGGGTTGACCTTTAAAGGTGGACCATTAGTGCATCACAAGTTTATATGGATATTAAAGGACCAATTTCAGGACACGAGTGTAACAGAGTGGAAGCACCTTCCTCTTTAGTGTCACAGATCACTGGACATTCCAACCATCGGTTTTGTGAGGCCGATACGGCTCTTACTACCAATATCCCAATGAGCCTTAGTGATGCTTCCAAGACTATATTGAATATGAAATTAAAGTGATGTACACTGCTCATCGGGTTTTTCCGCAGCAACGGCAGCTCCTAAAATTGAAAGCTACTCTTTAAACTTTAATCAATTTAAATTGCAGACAAATTGGACACTGCTCTTTTTTTTTAAACTCAATGTTGTACGGGATATCTGTTCCAATTTCGAGAGATACAGGAGTTAAAACCTTCAGTACTTCTCAGACGAAACTTTAAACCGCCAGCCGAACCTCCAAGAGCTCCGACACAGTGAAAGCACGTGAACAGTTGCTCGCCTGTGGCTTCACATTAGATATGAATGTGTTATTGTGCGCGTGTGTACATGTGTGTGTGTGTGTGTACTCAATTTGCAAGTACATGAGTGTGTGTGCTGTGTCACCGTCTTCCTGTCTGTTTCAGCGAGAACAACGTGCCCTCTCAGAGTAACTGAACGTGGATGAGCCCGAGGGGCCCGTAGGGGTTGGTAAAAATAGCCCCGAGGCTGATTAGGAGCGCGGCGGCGGGGGGATTTAAAAAAAAAAAACCTGCTCATTACAGCACCTGTAAGGCCTCTTTAAGTAGCCCTTCTGCAGGAGCCCAGATGCTCACATCTGCCAAGAGCTGTTCGCCACTCCCCGTAAAACTTCTCCCGCCCGTCCTCCAGGGGCGGGACATCACGATGCAAGACGACGACAACGGCGGGTAAAAACTCTGGCCTCAATACATCCCAACAAAAGAAGGGAACTTCATCTATGCTAAGATGGCATGCCGCTTGAATATTTAATAACACCCTCATTTTGCTCACCATTCTCCATATGGACCAGGAAAGTTTTACATTTAACCTTCAGTTTAAAGACTAGCTTGATAAAAAATGTCCCTCCATTTTGCGCACGGAGGCCGTTAATGGCGGGAAGCCGAGGAGAGGTTTATGAGCGACTGCATCCCACGCGCTCCTAATGGAAAAACTGACACGGATTAGAAAACAGAAAGGACCTACCACTCCTTTAAAAACAATCACACAAACAGCTCAACCGTGGTTGATTTAAGTTGTCCTCCATGAAGGGTACACAAACTCGCCGAGAGCGGCGCGCGGCGCCGTTATTGAACCAGCAATCTGTGGGGTCTGAAGAGGCTACGCCCCTCTGTCAAAGTACTGCTATGAAGTCTCAGCCTGCCCTGACCCCGGTTGACTCCCATCAGCCCTCCTGCTGGGACAATAAAACAAACGAACCCCCACAGACAGGCTGTTTAGAAATGTGCTGTACTGAAGCCTGTCCCTGGATGACTCTTGGAAGGAGACACAGACAGATGCAAGAGAACGGGGAGAAACTTTGATAGTGGTTTATATCTGTGATAACAAATACGATCGTGATTCTTTTTACCCTAAATATCAAAAATGTTTCATAAAACTGCTTCATAACAGCAACAATTCATCGTGATTCTGCTTCTGATGTTTGGACATTGGTTTATTTCAGCTCTGTTAGTGTTATAGTTGGAAATTTGGTTCTTGGCACAGGTTTTTGGCAAACAGCTTGGTTTGGATTCTAATGATGTGATAAACTTCTGGACGCTGCTGCCATGTTTTCTGCTTGGAATTCTTTCAAGCATTTCATTTTTTATTTACCCAATCCGTGTACTATGAGCGTGCCGCTGCACACTCTCTGAAAATAAAGCTGTATGAGTAGATTATCTCTTGCTTTGTCAGAATAGCAAGTTTCAGCAAAATTGACACAGCATCACATTTCTTGTTATTGTGACAACACCTCAATAGAGTTGTTCCTCTTTAATATTGTCTATTTGAGCGAGGTGTATCGATAAACAGAAGTCACAGATCTGTTCAAGGTCAGAAATGAAGAAAATCCTTTTGCTGTGGACTGAGGTAGCTTTTTTTTGCCCCCATGACACCCTGAATAGACCGAAACAAATATTTTATACTAAGCAATTGTTAAAATAAAATAAATAGAACAATCTAAGGTGGTATCACCATCAACATAGCATAGCAACGGTATAGCAACGGTGTAGCAACGCCAACACGTTGTCCTTGACTTTACTGTGTTGTTGTTGTTGTAGCTGATCAGGAGACGACGGGCCTTCCAGCTCCATGTTTATCGACACACATATAATTTTTTAAAGGGCCACATGTTTCGTATATACGTATTCGTCAAGAAGTATAGGTCACCTGCTCCTGGTTGCCCTCATTCAAAACTTAAATTTACATTTAAATATACAGTACACACATTCATGATTGAAACCTGCCCAGTAAATTACAGTCATCCTGTGCGTGCTGCCCACTAACCTCCACATGTACACACAAATGCAAAAAGTATACATACTGTATGTGCACCTCCTTGCAAACAAATGCAAGACATCCTTGAATCTACCACCCATCCTTTAATCTTTTCCATCCTTTTTTTTCCCCACTGCAAACACACTCCAGCCACAGCTGTAGGTTTTCACCTAATCCCACTGTCCTCTCATGTTATAACAGCTCTGAACCCGAGCCCTGAGAGAGAGGGGGATCGCCCACACCGTGTTTTCACAGACCAAGCAGCATCTGGGCCTGTGGACGTCACTCCTACAGTGTCCTGTTCGGGGTCAAGGACACATTGGGGGATCAAAAAAGAGGAGAAATATATCACTTGTTAAAGAAAATACAGTTTGCGAGAGGAGGATGTATGATCCCGTAACAGATGTTTGAGAGAATTTCAAGCTCGGTGAGGTATCTTGTCGATTTTTTGAAACCACCTTCATTTCTACTTACTAAATATGGGGGGCTTTTTTGTGTTCAGTGACGCAAAAACAAAAATGAAGCGTATATATTGTTGTAATTAATTTGTGTGTTGTTGATCTTAGCAGTTTATCCTCGACTTCACGCCCCCTCCTCCTTCTCTCACCTTTTCCGTTTTCCTTCACAGTTTATTTTCTCCTTTTCATCTCCTTATTCCATTGCCTCCTCCATCTCTCTCTCTCTCTCTCTCTCTCTCTCTCTCCCCTGGATCACAGCCCTCCTGACCTGCTGAGTCCAGAGCACACAAACATATTTCCTGTGATGTCTGCCAGCTGCCTGGTTAAGCTTGGCTCACCCCGGATCAGCCATGGCTCCGCTTTTGTTTCCTGTTGGCCACCGCTGAACCGCCCGGGCCTCGCCGAAACAATCATATGGTCCCCCGGCCTTTTCCAGGCATTTCCTGGGTCACCTGAGCAGCGTACAGCCCTCCCTCTCCTACATCCTCCCGCTGCCTGCCCCTCGCTGGCTCTTCCTGCCCGGTTTGGAAGGTCCTGAGAGGGGTCAGAGTGGCCTGGCGTGCATGTGGGAGCCACACTGAGGATATTTATTATTTCATTCAAGTCCTCCCTTTGCTCCGGAGAGAGTAGCGGGACCACCGATGTCTAACGAAGGTTCAAAGGTAGTTCAAAAGGTGAACTGTTGAACCCCACAGGCACGGTTGGGTTTTTTTTTCGCGTTTTTAAATGTGTGTTTGCGAGAGTTAGCGGCTCTTGAAACGCCCCCCTAAGGAGTTAAGCAACCAGGGGTTTATGTGACATGATGGGTTCAAAAGAGAGCATGTGAACGAAGGGCCACACGCAAACAGACACACACACGCTCACCGTTGTGCAATTTGGGAGAGATGAGCGGGCAGTAATTGCATCATTTGTTTTATGTTGTTTGGCAACAGCATAGCATCTACACCTTTACGCCCACGCTGTCCTCACAATGTTATTAAAAGGGAAATTCCAGTTACATTAAACCCGGGTCTTATTTTTGTAGCGTTTGCCATCGATCCTATCTCTGTATAAAAAAAGTTAATTACTGAGATCTGGGAACATGGACATAGTTAAACGCAAGTTCTACAGGGTAAGAAGCATGATCAGTCAGATGATCAGATTAGTTTTATTTTAAATAGCTCCCTGGATAAACATGCTTTACTTCTGGGGAAGAGAAAATTGACCAATCTTAAAAATCCATCACAGTTTAGGCTGGAATTAAAGCTTAATGTGTGAAGCCAAGGTTGTAAACGTAAACGTAATAGGTCGCTCGCGCACTACCAATCTGATAATGTTATTAGTTCTCTCGGACTGCGTTTAAGCAGGTAACCACATCCCAAGATCACAGCAATTACTTTGCTGAGTACAGTGTTGTCATAACCTCTATAAACGGCGGAAAATAAGACCAATTTAAAAACTCCGGCTTTAATCTAAAATCTTAGTTTAAAAGAATTTAACAAGCAGCAGTCCGTCTGTGGCTCAGTCATTACAAACTCATGCTGTGCTGCCGCGTATCGTCCAGCCGACATAACTTTATTTGGAATTTTGTCGGAGTTCCAAAAGATATCAGATAAGTTTGAGTTTTGGCCAAATGTGTATTAAATGATGCATCAGCTCCCTTAAAGAAATTGTAAGAATAACGATGTAGCCATATAAAAGAAATAAATAAATAAAAAAGAGTCCTGGGTTTGGAAAATCATTCAGTTAGTGCTGTCAAGCATCGGTACAACCATGATTTCATATTTATTTTCTGGAGCATAGCTACACTTGACTACCACTCCTCTGTGACAGCCTGTTCACACAATCACAGCTTTTTTTATAATAATCTAAAATGTAATGTCCTCAGTGGTGTGTTCCGCTTGACCTCCAATGGTATTGGATAGATTTTAACTAATGCATTTTGACACCCATAACTCATTGTTATGTTTATTAATGAGTTTTAACATGTGTAAGTGCCTGTGTACAAATCATTTGTGAATGCTCGTGTTTGAAAGTAACTTTCATTACGTGTTCCTTCATTGCCAAACGGAGGTTGGACCTGTTAGTGGAAGTTTCAACACAGTCTGGCCAATATCATTTTCTTCCCCAAAGCCAAATGGAGGTTGATTGGGGAGCCGGAGCACGACAAACCAAAGCAGCCCAGAGTTCTAACATCATTATCGGGCTGAGAGAGGCAATAAAGCCAAGTCTGGGGAGATTACCTCTGCTGCAGCCAGCGTACAAATCCACCGCTTTCAGGTCTGCGCATGTGAAACTTTTTTCTTGTCCGGTCTTGTAAAACAACATGATAGATGGCGAAGACTTGGGGCCGCATGTGACCACATCCTGGTTTTCATCACCCGGAGAGAACCCACGGATACATTTATGTGTCACTGCTTATTGCGAGTGCTTGCTACAACCTCGGGTCAGAAGACACAGAGAGAGAGAGAGGGAGAGAGTTTTTACAAGAGTTACCACAAGGCTTTAACGTCACATTTGCTGCCTCTGTACCAAGAAGCAACAGATAAAGGTATCGCTTAGCGGAACGAGACAGAGATGGATCCCATCTGCATCCAGTTGCTGCGGATAAATGATTTTTACAAACATGATGAATGGCCGAGACCGGCGATGACAGGTTTTGAGTGACGGGTTACAGGTGTAGACCCTCCCAATTCCCAAAACTCAAAACCCGCAGTCCTCGCTCCCCTCCTTCCCTCCTGGCGAGGAACAAGTGCGACAGCCGTTCTCGCCCCGCCACCGCCCCTTTCCCCGCAGCCAGCCACAACGGCGTTGCCCCCGACTTTTAGGCTATTAGGAAAATGCACAACCTCTGACCCGGCGTAATAAACACGGTTAGCGGCGTCTGTGAAGTCTGGGGCTGGCGGTAGTCACCAGCTGAATCCCTGGGACTTTGCCCGCTTGTTTGCTGCACTCCGTCTCTGTCAAGCCGAGAAACTGTTAAGCTGTCACGCGCCAGAGAAGAAGCAGCCTTCAGTGCAACGCGGTACCAGTTGGCCTGATTGTTGGGAAGAAAAGGGGAAATCAAAGGGGCTGCAAAAAAAAAAAAAAAACAGCTGCGGATGAGGTTAGAGTTACAAAATAAAGATGACGAGGACCAGGCCAGACTGGTGATCATTTGTTGGGAGACCGACTGTCGAGGTTTGCAGCCGTTACAGACGGGGCTGGGGTTCAAGTTTTGACAAGACGTCCCCTTTGCACTAACTTCTGCCATCAACATCGCCTGTGATCTGGAGTGGCATCAGAACCGACGCGACGATTGAGAATACGCCGAAACCGTACAAACGCGCCCCTTCATTTGCTTTTGACGTCGATCCTCACTGCCAAACAGGCGCTGTTTTGACTTCCTCTTTTGCCACAAAGAGTAACGTTCCTTCACGGCCCGGGCTGGAGACTAATGGTGTGGCTGTCTGGTCGGCTCCTTATAATTAGGTCTAGGGGTGTGAACCTTTCCGTATCACAAGAGCCCATTAAACTTCTGTTATAAAATATTGTAAATCAAAAAAACGATTTCATTCTTCCTTCTGCACATTTGGGTGTGGTCATGTCAGCATCTGCTCCATTTCAGTCTTTAATGTAAGCAGTAACGATGGCATCAAAGCAGACAAAGTGTGTATAGGGCTTCCCCACAAAGATTTTTTTTATCAATTTTGAATGACTTCAAAAACAACAAATTCAACTTGAAATGCTGCTAGTTGCGTCAATAAAAGGGTTCTTCTTGGCTATATTGTATTGAATTATCACAGTTAGACATGTTTCTTTTTAAATTAAATACTGAAATAATAACTACATTATTTTGTTGAAAGAAAAGTTTTAAAATTTGTTATTGGAATTTCATCTTTCAAGAATCTTGATTCTTACATGAATCAATGTTCTCCCTGCATCCTTAATTAATAAAGCGCAAAAGCTGAAATGACACACAATTCTTTCAGTCTACCTTTTCTATTAAAATCGACTAAATGATTAATCATCACAGCTCAAGTTTACTGCTCTTCAAAATCTATTTTTAAACCATTTCAGCTTTTGCGCTCCCTTATACATTGAGCTATAATGTATATCCCCCGTTGTTATCTGTAAAATTATTATTTCAACAAAGTACAAACTTTTTATTTATCTTTAATTTGTGAGGGCTTAAAAAAAACACGCTAGTTGGCATTCCATCCAAATCTATGAGGAACACTGGGAACTATATGAAATATAGAACACAAAAACACCATCAAATTAACCAGTATATCAATCTGTCTGACTTTGTTAGAGCAACTGTTTGAGTGAGTGACGTATTCATCTACTGATGAATGAGAACACCATTATACAGGACTGGTCCTGGGTTTAAAAGAGTAAAGTCCGGGGGGCCGGAGGGATGAAGACAACGTGAAAAGGCTGTCCTCTCTGCTCATGCGGCACTTCTTCCTTCCTACAAAAAGGCAGCAGCAGGGAGGGCCACAGGCCTGAATCGTACCAGTCCATAAATGGACCTGATATCTATATGAACTTCTGATATCTCATCCTCTCTCTCTTCCCCCCCCCCACCCCCCAGAAGGTCCTTAGTTTCTCTCGCCTCACACGCTCTTTGCATCCTCCTCTCTGAGGCCCTGCAGCATGCACAGGAGAGTTCCTGTCCAACAACCAGACCAAGTGTGGTGTTCATATGACACAAGACCACATCGCCAGAACTAAAGTATAACTTTTAAGCGTAACCTTTCTATACGGCCAAAGATTGTTGAACAAAGAAGCCTGCTCTTCTCTCCTCTTGTTCATCTTTTTTTCCCTCTTCCCGACTCCTTTTTTGCATTGGTAATGACCAGCAGACAGTGAGTAATATGGCAGGGAATTACACGGTAATGTCCATTCTTCTTACGTGAGCGGACAAACTTCTGGAAAGTAGGACATTGGTGATCAGAAAAGCCTCCTCCTGACTCTAAAGAGGAAAAAAAAGAAAAGAGGAAAATAAGGAGAGGCAGCGGTCACCTTGGATACAGCGAACCTCCAATTTTCTTTTGCAATAACACAAACACATACGGACACAGGCGCACACACATGCCTGCTAAAAACAAAGACTTGCTCTAATTCATATTCTCTCTTTTGCGCGCACACACACACACACACACACACACACACACACCCACCCCAGTGGGAGACTTTACAGAGTGCCTGCCTCGATGTTCAACCTCACTGTTGCGCATAGCTCATGAAATCTGGCTGTCATGCATCCTCTTGACAGGTATCCTTGACAAAGCAAATCCCAATCTATATGCAGCGTGGCAGGAGGGGGACCTTGTCAAATGCTAATGCCAGGGACACTTTGGAGGTTGTTGCCCTCTGTGGCTATTTTCACCGGCAGAATGCGTCTCCCTGGTCTATCCTGGTTTGAGGCGCAGTACTCCAGCCAGCCAGCTGGTGGCGGTGTCTGCACTCGCTTCATTAATCACCCCCTTTTTCGCACGCGTTTCTCTCCCTCTGCCCTTTCTTCTTGTTATTCATTAAAGCGCCTCAGAATAATAAGTCCCCAAGAAACTGGGAACATGTGATGAAGTCGTAGTTAATAATGTATACGCCACACCCCCCCCCTCCCTCCCCTCGCCTCCCATACTTCGTCTTTTTATCCCCACTTCTCCCTCTGCCTCCCTTTCCAGCCCCCCCTCCTCGCCCCCCTCCTTCCAACAACACAACTGCTGTTCAGCCTCGCCGCTCAATGCGTCCATGCCCTTTCTCTGAATGGGGGTAAACATTCATTAACATATTTATATCTTAAGGCTCGCCTCCTCAGCCCCGCCACCCCCCCCCCCCCCCCAAAAAATGGCGACGTAAATGGACTCGTCGGAAAGCTTTTAGAACACAAGTCCTTTCACACTTCAACGCCGGTCTTTAATCGCGCCGTCTTAATATGGCGGCGAACCCTAACGCAACCCAAAACACCTGCTTCCGGGTTGGTAGCTCGGTTTATGGTCGCACGCACGCACGCACACACACACACACACACACACACACACACTTCGGATCCCCGCGCGAGGCCTTGCGGCTTCTCTGTGACGCCTCCGATGACGTAGCGAGCGTCGCGCTTGCGTGCCGCATTCCGACGTTGACCTCTATGCACGTGGAGCCCGATGCAGATCGCATCCTGCCTCAACACGCAACTTCAAACAGGGACGACGAACATAGGTTGAGAGTGTTTAAACCATCAAAGCTATTTTATTATTTCCCGGCCCCCCCTCCCCCCACTTTCTTTTTCGTTTCTCCAAGAGAAATCCAACCTCAATCCTAAAAATATCCAGGATTCAATCAGCATTCAGGCCCCGTGGCTCGTGGGGGCCGACCTGCGGATTGTCCTCTCAGCCCGAGCCAGAATCCATACACAATATGTATGAATCCATAGACAGTGTGTGTGGATTCTGCTGATGCCATTGCGAGCATCTCTCGTTCACTCTGTACCTGCTTTTTGCTCGTGAGCGGGTCTTAAGGGAGATGCACTTTCAACGGCACAACAGGAAACAACGGGTCGGCCATTGTTCTGCTTTGGCGGCTCAATTATTGGAGGGCAAGAATCGATAGCGTAGCTCCGGGAGTATTTTTTTATAAGGATCTGAGTAATGCATACAGCTCATGACACTGTCACAGGAAATGGAGGATAATACTGTGTACACTGTGGAGAAGCAGGCTCGGGAGAATCCAAATCGATTTAATTTAATTTGGGCAAGCCCGTCTTATTTCAAGGTGGGTTTTTTCGCTCAAAAAGGGCAAGAAAAAGAGAATCTGGACAAAGTCTCTCCTACACTCCAGCATGCTTGCCTCTGTTTTTCCTCTTTTCTTCCTTTATTGGTCCTGAAAAGAAATTACTTGGGTTACTGGATAAATTATTTACTCAAACAATTTACTGTATCCTTCATGCGTCTCTCTCATTCCCTCTCAGTCCTTCTGTCTCTCATAAGCTCCAGATGCAAATGTGACTGTGTCCCTTTCCCAAAAATAGCGGCCGCCAGAGGGTTTCTTCCAGGAGTCGGCCACGGTTTTTCTTCCGTACCAAAATAACCAGAGGAGGGGAGACGCCGTGGCAATACAGCCCTGCTCACATGCAGTCAGAATACTCCATCGGCATGGAGATAACTGAGGAGAGAATGAAGAGAGGAAAAAAAAGAAAAAGTTTGGAGTGATTCGGCAGCATGACCTGGAGGATGCTCCCGATTGGCCGCCTCCCTGTTGGTGCTCTGTCATGATTGGCTGTTGCAACGTGCCCCAGTATGGTGTGTGTATCTTCCCCTCATGGTTGGAGACTTGAGTTGAATCTCACAACTGTCTATGGTGTTGATAATAAGGAACTTCCCAAATGTCCTTTAGATGATGGTTGTGTATTGCAGTGTTGTAACTACAGGGCCTTGCAGCGGTTTTGACACTGATGATGAGCTAAGGAGAGGCCCATTTAGAAAATTGAGAATATTGCAACGTCTTTAGTGATTGCCTTGTAAATTTCATTGACTATACTATACTATTCTTAACTATTGATTATGTTTTCATCTGTTGAGTGTCTGACATGCCATCAATGCGGTTTTATCAAATGTATTTCAGGGTTATTTTCTGGTTTACAGAGCAGCGACCACATGGCAGAATGAATGATTCAGAGGGATAAAGTGAACCACCGACAGCCCGACTGTGACCGAGACACAAACACAGATATTTGGTTTCCTCCAAGTGTTTTTCTGATGATCTAAAAGAGGACAATTTTAAGCAAGAACCTCTTTATTCCGGTATATCACTATTTTGCCGTATTTGGTGAAGAAGAATTGCTACAAAAAGAGAAAAATCAATGGTAGGAGCCATCTGGTAAATGCATAAAGAGAGACTATTTAAAATTAGTTATGTTATAAAGAAAAGAAAAAGTAATCAAATCAATTGGGATAATGTTAAGAAGCAGTGTCATGGTGTCTTTCCTCTTACAAACTACTTTTCTGAATACAGCGCATGAAAAATTAGGAACATTTGAGATTATTTCCTCATTGACAACAGCTGCGTTTAAAATGTATTTTCTTTTTATACATTTATGGTACCAAGAGACACCAGTGTTCTTGAACATGTTTATTATTTATTAATTGAGCAAATTGAATATTTATTAGATACTGTTCATTGGAAATGTAATTATATCCAAATTGTAAATGTTGATATAAAAATTCATGTAAAAAAATAAATCCATTAATCAAAAAGAATTTAAACAGAAACTTCTAATTGCATTTGCTGACAATCCAAATGTTTGGGTTTTCTGTGTGAATTACATTTTGTCACCTGGAAGGGCTCCGCTTCTACTACCAAAAAAGTTCACGATAAATCTACTCTTTGTGAAAAATTTTAATTCAACAATTGAGGATATAAAAGGTTCATTTATTCATTTAAAAAATCATTTAGATCTCTTCCTGGAGGATGGAGAAACGTCAACACAGATTTTGGGATTCAACAAAACTCTCGTGGAGGATTAGAAATGTGATGTGAATGTGATGGAAACGCTTTTAATACGTACTCACTCCGATCCCTTTCACTTTCATTTCAGGGGCACAGCCCATAGATATTATGCAGGTAGAGAGACGCGCACACACAGTCCCTCCGTCTCTGTCCTCATAATGGAGGCTGTATTGTTTCACAGTTGATTGTGAAGACGGCACAAAGTGATCCTGATGAAGTCCTCATTTTCCATCCCAGCAAACTAATCAATTTCATTTTTCTTCTCCTCTTGCCCCCCCCCCCCGCATTTCTATCGCTGCCTCCTTCTCGGTCTCTTCCCTAAAAGCCTGACACAGACCCATGAGTGAGACAAACATCCATGGAAATCATTTTATTAAAGACTGCCATCATATATCCGTGGTGCTAACACTGTGAAAGCAAAATTCATAGCAATTCAATTAACTAAAAGGAACAGGGGAATGGAAAACGTCTCTGCTGGATAATATTCGCTTTACTCACCAAGCTTATCGGAAAAAACTAAAACAAAGACAAATGTGTGGGAAAACCCAGCGTTGCAAGTGAAGAAAGTTATTTATGAAAACAAACACGTGGTTCTGGTTTTGGGGATGTCGCCGGCATGTGATTGCACGGGTTTATTCATACATTCAAATCTGTCCAAGAGTGCCAGCAAAGAAATGCAGCAGGTAGGGTCACGTCCATGGAGTACAATTGGAGGGAATGAGGATGAAACGGTGTTGATAAAAAAATGAGTCCAAATGCAGACAAAGCAATTTTGCTCGCGCAGCCATGCACGGCCTTCAACACAATCTCAAAAATGGCAGCCTCTTGTTACTTAATGTATTCAGTCAAATAAACCTGCATTGCATTCCCTGCCGAATGATACCGCTGTTGAAAATGCATGAACTCTTGTTCACAAGCCCAACCTTTTCGGAGCCTGCAGTGCTCAGTCTCTTCCCCCGAAGACACTGTACACTTGAATTGTTTAAGTCCCTCTCGCTCTCCGTCTACAAGTCCCACTGCAGGACACAGGCGTGAGACCCGCGTCGCCAAGGAGTCAAGCCGCCCTGAGTCCTGAGACAGCGGCCTATAATCCAGTGGTGTTTTCAAAGCAAGATGAAGGGGCAATGGGGCGCACACAAGTGCAGATTTTAGTGGAGCAGCTAAGCTATGGTAAAATATTTGGACCCAACAGAGCACGGATTTAGCCTCTGAAACTGCTCGCTCCACTCCACGCCATTTTTAGACTCTGTGAATATATGGATGACTTTTGTCAAATTGGGTTTTTGCTCATTTCAAGTGTTTTGCCTGTCAGAGGGGGGGGGGGGGGGGGATGTAAGGAAAGTCTACACTATGGGATCCAGTTTTGACCTTGACAAAAACTATTGAAACACTAGCAAAAGCAGGGGACGTCTTGATTTTATTAAAATAAATACGATCAAAAAACATTACTGTATATGAATTAGATGAATGATCTATAAAAAAAAAAATAAAACTATCCAGCCGGAATGTAATTATAAACAGAGATGTATTTCCCCCAAAATAATAATTTTAAATATAATAATAAACGGGGATTTTGCTAATGTTTGCTTGTTTTTTCTTCATTCTACAGGGAGACTAAACTAAATGGACATCAAAATCCATTTTGCCCACAGAGGCTGCTGTGTGCGCGCTGCCTGCCATTTGCAGGCCTCTGAAGCTCCATTAGTTGGCTTGGTGAGCTCCAGCTACGGCTCCTCACGGGACAGCAAATAACAGCCCTGCTGAAGGCTCTTTGAGAATGACCGATTATACATTTGTGGGAGAAAGCTCACCGTCGGATGAAAAAAAAGAAGAAAAAAAAGAATTCCATTGTGATTGTCCACATCCATTGAAACTCAGGTTTAATCTTTCCCCTTTTTGACTTCCGCGCCATATTTGCAAGTGATGAAAATGAGATTGTGAACTCCAAAGGATATTTCTGTGGACGGGCGGGCGATATTTATCTCTCTGGGTCTGTTTACCTTTTTCAACGCCAGGAATATTAACAGAATTCCAACATTTAGTGCTCCAGTAATCCCAGTGATTAAGACCTGCTGACAGTTGAAGGTAAAGTTTATTGTTACTCATGGAACCCACGGTGCGCTGCCCTATTAAAAACCGACTCTGCGTGCAGAGCTGGCCGTGAAAGCAGACACAAGAGACGAGGCGAGATCAAAGGGCTGCCCAGTGAGGATCTCACCACTACAGTGGTACTGTTCAGCTGGGGAATGTGTGCGTGAGCTGCTCTGTAATATAGACTCGGCTGGAAACAAAATAGCACTGTGTGAGAATGAACGTAGAGGGAAATAAAGATGTAGATTAAAAAAAAAAATGACCTTTAGTTTCTCTGATTAACTCATTACGATCCAGAATAGAAAAAGACCAGAATTGAAAAAAAGGCTAGGAAAATAAGTATTTTCTTATGTAAGATCCTCCATTTAAGGCCTTTGGTATTGCAGTTTATCTTTATGTTACATACAATTGTTGACATTTTTAATATTAGATCTTGTGTCACTCTAGTACATTTGCTCTGCATGTACAAAAACAATAATGGTTTCAAAACACGCACACAGATCTCGCTGACATTTACGTTACTCAAACTCGAGTAAATCAAAGAAACAAGAAACAAATATATATGTATATACATATACACATATTAAAAATAAATAAGATCAAAAAGAGATTACTTTTTGAAGCCACAAACACAGGACCATAAATAGAGAAAATAAATTCCACATAAAAAAAAAAAAAAAAAACAATAGCATCCAATTTTTTTGGCTTTTCCCTCCAATGTCCAATCAGATGCTGAGGTTGGAAAGATAAAAATGTCACTTTTCCTGCAGGCAGCCTCTGGCCATGTCATTAGGACAGCGATTTGATGCCCTGTACAACCGCTTGGAACTACCAAGTGCAAAAAAAGTGAAAACTCATCAGCTTTCTTCAAATTTCACCAAGTCCTCAACTCAAGTGTCGGTGAGAGAGAGGGAGGAAGACGGAGAGAGACAGAGAGAGAGACAGAGAGACAGAGGGGGCCTATAGTATTAGGCCTTTAGGTGTCACTGTACTTTCAAGAATCCGTTCTGCCCCCTCACACAAACACATGCACACTAACAAAATGGTGTCACGTCAGGGCATCTATTGTTCGAGACCGCTGGGCTTGGCTTTCAGTCTGTCGTGGCAGCACACAGAGAGCCTGTGCTCCACTGGGTTCCCCTCTCCAGGGACGGGTGATTAATGGCCCAAGCAACAACTTTGGAGCTTTTTTTTACTAAATCAAATTTCTCACCGAGTCGCCAATACCGGCCAACTTTGACTTCCACAGAGTTTTGTTGTGAGAACATTTAGCCTTTCCTTTTTGCTCAAAACTTAATTCTTATCCTCCCCTTTTTGTTTTTTAAACAGAAAAATCTTCCACGTTCTCTCAACAGCAGGACATCTGCAAAGTGCCGGAGTTATAGAGCAACAACTACTTCATGAAGTGTAATTGCGACAAATTATACTGCCGTTTACTTGTAATATACCTTGTAATTCCGTTCTCGCAGAGTTAAATGCCTTTTTTAAAATGCAGTGGAAAGTAGGAAAAAAAACAAGGGATGAAAAGGCACTTTTTTTTAAGTCTCAACATTCAACGCTGCAAGAACAAAGCCCTGCCATAAATACATCCATATGCTCTGTTTGTGGCTACGCATATTTCTATTCAAGGAAAAACATACGGGTTTATGCTGAAACGTTTACTATTCAGAAAATAACCTTTGTAGATGCAAAGATTTGAAACAGTTTTTTTTCCCCTCCCTCCCGCCTTCTCCCTTTTTCTGTGCTTCTTATGTCTCTCTTTTCCCCCCAGCGTTATTTTACTGCTGCATCACCCCAGATAGAGATCTGTGGTCTACGCTGCGTTCAAGACTAATCAGCCCTACCTTTGTTATTATGTTAATAAAAAATGACAGGGCCTGAGAAACGGCAACAACACACACAGCCCTGTTGACTACAAATACCACCATGAACACGGAATGATTGGAGTCTGATCTGGGGAGTGGGTACAACCAGACCCATTTAACCCAGGTCCCCTCCAAAAAAAACGGATTTGACGTGTTTATTTGTTGGAGCTGCGCATGTGGTTAAAACGTTACCTTGCTGCGCCCTCACCTCGTTCGCATTTGTTCAGGGGGCCACGCTTTGTGGTGCCGAGAGCAACACAAAAAAGGAGCTAAAGCAACGGCTCAAGAACACGAAAAAAAGCTGTGACGAGAGGTTGCCCTGTTCTGGGCAGGATGGACTGGCTCGACAAGCGTGCAAATCTCGCGCGTAGTCCATTGGATGCAGCTGGCTATTCCCCAACATGTTAATTACATGAATGAAAATGTACACCCTCCTGACTCTTTACCCTTTACGACCTGCTTTTTGCAATGCAGTTTTTTGTTGTTGTTGTGCTTTCTCTATCACAGGAAAAGGCGTTCTGGGACAAACAGCTGTGCTTGCTGAAGTGAAACAAACAATTCTGACAAGATTTGGTGGGTGAGGACATTTTGCTCTGCCCTGTCTGGGGTTTTGCTACATGCCCTCAAAAGCATTCAGCGAAGATGGTAAGCAGCAAGCAGAAACAGCCGTTTTCTCCCTTTGCATCCTCCCTCCCTCCCTCCTTTTTCCACAGAATTTTTTCTACTTCATGCTTCTGTTGGAAATTAGCTGCAAGACAAAAGATCCATGTGTGGCAGCACGGCACGCTAACTGTACTGGTAGGGGTTGGGATTTCCGGTGCACGACCTGCCAGGCATGGCTACACAGGTAATTAAAGCTCATTTGGATTCTTTCTACATCTCTGCTGACAGGGCTGCCGGGGGCGAGACTTTAGGGGACAAAGGTAGCTTGGCACGTTTTTGTTGGGTGCAAGGCCAATGTGATTCCAACCGAGCAGGTGTGAGAAGGGAGAAAGAGAGAGGAAAAGAGGTGCGAAAGAATAGGGATGTTCAATCACGTGTGTGTGTGTGTGTGTGTGAGAGAGAGAATAGAGTAGTCAGGAGAGTTTAGGGGGCAGTGTGTTTAAGCAGAGATAGGCAGCAGCCTGTACAGGAGGCTTTGTGACCCAGATTGAGCAGAGAAGGGGGTGATAAACTGGGAAAAAGAGCAAGAGACATGGCAAGGTGGAGCGCTGGGGCAGGCGGGGTTTGGAATAAGAAATGGAGAAAGGAGTATGTGATAAAGAGGCATAGGGAGATAGAGGTGAAAGAAAGAGTAAATGACAGTAGGGGGTGGGGGGTCCCAAAGAAAGAAAATAGGAAATGGGCGAATAAAGGGTTGGGTTTCAAATCCAGCGCTCCCGACAGTGGCACGCCAGATGACCTTGGGCATGTCACGCTGCCATCTGTTCCCTCTGTCTGGCCTGTCAACATACCTCTGACTCCAGTTAAAACATGACATTCCAGCTTCCTCACACACCGAGGGGCAGTCCGTCGTCACCCGGAGCCATCGAGATCGAGAGGCAGACGGAAAGAGGGAGCGACGGAGGGATCACGAGACGGAGGGAGCGGGGAGCGAGAGATACGGTGCGGGGGAAAAAAAAAGGGAGTGACCTTTCCTCCAACAGCCCATCTTTATGAGCTGATATTGTTATCAACGTATTACTCCCTGGATGGCCACTAGAGCTACAATAACGCCATTGAACCGACAGTCCATCATCATAGGACAAAGAGGGCCGCTAACTCTGACATCCTTTGGGGCATTGGGTTGCAACTGATTGCACTCATAAATGAGCACGGCTCTCGTAAAATCATGTGGTAACTGCTTAGCGGTGCGCAGGGTGATGGCTTTTGTTATCAACAGCTTCGAGTGCTGTACGCAGGCTGCTTGTTTGTACCAGCGTCCGAGTGGCCGGCTCCTGTTGTCAGATGTGAAGTTAATCATGCATTTATTGAAATGTATTATTGCAGAGCAAATGATGGGAGGGAGGCACTTCAATTTTTTTTTTTTTTTCCCCTGCAGTCTTGGGACTGCATTTGATTCATGTTTTATTCTCACACAAGATTCCTCCCAAACTATTTTCCTCTTATACTACTTGAACAAAAGGACACATCTGTGATGGGTTACGATCTCATCAGGGCGTACCACGTGCTTAAGGTTGCCTCCAGAATGGGGAAAAACTCAAATATTAGCAAAATATATAGAAAATAAATAGCAGAGAATATCAAATGAGCCTTAATGTTGCTCTTGTACCCATGGATTACTTTACTTGCATAAAAATGACCGACTACTATCCCCTATAGCTCGAGAGCGGGTTATGTTTCCCAATATTGAATGTGTTGTCGGGGGCCAGTGGATACTGCATTCCTTTTTTGAGATGTTAAAATCCGGCACCGTAATACTAATCACTGGATGGCCACGAATTAGTTTCACTTCAAAACGGGTGGTTTTTTTTTTTTAGGTGCGGGTTTGAAGGGGATCTATTCAAAGCAACCAAACTGCTATGAATATGAAGTTTGAGTGAACCCTTCTTTGCAGATTCCAAAACAAACCAGAGAGAGGAGCGAGACCCCTGCCATTAGGGTCAAGGACAACCCTCCCGAAAAAGAAAAGCAGCAAAAAGATCAGTAAAATAATCCCTTCTACTCTAGCTACTTAAATCATTATTGAGCGCTATTGGGGGAAATGTCTTACTTCCACCCTCGACGTATTCACTTTCAGTTCGCTAGCAAAGCATCCCTGTTCACTTATTGCTGCCAGGTGATGTCATGTGCCGACGTGCAACCAGGGCGAAATAATATAGTGCCAATATCAAGGAACACAATGACACCTGTGAGGGAATTCCCCACCAGTCATGAATGCACTGTTTAGATTTTAGGTCGAAAGGCTGAATAATACAACTTCTGTAGCTTATTACATTTCCCCTCACATAACCCCAATAACCTGGCAAACTAGGGCATACTTCCCTCAGCGTCCTGCCACTCCAGGGATTAGGGGGGGGAGGAGTAATTCTACAAAGACCATGCCTTGCGCACTCCTCCTCATCCTTCAGTGACTGATACGTAAGGGAAGTGGGACCTTGACCCACTCCTGACTTAGGGAAATTGCTGTGACCTCTCTGTGCATTTGGGAGGAAGTCAGACCTGGCACACATACGCGCTGGGGTGCTGCGGCTGCCTCTTCTGACCCCAAAGACCTCAGGCCGCCCTACCCCCTTCGGCCCTTTATCCACAAACCCGACACACGCACACGTAGCTCCCGCTGGATGGATTGGGTTACTCCTTAGAAACGATGGCTGCCTCCGTTTTGCATCCTCTCCCCGTTTTCGTCGTGGGAGCCGAGAAATGACCCAGTCATTAACACCAGCAGCCCGCCAGTACCGGCAGCTAAAAGGTCCGCATTCATGAGCGGCATCCTGGAAACCAGATGTTCTCGTACTGTGGGAATGTGTGTGTGTGTGTGTTTTTACGCAGTGGCTGGAGTGAAATTCCAAGTGTTTAGAAATAGCAGATCAGGCCATGTGTGTGTGTGTGCTTGAGCCCCCCCCCGAGCATGAGTGCTGCACAGGTCACCTGTGAAAAATTGGCGGTGGGGTCGGAGGATCCCACGCATGCACTCCTATACGAGCTTGGAAAAGCTTTGCCCACTCAGCATTTCATCTGAAGAATATGTAGAAGATGTCTAGAAGATAGAAGACTGAATGACTTTATTTTCTGGCAGCACTTGCTTCATATTTTTCCAAAAACAAATTCAACAAAGCAAAAAACATGTTCCCCACTTTCCAACGATGTTTCTAGACGCAGTTATCTTCGATTTCGATTGCCAAAGTTTTTTTGAGTTGTAACCCGCTATGAAACCGACAAAGAAAATTGTTTCTAATGAAAGTTGACAGCAGGGTCTGTGATTATATGAAGCAATCAGGACATTGTTTGGGGAAAAAAAACACACTGTTGACGAGATTTTCAAACAACATTTCACAAGGGTGGCAACAGAAGTCTGCAGCAAATACCTCGATACCTCTTAAAATAAAAAAATGTTTTTTTTTCATTTGTTGCCAATCAGCAAACACCCAAACCTTTATTTCTAGTGGATGTGAAACAACGGTCTTTGGTCGACCCCTCCAGACAGGATGTGTAATGTTTATCATTCTTAGCCATTATGATTCCTCTAAATCTAGTCAGTGGGAGTCAATAGGCTAATCCCCACTAGGCGAATATCATAGCTGGGAAATACAGCTCAGCTTAGTTATTAAAAACACCATAGGACGTGTTGGAATACTGGAAACAGCTCTTATTAAGGAGTTGTTATTCTTGTCTTTAATTCGTTCCCCCCCCCCCGACACAGATCCAAGACGGAAGATACCAAATGCTGCCAACTAATCTTTGCCACCCACAGAAACACAACAATGCTGCCAGGCCCAAAACAAAATGAAAATACATTGAATATGTTTCAGAGTCAATTATTTTCTTCCAGTGAGAGCATCGCTAACACTGGGCAGAGCGGTCCCATTTTGAAGTGGCAATCCATTTTTGCCTAAGTGATGTCATGCAGCCTGTCACGTTACTCTGTGTGAAGCAGAGGGCCTATTCCTCATCTCAGCGGCCGCTCGCTCGTGTTGGGGACATACGACATTTCTTCTCATTTGAAAGGAAATAACGGGGCCAGAAACTGAGCTGGCAGCCCCCCAACAACAGCGCCCCAGAGCTACATTGAAGCAAGGACGCCAGCAAGTCTTTTTAATCCTTCTCCTTTTCTTTCAAACATATACTAACAGAAGTTGTGAAGATGTGCTCTGATATTAAATCGGGGTTGTTCTCACTTTTGGACTTGCTATGTGCAGCTCTAAACCACTGTGTTCACGGCGAAATGGACACCACAAAAACAGTAGCCGTGACTTTGGTTGGGGAATTGAAAACCCCTTAGCCCATTTAAGGTTGGCACAGTAACATATCTATTCCCTCTATTCCAATTTTCATGACCCGCTCACGGAAATCCTTACGCCAGAGACAGCTCCATTATTAGCGTGCATTGCACAGAGCTCAATGGCAGGATATTGCATAGAGAAGCATATAACAGCGGAGCAATTTGAGTCGGGCAGCTGGGCATGCAGGTATTGTAATTTTAAATCCCCTCTCAATTCCCAGGTCCCTGTACAGTAGGCCGTGTTTCTATGAATAAGTTCGGGGGGGGGAACGTTTCTTTGAAAATGCACCGCGTGCTGAAACTATATGAGGAGCAGAAGATGATTTTTTTTTATAACATTTTGCTAAAATTATAAACCACTTATAGCATTTCCCAATTGCCACTGTGCAAACTTTTACGCATAGCGTGGCAAACAAATCACGATTAGATTGTTAGAATAAAATAATTCATTAAATATAACATCAAAACACCAGCAGAGGTTTTTGCTTGGTAGAACCCAACAAAATACAGAAAGAAGTGCAAAGCATTACAAAAGTTATACAAAGTATGCTGGTAAAATTCGACTGCGAACCAATACATCATCGCTTCTGCTTCCATCCTGACATTTGCGGAGTCAAATGCATCCGTGTTATCCAACATCTAAATGGCAATTAGCTGCACTAACCCAATTAACAGAACAAGAATACCGCCTTCCATTGTCCTTCCATCAGAGGAAACAGGAGAGGTTTGATGCATTCTGATCAAATGTACTGCGCGGTGATTAATGATTGCGCTCCCACCATGTTGACAGGCTGCAACAGCTCTAAAATTCAGCACCACATTGGCGCTACACATATTTGTCTGTATAACTGACACTTGAAGGAATAAATTGGGCGATAGCTCCATCACCAGCCTGACTACCTATACCCAAATTTCTCTTCCAAATGAACAATAGGAGTGAGATCCTGTCAGGCCCATGTTCCCTTCTTGACGTGCCACATCTGTGCATCCGGAATAATGACCAGGCTATAAATATTAGAAACCGAGCAGCAAATTGCTTAAAGGTCGTTTTAATTATACGGATGAGCTGTCGAGCAGTCACGCTTCACAGAAAATAGAAACAAATGTTCTAATGGCTGAATGAGGAGGTACCATCTCCCATAGCTTGGTGAACACCACCACAGCAAGCTCCTTTCCATAAAAGTATAGAAAATCCATGAGAAATATATCCTCTAAAAAGAGTTCTGACCTACATCCATGTGAGAGTTTTTTTCTCACTCTTGCTCAAAAAAGAAAAAGTTCTGAGAGATTGTTAAAATCTGAGGCAAGTGAGTGAAATTGATCAAATCCACAGCGGGGAGAGACCCTCCGTGTATGTGGGTCATTTTTTGGGCCGCAAACATGTTTTATTTACAGTCCTCTCTACTAAAACCATTTGTTCGCTGCAGTCATAACGCTGTGAGAGACATTTCTCCCCACCAGCTAGAACACGAGCTTATGGACATGACTTCTAAGCTTACTTACATTAGCGATGGCATCTATTTGTTTTCTAAAGAATACAATGCGTTGGGAGAAGTAAATCATAACAAGAGAATTAAACCCTGTCTGAAAATAAAGAGTGGGGAAGAGAATGAACCAGAGCAACACAGCAAGACAGATAATAACATGAACAGAAAGAAAAAGAGAGAGAAACCGTCTCTGCCCTTGAGGTATATTTAAATTATCCCCATTTGAAAAAGAAAAAAAAAAGTTCGAAGCACTTATCAAGCCATAAATCTCCAGCCGAGGAATTAAAAAAAGTAAAAAAGAAATAACAAACACCAAACGTCATGCTGCTTTGAATGTCTGCCGTCTTTCCCCCACACCGCAGGAGTTCAAAAGAATAATAACTTTGCCCTCACTCATCACCGCCCAGAGAAGCGTTAGGGCAGCTCATAATATTGTTTTTTTTTTCCTCTTCTTGTTCTTTTTTTTTTAATTAGTAACACTAATCTGATCATTAGGGACTGCAAAAATCAGCGTAGCTGTAATACAACTGTGAGCCAGACCAGTAATTCAAGTGACGGCGGAGTCGTAGTTGGAGAAGTCACATCTGTCTGATGACACTTTCCGCCATCTCGCCTAGATTACGTGCTGTGACCAGAAGGCAAAAGGGACGTTAATTGAGAAACAGTTGGGAGAATGGGGGGGGGAAAAGTGTGACAGAGTGCACGGGATTCTTCGAGAGCAACATGTAGAACAATAAATATGCATGTTACAGTTTAGCTGCCGGAGGAAAAAGCCTAAAAACACAGTTTGATGCTCAGAGGAACACGGTTTGAACCTCTGCCCTATAGCTAAATGCAATAAATGTTGCATCCTTCGAAGTAATAAGTAAAGAAATACCAGAAGTCTAAAAAATAAAAAAATAAAAGAGGCAGAGAGTCCAGGCGAAGGAAGGTTGACTGACAGTGAGGGCGATAGCCAGAGGAGAGGATGGAGGCTGGATAGTGGCGAAGCGGTGGAGTGGTACTGTAAGGCCACTGATGGAGAACAGATGGAAGGCACAGGGGGTTGTGATTAGTGCTACATGGGGACCGTGGGGGGGGGGGGGGGGGGGGGCTCTGCAGTGCTTGGTGTCTAGTGGTGGTTGGCCCTTAGGCGGCGTCTTCACCACTCATTTTCTCTCCCGAGGACGCCGCCGTTACTGGCCAGAGAACGCCAGCATGGAAGCCCGTTCCACCAGCCATTCAGCGAATCCGCTCCTCGGCATTCTCGCTCTGGCATAAACAAGATGTCCCGTTGGCATGAAAGTGTTCCTCGGGGGAATTACATGGTTGGTCCCATTGTTTTAAATCTCCTCGATGCAGGAAGAGTAGGGAATTTACTCTAAGATTCTATCTATTATGATGCTGTGCGTTTGTCACGTTAATACCACAGATATTGCGTTTCGCACTTTATGTATCTATTTATTTATTATTATTAGGATTTCTTTTTTTTCCTTTTTTTTTATTACACATCCGTTCCAGTGCTGAACCCCCTGGCGGCTTCAATCCAACCATCACTCAGCGCAGAACAATTTCAGCCACAGCCTCAGCCGGCCGAATTAGGGTAACTTGAGCTACTCCAGATTGTAATCAAAGCGAAAATAATGAGTGCAGGACAAAGACCGGTGCTATTACTCTAGCCGGCTTAACATTTCTTTCCCTTAGGTTTTTCCCTTTCGCTCGGGCTCCTTTCTCTCTACCTCAGAGTCCAGGGAAACACAAACAAACAGCAAAACAGAGGAGATAAGAGGAAAGGGGAGAAAGCGAGGCTGTTAGCGAGGCCGAAGCGGAGGGGAGGTGGCGAGCGGGGCAGCGGGCCTCTACTGGCCTCCGCAGACAGGGACTTGCAAATGAACTAATCACCTGAGGGGATTCTTCTCCGCTTACTTAAACAACCAGTAAGTTAAACACACATGCTTCACAGCCATCTCAGAGTAGGACCGTGTGTGTGTGTGTGTGTGTGTGTGTGAGAATGTGTGACCTGCTACCCCAACTTGCTGAGGCAGGCAGCAGGCCGTCACAAAAAAGAAAGGCCTCTGCTCCAGTAAATCCTGGCATGGGCAGTGAGACAGTGAGATGAACCGGGAAGCCGGAGCCTGGGATGAGATCAGTGTTCCCCATTTGAGGTTTTCTGATTGTTTTCCTTTGCAATAATACAGACAAACTAAATGATATGTAACTGCAATTTGTTAAGAAAGCATAGGGGGTTGCTGCAAATTAGGCATGCTGCACTACTTCCACCTTTTATGCCATGTGCATAAATGTGGCCTTGGGATCTGACAAGGGAGAAAGAAAATGACTTTTTTTTTTTTGCTATCATGTCCTGGGTTTTAAATGCGTTTCAGAGTTCCATTCGTCTTTGTACTATTGGCTAAACTAAGATAATTGCAGGAGTAATTGAAAAAAAATTAAAATCGACCAAAGCGTTGCCATTGCGGTCTCAATATCAAAAGGTACTTACTCATTTCTTTCAAAAATGCTTGTGCATTGTAGTCTCCCGTACAAAATATGGCAAAACAGCCCATCTGATTTTTCCCCACTATCCAGCTCTTATTTCAAAGCTACGTCCTGACAGAACAGTGAGGCAGCACAGAGCTCGCTGCACAACCAACATTCAAAGAATTCTGTAAATTTCACACCCTGCTGCCTGCCAAAAAAAAAACCTGGGCCCAGATTCTGTGTTTCTGGCCTCTTGAGTCTCATTCCAATCTTCCCCCCGCCTGCTACCAGCAGAGGACCATGTCCCTGCTGCATCCCTATTTGGATGCAGCTCCCAGAAAACATCTTGAGGTCACCGAATATGGGGTCACTTCTAACAAGACGGAACAAGCTCAGATCTGTGGCAATGTGCAGTGTGCATTTTGCTCGGAGAAACTATGACGAAACCAATTATATGATACGACTAAAATGGCAAACAGCAGTAAAAAAAAAAAAGAAAAAAAATCTAAAAAGACGTTATGGAAAATAATCAATTCAATGTGGCATCTAGAGCCAATGTGAAAAAAACAATATCCTCGGTTCTTCTCTCAGTCATGTGTTATCATATCAAATGTAGGGAGGCCAGAGAGATTGGGACTGACTCTTATTCCAGATACATTATCGCACAACCGAATATGATCCAGTGTTTACCCTCCCTCATGAGTTGTCATACTGGACCGCCGAGCTGCCTTTTTACATTTCTTTTTTACCCGTTTTGTTTCCGTCTCTTGTGAGGACATCGCTCCAACAGAAAAATCATGAAAATGCATTAGGCAAGAGGAACACGGTACCTCCCCTTTAATTCCATCCGACCAGTATTTACTTTAGAGACGGACTGCAGGCGGCGGACACTATCAGCCATTGTTATGCATTGTGAAGCTCCAATGCCTGGAGGGGAAGAGGAAAGGTATCGATGGAAAATAGGAATTTATAGGTCCCTCTCGTTCCCATATGGGGAAAAAGTTGGGTGGATCTCAATAAGCGCAGTTGTGTTGTGTGCAGAGTTGCAGTTGTGGCCTTGCTGCATTGCTTCTGTGTGAGGGGTCTTTACAAATTCCTATGCTGAAAACGTGGTATATTTCCCGAATTAAATGTAATGCAAAATTCACAGAACAATAAAACAATTGGTTTTGGGGATTCAATGCAAGTGTGTGCAATAAAATGGGTAATTAAAACAGGTAAAATCAAATAATTACCGTGCCAATGAGTGTGTGCTGCGGAGAAGGAAAAAAACAAAACAAGCAATGGTAATACGAGGGAAAAAAAAGATTTGCAGCCCTTAAAATATAAGGGTGTATGCATTTGTGTGTGCACAGTATATTTTTTGCGTCAATATTATCTCTCCACCACAGAATTGGAATAAGTACCAAGTCTTCCCAACCAAGCTTCAAGATTATTTGCTTTTCACAGCACAGGCACTTTCCTAATGTACAATTTTTAAGTACATGGAAACCACTAAACATGGCATCCCTCAATTGGTCCTCTATTTCCCAGTCATCGGGGAGTTAATAGCTGGGTACATTTTACCGGTACATGTTATGCGACATTTATTGTGCCACTCGCTGAAAGAAACACAGTCAGTGCTTCAAACTTAGAGGTTCTCCAAACCACGTGTACAACTGTGTAAAATACAATGATTATCAGCCTTATTTGCTTGCTAAAAAAGTACTTATTAAACTAAATTAATTGAAATTATGTTAATGTTTTTTGCCACACAGAGGGCCGAAAGGGTAATTATTTTGCTGGTCAATTCACAGACCTCCGTGGATTCATTTGGACGACGGCAGCATCTTGTAAGGACAGCCAGTGGGCTCCAATCAGGAACGGGATTTGTTTTTGCAGCATACCAGTAATTAACTGATTGATAATTTCTGGCTTGGATTCCTTAATTACGGGCCTGATTGCAAATGGACGTGGTGATCCAGTGAATTGGAGGCGACCTACACAACTCGGAAACACCTCTTCCAGATTTCTGCCTTGCCTGGTCACCGCCCACACACTCTGTTGGCTGCCTAAGTGACGATGAAGAAATCTCACCCCGCCATGCCCCCCCCTTGCCACACCTAGATTATCCTCTTAGAGATGCACCACAAGCCGGGATTCATTTTGCAATTTAAACTTTATGTTTAATTATATACTATCAAAAGTTATAAGTGACATTTTTTAAATTAAATGTATTTGTAACCATTATCTATACACCCTTTATTATTTAGAACACACAAATGTTTTGCAGACAGACATTGTCCTTTGCATGAAAGCACAGCAAATGAATAACAAGGTAAAAAAAATAAAAAAAATGCATATTTTCCTTGTGTGAGGAGTGACAATGCTTGAACGGGGGGGAGCCACCCTGCTGTCATGGACTGGTGCTTCAACAAGACAACATGACGTTCTGTCTAACAGGTAAACGTACAGAGTAGTGCTTTTTTCCCAGCTTGTTTGGAGAGAGCACTACTTCAAAAACTGAATTCAACGTGCAAAAAATTAACATTTCCTGATCAATGAAAAATGTAATATAATTTGTATAATATATCCATGTTAAAGTTTCTATGAGTTGTAACAACAACCACTTCATGAGACAGCTCGGTAACTAATTATTATTTTTTCATTAGAAGTGCCTTACATTGTAGTTTCACTCGTAGACATTCATTATAAAAGTGGTCCGAGGGGATGGCAGGTTGAATACGAGCCCGGCAGATGATTGAAGGAGTTCAAGAGTCACGCTGCCAAGTGGAGGAGTGTTCGGCGGCAGCTGCAATCAAGGCCTTTAAGGCGGCCATTACTCCCAGCTGACGGGGAAAGGCAGAACCTCCTCATTATGGCTGCCTGACATGGATCAAGGCCAGTAAAACCTGCACGACCTCTGAGCTACCCGGGACCCAGTTGCTCACCTTCCAGTGACAACAAAACCAAAGACAAGGGGGAGGGACGAGGGAGAAAAAAAAGAAAAAAAGATGGCATTCTCTACACACTTTCCTCTTTAACCCCACAAACGAGAAGCAAATGTAAGAAAAAAAGTTTTCAATCGCTTATAGAAATATCAATATCAGGACTGGTGGTACTTGTGAGCCATGGGTCTTCTTTTGTTTGGAGAGGGCTACTTGGCAAAGCACCAGTGAGCTATGCTCCACAGATTTTCCTGTCTCTTTATTTCAACATCTCCTCAAAAGGTATGTGAAAATTCTTTTGATAAAACAGAGCTGAGAGAGGGGATGGGGGAGGGACTCAAATTCAGACCAGGATAGTGTACAGTGAGGCATATGTCTCCCATTCAGCTTTAAGTCCGGATGAAGTCACAATGGGGTTTTGTTTACGCTATCATCAACATCGGAGCATGCCTTGGCAGCGCTCGCACCATTGCAGAACGATCACATAATATGTTTGCAGGCTAAAGTGTTTTTCTGTATCTCAGCAGACGGGCATTTTTCCATATGACTCATTGTTTATTGTGTAAAATAACGATTCAAGAGGTAAGGAGGATTTGAGGCAGCCAAAATATCTTTTTTTTTTTTTTTTTAAGATGTAACATTTGACTTAAATGGAATGGGCATGTTTGCGCGAGAGTCCAAAAACCACAGTTTGAAGTTGAAAAAGCATTTTTCAACTTCAACAGCACAGCAGGGACGAAACACATTTACTGAAAACCTGTATCTCCTTGAGCTGCTACCTCAATATAAAAGTGAACCCCCCCCCCCCTTAAAAAAAAACAAAAAAGAAAACTATTGCCTCTGTATTCTATGAGAGACCAAGGGAGCCATCCATCACTATTTTCCACACTGCTCCGCCGCCCAAACCTCTCTCTCTACATGGAAATGAGCAGTGCGAGCCATGGGCAGAGGTCTTTCAGCCTCTTCAAATTTATACACATTGAGGTATAGCAAACATCTATTACTGCATTCAATCTCAAGTGAATAACTGGAATGTACCAATATTAATGTGGCATATTTTCCACACTGATATAAACATCCAAAATGTATTGTTAATAATTAACTCTTTTATTTTTTTTCCAGAAATTATGGTTATTACCAAGAAGATATAAACACAACATTCAATTTACCTGAAGCTTTTTTTTTTCCAAAGCAACATGCAATGAGTGCATTCAACCCTGAGAGTCAATAAATTACAATTCCTTCAAAAAAGTGTAAAGTGCTTCATGAAAGCCATTAAGCGCGACTAAAATCACCTAGTCAAGGACTGAAAACGAATACGCAGTTGTAAATGATGAAAAATGTCTTAAAACCAAACCAGATTGTAATTAAAACAAAACCCAACAATGGGCCCCCAAAGAAATCCCTTAATTTTGTATTCATAACAGTCGCAGGTTAAGTCTCGGTCAACATGCTTTCCTTTCAGCGTTAACAGTAAATTATACATGACAAGCAAGCTTCTACCTAACCCATTAAAAAAAAAAAAACCTAACCTGCAGGTCAGGCAGCACACAGCAATAACAGAATCTACCATCGCACCTTTCCTCCTCATGTCAACTGAGATAATAAGGGCCTCGGCTGGGGGCGCGACACGAACACATTCTGATACTGCGGCGGAACAAAGAGCCGGGCCACTGAGCGTCCCTGTCAAGTGCCAAAGAATAGAAATACAGTCGTTGAATGGCCATGCAGCCAAATCCAGCAGCATCGCACCCTCAGACAATGGGTGCGGTGCTAATCCCCCTTCATGGGGTCTGCATCCCCTGTCATGCCCAGTGGCGAACCATGCTGAGACGCTGCCTTGGCGACCGACACCTAGACAATGGCGGCGTCCCGGGCCGCCGTTGGGCCCGCGTGCTCTGCACTGCTGTGCATGGAATCTGCATTTGGGGAATAAAAGAGATGAGCAACGGGTTAAACAATAAGCCGCCCGAGCACCGGGGACCCCCTGTCAGGAGCATCGGTGTGGCCACCCGTCAAAAAAAAAAGAAAAAAAAAACCTTGAGCCCGGCGTTGGAGGAGCGTCCGACAAACCCGGCTCATGCCCAACCTTCCTCTGCCATCCGCCCCTGATCGGCCTCGTGTCTGCTCTGCTGGACCGGACAGCTGTTACCGGGGGAAGGTTATTCAATCAGCGCGTCTCTTCATACACACACACACGCACACACACCACACACACACAAATGCACACAATGACCCCAGAAGCCCCCGTCTGTCTAGCCAACCAGCTCTTACGCCCCTGCGACCGACAGACAGGGTGGAGAAAACGAGCTGACGGTGTCACTCGTCCGCCACTCGCATTTCACGCTACGCGAGCGCCCGGAGACGGCTCTTTTTCACCCCCAAAATAAGTGAGCTGACTGAAGTGCACCGTTTGTGGGTGTTTTAAAAAAAGGAAAAGAACAAAAAATCTTTTACAAGTTGAAGGCACGATGGCAGAAAATTAGGTCAAACACCGCAGATGCGGTTCAACTGAAAATGGCTGCTGTTGAGGGCGTTTTCATCGGAATGGAGGGCTGCAGTAGCACTGAGGAGAGACGGGTGGCGCTCCTCCCGTACCTTTTGGTTAGTGAGTACTAATAGTGAAGACGGGTTCATTTCTTTATTCCCGAAAAAAACTCAAATTATTGTGATGTTGTTAGTCAAAACAATGCTCAGCAGACTATTATCTAAAGTCTTTGTATTGGAACATTTGGGGCGATGCATTAAACATAATACAAATATTTTATTATTTTATAACTCCCAGGATAGGTCATTAATATTGCCATTTTATTTAATCAATCACTCAGTCGACATCCTTACCATTGTTTTTATCCGATCATTCCTCCTTGTGAGGGGACGTTGTATTACCTCTTTTGTTGTTTGAAAAAAAAAAAAAAAAAGCCAATCTATTGCTCTCTGACAAAACTGACCAGCCTGTTGTTTTAAAGATAAAAGCATGCAGGATCAGTTTTCCATGTCCTTCTTCCTGATTATTTATATATATATATATATATATATATATATACAGTATATATATAATATATTGTGGATATTTAAGTTTTATCAGTTACGCTTTGGGATTCAATTAATACAATTATTTTCTATTTGTATTCCTAGCCTTGGATGGGCTACCATAGCCTTTATTATCTTTAATGCATGTTGTCACAGCCCGCTGGAATTGTTTCACATGCAGTGCACTGTGAGTCTTTTAACTTGTAGTTTATTGTTATTTACAGACAGTAGAAACGAGAAATGTTTGGCTCAGTATTTTGGTCCAGTGCTGATAATTGTAAAATAATTAGGGTAATATTGGCTAACTACTCATTAAAATTAATCCGTTGAGCCTGTTTAGTATTGAGTGTAAATGAAATGACATGGAGAAAGGCAATATTCGATTATCTAATTATATGGCCACATTTTGTTGGTGAACCTTGAGTGTGCAATAATTCTGTCAACTAAGGCATATTGTAGCTTTACTATGATATGTATGATATATATATATAGATATGTCTGTATATATATATATATATATATATATCTATATATATTATATATATATAATCAATGTACCTACAATTGCTGGAAATTACCCCTATTTAAGCTAAAATATATAAAGAGAAATTCCTCTTAGCCACCCCACCATTGGCCGCTTACAGTCAAATGATTGGCATTAACAAATACATGACAGGCCAGATTATTAAGTTGAAAAAAATATGTTGAGAGCACTGCAAGGGTCACTGAATGTTTTAAGTTAAGAAAAAGATGGTAATACAATCGGCAGGACATATTCACCCGGGTGTGAACCGTCACTGTGAAAACACAAAGAATGGTAATATGATGTTCATGGGACCTTGAGAAAGATTCTCCTTCGCCCACAAGGTGCTGGGGTTGGAGCAGCAACCCGACAACATGCTGAAGGGTAACAAACAAGCTTCATTTTAGCCATTCCAAAACCATTTAGAGCTCCTGCGCAATTTAATGAAAATACCTGTATTTGGCATCAGTGTATCAATGGCGCATGGCAAGCAGAAGCAATACAATATATTCCTGCCAGGATATTCTGCAAAACACACACACACGGTAAATAATGGCAGCAAATAATGCATACACTTGCATGCAGCCATAAAAAACACACATAGCCTTCTATCTCTCAAATGGCAGTGCTGGCCCCACATTGCTCTCTCTGCCTCCATCCCTGGCTGCAAAGCTGCACTGCGAGTTTACCTTGCCCCGGGACATTGACGGGACAGCCTATCAGCCTTCTCCCCACTGCCAAAGACATGTAGACCTGTTTATCACCTAATTGACTCTCAGAGGAAGGATGATTGACAGTGTTGCACCCACATCACTTGAGTCCTTTTTTTTGGTCGCCCGAGCAACCTCCTGCATGCCATCACAGTCCCAGGAAAACCGTCATTTAAGGAGAGGACCTTCATAATCACCTTTGACCGGATCTCTCTCGCTCTCATCTGTGATCAGAAGATGGTTTTCAGAAAAGCAACATGTCCTGACAAACCAAAACAAGTCTGGAATTTGTATTCCCACAAGTCGTATTCCCACCGGTCGTGATCAAATGAAGCAGCTAATTTCGTCCAGTGTAGAAAGACAATTACAGAGTGCGCTGCTGCCAACAGTTGACAGAAGTTTTTGAGATGACATATTGTACACCATATTTATCATGCATTGACTGATGGGAAGACAGACTGGAGTTGTTGCAAAAACTCTAAACAGAAACGACGGGATTGATTGAGACTAATTGACAGCATAAGAAAATAATGAGGGAAAAAAAAAAAAAACTTCGCGATTCGTTTAATTTCTCCTCCCCTGCCACTTACCTGTCATCACCTGACAGGTAGCAACCTTTCATTTTGGCGATACACACTGCGCATTCGACACCTTTTCCGAAAAGCCAAGCCTGCCTGTCGGGATGGCGGAGGATGCGCTAAAAGTGCATCGGGTGGGAGCGCGAGCCAAGGCGGCCCTTGTCCTCATCTGTCGGAGATTATCTCGTGGGTCGCGACTGCCGCGCTGGCGGGTTCGTCACGCGCCACTTGCTGTGATGTCACTGAGGCCACCCTGGCAGATCTTTAGACCAGCTGGGTGCCATCATCCGAGCCTCATCACGTCTCAACTAAGGAGCCCCTGACTTTTTAAAACCCTGCGGGAGGAAATATATTCATAGAGCGAGAAAACAGGTGGCTGAGGTGTCGGCTCTTTAACAGGTAAACAAATTACCTCGGGTTCCCTGATAAAACTTCATGATGCCAAAATGAGATGAAAAGGGGGCTAGTTGGCATCTAATCAATATTTCACAAGAGTGAATCAGCTCCCTTGTATTGCTTGCTTGATACGCCGATACCGTTTGGTCTTTGCTCTTAAGGGTCTTGGGTTGTAGTCCAAGTTTACAAAAAAACAACACTCAGTCTTGATTTATTCACTATCACTTCTCCATCGCCCTTGTTTTGCCATGTTTTTCATCCTGAAGGATTTGTTGGAGGTGAAACTTTTAGAAGGTGTTGCTCTTACATTTGTGGGGCCTGGTGAACATACAGCTCAGATCTTCAGCATTCACTGCCACTAAAGAGAACTATCCAAGACCTGGAGACGTGCCTGTCTGGGCGCCAAAAGGCTTTATTAATTCTCTCAGCCAGCGGAGTTGAGCTGCGCTTCACTTCAAACATGCACAGAGACGGTGGACTCACCTGCAGGAAGAAAAGGTTGTCTGCAGCTGAGAAAATCTGATTTCCACCCGCTTGTATCCATCTCCCAAGTCATCACTTATTGAGGAAATCACTGCCCAAAGTACTCGAGCTCATTACGCGCTAATGAGCTGTCTGTTTTTCTGAAAGAGTCGTCTTTGATCGCACGAGTACACAAACACAAGACACAAACTTTGTGAACAGACCACAGTAGAGGTGCATAAGAATGGATTTCTAGGTGTAGCAAAGCACCAGTCTCTCAGTGGAAAGGAGGCAAGAGTTTAGCCATGAAAGATTTTCACAAGACCTTTTAAAGAGCCACAAGATTTCTTCTTTTCCCGGGATGGTAGTACAGCATAATCCGTAAAAAGGTAGCCCGCCGAGTCATTCTCTGCAGACAAGCACACTCCCAGCTGAAAATATGAGCTTGGCCTAGCGTAATTTCTCCCCTTAATGTCTTATGGCGTTAACACTACTTCACTGAATTGTTTCAATGCCACACTGAAAGTTTCCTTAAGACACCCAGGTGTGTATGTTGCAGGTTTGTAGGTGTGAGTGTCCTTTGGAAGGGTCGGTGCTGATCTCATCCTCCTTTTTCAATCTGGTAATTACCTTGCCAGCATGACAAATGATCGACCAGCATCTTCCCCCCCAAAAGACACAAATATGCCGTATAGCACGCTTCTATGTGGGATTCCACTCGGCAAAGAAGTACATTAGAGAATTGCTACTCAAATGCAATCAGATTGAGCAGAGTTTTGTCTGCTATTTAGAGCGCCATGTGTGTTTGAAGGAGCCATACAGAACAATTTGAGCGCGAGTCATGTGTACAAAACAACATATTCTTGCACCAATGCGTCAAAAACGTAGTTTCGTCACAACTGCTAAGCTTCCCTCCCCAAAAAAACTTTGTTGTTAACTTGAATGTCAGCTAAGATGACTAGCACGTGATGAGGTACTCACATAACACGAACAGCAGCTTCCTTACTAAATGTCCTGTGTATTTTGGACCCATAGCAGTCTTCTCTTTTTGCTCCTACACTTTGGCTCACCCTCTTAGGTCTAATGGCACAGAGGAGTCGAGTTGTCTAAGCAGAGCATACTGTATATCCCTGCTCCGTCTCTCCCTGCCCTATACCCCCTCCTCGCTCCCCCCTCAGCATTAATATATCCCTCTATCTTGAATACCTGATGTGGCTGAGAGCTTTGCACTCTGCACTACGCTGCTTCGCTCCGTTCCTTTACTCTTAGTGCAGGGTGGTTCGCAGTGCAACAACTTAAAAACACATATGCATTATTGGAGACTTATCCAATTACAGACACGCACACGCACACACATACACACACACACACACACACACGCTCTAAAAGCATCGCTGAGCTGCGGTGGATTTCTGTTTAAAAGCCAATATGCTTTGTCTCATTCGTGCGCCATTTTGGGGCCCTCTAGCACAATGGGTCCCCAAAGCTGCTGTGTCACCTGTTTGGTATGTCACAATAGATTTGACATGAAAACTCAGTAGCTAATTCAATTTGGTTCTGTGCGGCTCTACGTTAAATACAACTGCACGGTGGCATCCAGAGACAGAATACCACGATAATGGAATGCATCCGATGTAATCTTGAAAGGACCTTTTTTGAGAGCATTAGGACAAAATAAATACATATACATACATCCCTTCCTGGCAATGCAACCAGGCTTGCTCCGGTTACCAATATTTACACAGTACAAAATAATAACAATGCTAATGTCAATAGAAACACAATAATGTGCCAATCTGATTATGAAACCCCTGTGTCTATGGCAAGTAGTAAATTCAATTTGAAATTTGAGAACTTGCTGCTGTCTGTAATGTATTAAGGTGGGGGCTGGGTGGTGGGGGTAGAATTTAATAAACCCCCCCCAAAAAAAAAAATTTAAATGCATATTTGCCCAAGATAAGAAGGAGACTGTCCTTTTTTCTAAAGTAATTATGAGATTTTGTTCATTTCTGTCATTAGTCAAACTGACAGCTGGTCCCTGCAGGCTGGACTCGTCCTATTCTCACCTATCTGGGAAGGAACCTCATAATGAATGTTTACAACACACAGGTAAAGGAGTAAATATTGGACCCATCAATTATGGGAGGGGAGGGAACTGGCAATCAAATCGCATGATTACGTTACCGTCGGGGGCAACATGAGCCCCGACAGTGGCTGGTTGGTCACACGTGCCGCACAGTGCCAGAACCGACACAAACACACATATAATGCGCACCTGAGACAGATAGTAAGACACAGACACACACACACGGCCCTCTCACCTTGTCATTTTGTGGAGCTGTCTCACCCAGACCAGATAGAGGCAGAAAAGGAGCTTGTTAACATTTTGTTCAGGGAAAGCGGAGCAAACAGGAAGGAAGAAAACAAGGAAAACTGAGAGGAAAGACATTTAAATGATTGTGTTATCATCCAGGGCAGTTGCTCTGGTTTACATTTTGAAAATAGGGGCATAAATATTTATCACCTTAAGCGTTTACAGGTGAGCAATGATTACTAAAATAAACCCCAAACAAGGCGATTTGGTTCCTTTGTCGGTGTCGCGGTTTTGGTCTTTTTGCTGCAAAACTTAAATCAACGAGTTGGAGAAAAACAGCTCATGTCGCGGCTGATACGGACACCAAATGAAGTGTACGTGTTTGCTTCATAATAGTCCAGAGATTTTGTTTGTGTGCCGCTCAAAAGAACTGCCTACATGGCTACTTGCACTCCCTCTAACTTTGTGCTGATGGCTGCGCCTAGATTTGACAGCACCGCTCTCCCGCTATTCCCGAATTCTGGACAGCAGGGCCCACGGCTCAGAGATGGTTAAACTGACACCGTGTCCCAATTTCCCCAAAACTCCCTCATTACAGCAAAGGATTGCTGATGGGGCTTTGAAACCAGCCGTTTGTTCAGAAAAAGTGTGTACAGTTAAACACGCACTCCCCTGTACCTATTTTTTTTGGTCAATTAAAATGTCCCAGCTTGAGCAGAACCTGCAGGTGCTTACACACACTGATAACAAAACAACAACAAAAAAAATACAAATGGTGTTGCTTAGTTTGTTCCCCAAACACAATGAACAAGTCTTGCAGATTTCCTTTTGCAGGCTAAGAGTCCCCCAGCATCGGTCTCAGGCCTCTGCAGAAAGCTGAAGGGATGTGGGAGCGGAGCAGGTGTCGGTCTCCGCTGTTTGAGCCTCCGTCAGACGACCGCAACTCTACTCGACTCACACAGCTGATTGCAAGATTGGGGTCATTAACGTGTAATTACACACGACCGAGCGTCCGCGCGCAGAGGGAAAGCTACAACGCCGGCATCACTGCAGCGCACACTCAAACGCCTCCTCCCACAGGGGCCGATCTACGTTCTTACGTTGAACACCGGTTTCCTACTGTGCATCGCATAGAGTAGAACAGACACGCAAACACACACACACACACACACACACTGCTCCAGGTAAATGCAACCGTAAAATAAAATAAAAACAAAAACCTGGCCCACAAGATTGTCAACTACAACAACTTTTTGGAGAAAAAAAAAAATGTGCTCTGCTATGGAGACATTTTTTAATTAACTAGAGGCACAATGTGGATGGACATAATGACTCCATATTAGAATAGTGGTACAGCTGTGCCTCAGCCAGAGTCTGCCAAGCTGCCGAGGGCTGGGGACACACACGCTCGCGCAAACGCGCATGCAAAGCAAGCTAATAAATTGCCCTGACACACCCTTTGGCAGCAGCAGCACAGCCCACCGCAACCACATCCCCCTCGCCCACAACCAGTCCGACTCCTAATTTAGCTGGGTTTCAAAGTAAGAAATAGACTCCCCCGCGCAGACGCCATTTCCAAATCAGGAGCAGCGGGGAGCTGGGAAAAGACGGACAATTGTCACACAGTGGGTCGGCGGATCTGGAAGTTGGATTAAACTCTCTTGCACTTTTGGAACGGTAATTTGGCCTGAACTTACTGGGAGAGGCTCAGAAAGCAAGCTGCAAGACGTCACAGCTAAAAGACGTGCACACAGACCAGACTTGGAGAGTACATATATCGGCTTTGTACCTTGGTTAAGCTGCCATAAACTGAGCCATGTAAACATTTATACATTTGGCTTTCTTCAGCTTGACAACTCTGCAAAATGAAGCAAATTAATAGCGCTGCACGGCTTATAAACATTAAGAGAAATTGGCAGTTTTTTCAGACTTGCAAGAAGCCAGGCGGCTGATGTTTATCAAATTTGAAGCAGCAGTGGTGTGAAGTGGTTATTGCCTGCACCAAGGTGCAATTTCACCGGGCATTTCGTTGATGAACCGGGCAGAGTTAAGTTAATTCATACGTGTCTACGTGCAACGACCCACTCAGCCTGCCCCTCCACATGCAACTTCTTCATCTTTCCTGAAGTACGATAAGTTTTACCCCCCCCCCCCCTCCTGATCACTCCCCACGTACTCATAGTTTTCAAGCAATGTCTGTTAAAAATCATGATTCGATTTTTCTCACAGGCATCCATGGTGTTGCACCTAGTTGTACATGCAAAAAAAGGCTGTTTTAAGCACACATACAAAATGAGAGACCATAACTCTCGAGTTATTCAGTGGGTAAAGATGAGGCACGTGTGTAAGAACAGGAAGTTTGAACCTTTGAGGCCAAATAGCCACGTCATCACCGGTCTACAAAAGGTCAACAGTGTTTACATCTGTTGTCAGTAGCCCCGCATGTGTGACATCACACATCGTTATTGTTAGACTGGTGCGGGGGGGGGCGGCGCAGCGAAAGACTGGCGAGGCTAACCTGAACCAAGTCAGCTTGAATTGAGATTCACATCTTATTTTTTTTCCTCAGGCTCTCGCCGTTGCTTTGCTCTTTTCCCTCACTCGTACGCTCACTCGCTGCACTCGTGTTTAATGTGGCTAGGCCGGGTTCTCAGGGGGACATTTTGACTAAATTGTAAATAGCCCGAGTGCAGCTGTTCTAGTCGAGTTAGCGAGAAAAGAGGTCATTGAATAGCCGCTCATTCTTCAGCATTGACAGCCTCTTTGAGGGGTATGGAAGGCGTCCGTCCTCCCGAGACTTTAATTTTGAAAGACTCATTAGGGAACACACACACACACACGTCCATAAGCTACCATTGATACAGCTTCCCCTTTAGTGGTGGCCATGTTGTCAATAACAACTAAACAGCGTCATGTTGAACATCAAGTGACACAACAAGATTGTTGTTGTGGTTTTGAGGGCTTACGGGGTCTTTGAAAATGGAATTAGAAGGCATGACCGAACACAGATTCTGTTCCCTTTCTCAATTCATTTGAAGCGACATCTGGGTAAGTAACACCACCAGAAGCGGGGACACCACAATGAGATCCAGACCTCATGGGCTCCATCAAGTCTTAGAAATGTATCATTAATTACAGCCTTTGGGGATGCTTATTCTTGACTTAATTAGTCGTCAATGACTTAGGGCCCAGCAAATGTTAGGAAAAAGTACTCACTTAGTGGGTGGCTTGTCTCTCATTTAATGCCGTTTCTTTACTTTTAACATTTCTCCGTAGGTGTCACTGTATGGTTCACGGTCTTCAATCTGCCCACTGGCTTGCCTTCATAAGAAGCCCTCTATGATCCCCGCAGTGTGGTAGAAGACATTACATGACAATGGCGCATTCGATGCATGTGAATGGTTCCATCTTTCGATAATGTCGGCCTACTGAAAGAAAAAAGAGGGACTAAAAGTTAGTACTGCAAGTACAATATTTCACTACTCCTGCAAAAAACCATTGAATCGTAATAACAAATAGAACCAGACACTGCCACACTAACATAGAAACTAACTGAAAGATTAAGAAAAGAAACTTCTGGGAGGCCAGAAAAGAAGCCAGGAATAAAAACAACAACATAGAATCAGGATGGGACAGTCATGATACACCCTAACAATACCGAGGTCAGATTTTTAAATATATGGTGGAGAGACTTCTTGCCAGACAATTGGGCGATAACTCTGCAAGATAAACTTCTGTCAGCAAAGGAGATATATATAGTAGTGTAGTAGTAGTATAGTGTGATCAGCCAACTACTCATTTCATTGCAGGGATTTAAATAACATGTGCTGTCTCCACAACAGCTTGTCTGATCCAAACTCAGTCGCCACCGACTCGTCTTTCGCAAAGCGCTGCTACTTGTCTGACGCGGCTCTGTTATCCGTGACGCTGCTTTTAAGTGTGTCATCATTTAAGATTCATTTGTAAAGGACTTTTTTTCTTTCCTTTATCTGGCACTACACCGTCGTGCTTAATAAAAAAACGTAGCTGCAGAAGGACCCCACATTGAAAAGTGAAGCCAACCAGAGAACTACTCTGATGAGAATGCTATCTGCCTTGATATTTTTATAAGGATTTGTCACAATGGGGAAGGCTCTTGGACAAAGGCTTCTCGTGCTGTGCAGAATTCACATTTTCATCTGAAGCAAAATCTTTTTGCATCAACACAAATACACACAGAAATAATAATAGTCCAAAAAAACTGACTGGACCACCAAATGATTAGGCGAGACATTTCCGATTAACATGGACAACCCATGCGACTATTTTTAGTCAGATTCATTTGAAAGAATTGTCCATCCTCACAGAGGTAGAGCAGAAGGAGAAAACAGACATGTATCGCTGTGTTCAACAAAGAGAAGTTGGCACATGTAAAAATAACTGCCAGAAACAAGTATTTCTAGAGGAGAATAATAATGGTAAAAAAAAAAAGATGGAAAGTCAAGCAAGTCATATGTGAAAGTTTCCTTCCTCACCTCCGTTAAGCCAACCACTCGGGGCGATTGCCTGCTGAATTCATGCTCGGTCAACTTTAGATCGGCAGTCACGTCCGTCCTTTAAGAACCAGCATGCCAAACATGGCTATCAGCTTTTCTTCAGCTGCTGTCCATCAATGTCATTCTGGATCAACAATGCAGAACCCTTTCTGACTCTCTGCTCCCCTGTTGCACAACTGCAACCCTTTTGACATTTCTCTCTACACACACACACACACACACACATTCAGAGTATTGTGAAGGACAAGTTGTAAACTCGGATGCAGTGTAGTTGGCTTATTGTTTTTTTTGTGTGGAACACAATACGAGTACTCTGGTACGAAATAAAGCAGGAGTGTCATGAGACAGATTATGGCTGCTCAACAAACTGAGGCCTCGCAGGCGCACAATTGATCATGCAAGCACTACACAAACACACATCACAATAATTAGGAGAAAATGTACGTGTAATATCCCAATGCAAGGCGATATTGAATGTGGTGATTGCGGGTGGAATAACACATTACCATGCAGGAGGTGGTGGAGGAAGGAATATTCAGATACACAAACTTGCATTTTCAGGATTAGTCATACATGCATTTAAAAGAAAAAATGGATATTCTCTTCAAAGTCAGTGGCAAATTTTTCTGAAAATGTGTCTCAAATCTGCAAGATTAAAAAGTCACCCCCGTTAGAGGAAAGGATAGGCACTGTGCAAAACCGTTGCAGTGACATTTTTGGGGGTATTTTCTGTTGAGGAAGAACATTGCTTCACTTTCTCTGTCTCCCTCTCAACCTTCATGCGTCTGATGAACAGCAAATTCCAGACGTCCTTCTCTCCATCAAACTCAAATGACGAAATCCATCATAATCTATTATTCAACAGAAGCAGTTACTTTGTGCCTATTTTTTTTTTTTCCCTCCTCACACTGACACAGGTACAGTTGGAAATGACTCTTCGTCGTCAGTGTGTAACTACGGTAACGCAGTGTGTAAGGACTAACCTCATTAGATACATGCCTTCCTGATGTCGAATATGTTCTACTTTCCTGCAATTTATACAGCATCAGTTTTTTGTTCTATTTTTTTGTAAATCTTACACTTTCTTATAAATCTTATACATTTTAATCTCGTCAATTCAATCTTTCTGGAAAACTGCCCCCCCCACTACTTAATAATCTCAAAAATAGAAATGATATATTTTTGCATGCACACAAAGAGTTTTTTGAGTTTAAGATATAAGCATTCATAAACAAACAACCTGAAATTAATCATACATTCATGAGGGTTATATGTATAGTTTCTCAAGGTCAGTTGTGAGGCACTTTGTCATTTTGGTATAATTTCTTTCCTAACTCAAGGCAGCTCTGAATGAGATTCAAAATTCAAATCAAATCAAACCACCTTACACGAGGCACATTATTCTGAAAAAAAAATGCGGGTCTTGTCACATAGAAAAGTAAAAAGTGATCCTGATTGCCCACTTTGAAGGCAGCACCGTCAGCCTAACCGACGCAGACATAACACAAATTTCTTGACACTGAAGTTACAGTTAATATATTATATTCACTCCTCCAAGCGAATCAGCATTCGGAAGAGTGTTTCCTACACTTCCCATTCCAAACTGTGCTCCCCTCCAAAAATCCAGATACAAACAATTTATTCCATGTTTTGAAAAGAAAATGTAATGAATTCATTCTGACCTTGAACCCTTCTGTCTTATGTCTAAAAAAACTAATTAAAAGATAGCCCACCCTTAATTTTCTATCTACAATGCCCACTTTTCTAACAGCAAAAATACAACAGCTGTAGGGGAATTAATTTGTCCACTATAGTCAAAGTAATAACAAATATTCAGAGCATTAAACAGGTTTGCTCTATCAATTTTAAGGAATAGAAAATACAGCAGGGATGCTGAATTACTGCTAAAATCATAATTACATTTATTTGGGTTAATATTGAGATCACAGATATTTCAAGTAATTAGAATGAAAACATTGTAGGCTGAATTTTTTTTGGAAGAGTTTTCTGTTTCACTGAATACAGGTCATGATGAAGGTTGTGCTCTGAGAAATCATGTTAATCAGGGACATAATGATGGATATGAACGGTGATGACATGGCTGAAAATGGGCCTTCCAAAAGAAAATGTTAAAAAAAAAAATGATCCGATGGGCAGTTGAGCAAGGAGCCGCGTCTTTCCCTGCAAGGGGAAAAAGGCTCAGCGGGAACCATGGGGCGAGCAGTGCTGTGAAACCAACCAGCCAACCTCACCCACAGGCTTTTTAAAGACAAACTAGAGCCGGTTCCACCGCACCACTACAAAAGAACTGCACGCAGCAAGGGCCAGCCAGCGCCCGGGGGTGAGGTCCCATGAGGGGATCCACCCAAACCCAGCAGCCGTCCCTAACCCGCCGAGCAGGATGAAAGTGCACCGCTGTAAAAAAAATACCAATAAAAGTTGCACTGGGTTTTTAGCGAGCCATGAAGTGCCAATAAAAGACGATAGCCTGCAGAATAATGCTTTTATGACAATTATCTTGGTCATTTGAAAATTAAAATTTCACACTAGCGGAAAGAATATGACACATGCATGTTCGACTAGCCTTGTTTCTGTTAAATAGGTAGAATATCAACAGAGCTGAGAAGATAACAATTCCAAGTGTCATGTTCTGGGATTTCTTTCCAAACCTGAAACGGCCCGTTACCACAAAGGAGGCACGGGACAACTCCTCCTAACTCAGATTTTAAATGTACTTAATTCTGTGGCCTGGTTTGTTCATCAGGTTGAAAACCTTTAAACCAAAAAAGCACAACTTATCCAAAAATGCAAACACATTTCAAACTATTTCATTTTAACAAATAATGATCCCAATACAAAACATTAAGTTACTGTACCAGTGGCTTCTTTGGTTGTAGATGTAGATGTTTTGTTCCTCTCTCTCTGCTGAGATGTTTGCTGAGACCTGCCATTCACATGTGTTCCCATGTGAAATAATGAGCAGCCTGCGCTGGCCTGCTGGTGGTGCATTCTGGGACTCGCAGTTCTTTGGAGGAAAAGTCAAGTTAGCTAATGTAAGTATTGATTCTTATTGATGATTTAGACATAAGTTGCTTCATCATGATTCCTAAAAACCAGGATATAAAAAAGTACAAAATGAATACACCATGCTTGTAACCCGTCGCTCCCCCTTTGTAGTTTATGTCGGCCACATTGTTACTTCATAAACTGTGTTTTAAACTTTCTTGCGTCTGGATACTCAAAAGCCTTTTATGCTCTCCATGATACCATGGGAACACTAACACTTAAATCAAAGTTGAAATTGGCAGCTGGGAATAAAGAGGCCATCCCTGTGACCCCACGCCCCCACCATCTCCTGTCTTGCAGAAACACCTCTGAGTTTCACTTAGAGTGCAACTCCCATAAAATATGGTCTCAATCATCGCCAAGGGCGACAGGCCAATATGTGGGACGCCATTCTCACCTGAGAGAAGCACCGGTTCCTCAAACGACCCATAACAATACCCTCCAAAAAAAACAGTCAATTCTGAAGGGACGCCATTTAAGAGAGGAGCTGACTCTCTTCAAAAGCTCTTATTACACTTTTACATTAAATCTCAGCGAGAGTGTCAGATGAGTTTCCAGCCCTCTCCTGACACACAGAGACAGTGCGAAGAAAAGAAAAAGAGGGGGAGCGAGAGACACTGCATAGGTGTCACAACAGGGAAAAAAAAATAGCAAGCACGTTGGCACACTTCACCATCTCCTTTAAATGGGATCGTGCAGAAGACGTGCCCCCGGTGGCCATTCTCGGGTGAAGGCATTCTGCCTTTGCCTTGACACGGATGCAACAGCATGTTATTTTACACTTAATTGCAACAGTCCGCCGCTAACACCAGTTCTGAAAGAACGGTGGTGTGACTTTCTTTCCCCTGTGCTTTGAAGGACATCTGTGAGGCCAGTTAACATTCTGTATGGTAAGCATTGGAGCCTATAGCTGGAAGTGCATTGGCTTTGTAAAAGACAAACAAAATATATTGCCTGCGCTGACGAGGGACGGTAGGTGCACGGAGGAGCATGTGTAGTAGTTAATGGCATGTCACTGACGGGGAGGAGAGGTCAGACCAAACAACTGCACAGGGAAGCACACCGCCTCTACGTAAACACCCCCCCCACACACACACACAACAAAGCCTGGTGTATGTCATCATTTTAGAGAGTGTAGGATAGATACACTAGTGGCCAGAATGCCCGTAGCGGGGGCCTGGTCAAAAAAAAGAGCCTTAGTGAATCCATAAATAAAACCTGCTGGCTGGTCTTTTTTTTCTCTCCCTCTCCTTTCATCAACCACTGTGTTATGCACATCTTGCCTTTGAAAATGAGGAACAACAAAGTAAAAAGATGAATAAAGGAGAATGTGCACCCGACTTATTCCCTCCGCTGCTACATCATTTACTACTACAACAGGAACCAGGGGATGAATTGTGGCTACTTCCACTGAATTCTGCAAAAAACGAACGTACAAAAGGAGCTGAATCAAAGCTTTGCTGTGTACTAAATGGGTCCGTGCCACAATACGAGCTCCATCCCTGCGTGAGGAATTATCCAAGTCTAATGGTCTCTTAGTTGCAGATAGTCACTAACTATCGTACAGGGGAGGAAACGGTGGGCGTTGCAACCCTGCAAAGAACAATGGCCTTATTATATATCCTGATTTCCCAGGGCTCCATATTACTCTCCTCTGACGTCTCGAAATGACAGAGGCGCCCGTGTCATGTGTTTAGTGAGGGTTGAGGTCTTCATTAACTGCTTTAGCATTTTAACAATGACTGTCCATCTGTGGGATTTCACTCATTAGCACATTTGCTTTCACAGAGACAGGGAGAATGTGTCGAGAGATCCTGAAGTCTATAATAGAGTGAGTGTGACTTTTGTCTTGTCAAGATGGATGAAACAGTATCCCACAAGAAAGACGCCACAAGTTCTCTCTTCTCGCAGAGCGGCGCCGGAATAAGATCAGATAATGCAATCACTCGTTGCAAAACTATAACTATAACAACCGTGCAGCTTCACACATGAGCAAAAGACGTTGAGGTCCTTCAACACTGCTTAACAAGGAGCTGACGCACTCGTTTTTTTTTTGGGCAATTTGTAATTATTTCATCAAAGGTGATCTTGAACTTTAGAATTTGAGATCAAACAAGTGTTAATTATGTTACAGGTCTCTTCATAAACTTTCAAAAGTGTCAATAACTGCTCAGCTCTTCCCTGCCATTTCCTTTATGTAATTTCCTATCTTCATTTCCAGGTCACAATGGGAAACTGATTACAGCTATCAGTGATTCTGTATATCATCACAGACCCGCTTCGAATTACATTCTCCCGCTCATCGCTGAGTCTTACCTTTGACTTGGAAGGTTTTCCGCCACGCTGGTGGCTAAATGTTTGTTACCAAAAACAAGGCAGAGAGTCTCTAGCGTTTTTTCACTTTGATTAACGAGCGTTCTGTCCGTTCCAGCGGGTGTCTGGGTTTGACACACACACACACATACACATACACACACTAACATGTTCCATGGCACTGTCATGATAGAGACTTACATTTCACACTGTAATAAAAAATTGCCCAGAAATGTTATTTTCCGGTCTCAAGTCAACGTGTATTGTATGTACAGGACAAGTGTATGCAGTGTATATTTTGGCTGCTAAAGTATATGCTTTGGTGGGTTATGAGAATTGTTTTTGGACGCTGCATTTAGTGTCTAACATTGGCGTCTTGGTTGTACCAAGGTGTTCAACACCTCTGGCTCCAAAATACAGCGTATGATGCTTTGTGCCATTGTTTGGCTGCCTGCGTTGCATAGCAACACCAGCCACGTTTGTGTGACGTCTTGCATTATTTACATGGCCTTCTGGTTTCATTTGCACTTGAAAGGAGAACCACTAACATCCTGTCTAGTCCTTTTAAAATGCCACACTAAATTACAGTGTTCTTAAGAACGGGAACACATTTGTAACTTAAAATGTTTACATTTGTGCAGGAAATGCTTTATAACCTTAAAGTCACATTTTACAAAAACTGAAAATTTAAAAGCAACATGTTCGAGATAAACCTTTTCCAGAACCATAATTTCAAGCATTCAACAATTACTGGGAATATCTACAGCAGACCGATCAAACATTGATGAAAATACCGTAATTTTTTATAGTGACAATCTCCTCCTGCTGAGATCAGTAGTGCTACACAAGTGCAAGCCTTGTTGTGTGACATTAAAACAGGTAGGACCTACACATCTGCAGAGTGACATGCAACTTATCATCTCAAAGTGGGTAGGTGGATCACCATTCCGCTCTTGTTAGCTTTATTTTCCCTCCTCTCAGAGGAGGCCATTGACTTCCGCAGCAGCGAAGCCTCCTGCTGCACTGGGTTACTGCAGGCCATCTGGCCTCAGTTCAAAGCCTCACAGCTAGAAGAGAGTATCTTCCAGAGGGCCTGTACTGCACAATGTGCAACAGCCACGTCTTAATATCATTAAACCCCAGCAGGAGTAGTAAATCTGCAGCTTCATGCTCGGGCAAAATAATGTGCTAAGATACCTGCACAAAAAGAGTCACTTATGTAGAGGATCTATCAATAAACTAGAGAGAGGATGATTTGATTAAAGTGTTTGTTATGAAGTACATTAGAACCAAGCGGCATTTGTTTAAACGTTGACTGTAAAACCTTGCGTTTACAGAAATAGAATTCATTATAACACAAAAATATGACATAAAAGGTAGAATTCAGCCATATTATAGGTCAATAAACACTGTGTAAGTGATCGTTGGTTAGACTGAAAGAGAAGATGGAGGGCTGATGGTCGATGAACTGGCTGGCAGCATAATCACAAACACATGTATTTCCCATTGTCTGAGGCAGCCACACACTGATACGCTCTTGGATTGCACTCCAGTTTAAGTGAACCACAAACGCTTTCTTTCCTCCACTCTGCAACCTCCCACGGTGAAGTGAGAAGACGCCGTTGAAATGCAGGGAGGATTTCTGGGAAAGGACAGACTGACACGCAGCAACGAGTCTAGTGGGACTAGTTTCTTATTGTTTCATGTGTGCTCGGAGTGCACCGTGTGGACAGGACAGTTCATGCTTTGGGCTGCTTCATAATGATATTGTTTTTATTTTGAAAACATTTCTCAAGGACAGGGGATGTTATTTTTCTTATAAATTACTATTCATTGTGAAATTGAAATTAGGACGCCGTCTTTTGGGGTATTACTGTATTACTGGCAAGTAATGATTCTTTTCATTGTTGGCTATTTTATCAGATTTTCGCTTGATCCATTTATTAAGAACTTGGTTCATTAAAAAAAAGAATTATCAATCACAATGAACAACAGTTAACATATTGTAAATATATTCAAAGAAATATTTCATTCATAAGCAGTTTGCCACTTTTTAAAACAGCAAGCGAGAGACTGGAGCCAATTAATGTGTACGTGTTTTATTCTATCCATCGACTCATTGAATTATTATCATAAGTTAAATCTTCTAAAAAATGGATAAATTAATATTTTCAATCCATGAATATGTTTTAGCTTTTTTTCAACTGAATTACAACATTTAACATTCACTCCCCGGCCCCTCTACTATTTCCACAGACTTCAACAGTGATGTATTGCACAGATGTCAAGAACATGACCTCAAATCTCCTTCCTTCCAAAAGTGCTCCACCTCAGGGGGTATAACATCTCTTGTTTACACGTGAACTTGTGGTTGGACTAAATGCATATATGCCATTCACAGAGTCATGTTAAAAATAAAAATCTCAGAGACAAGTGTGAGTATAATTCCTTGAACATTCTTCACCCTTCACTCATCTTATTGTTATCGCTTCATCATCAGAATAAAAAAAACCCCAGCTATTTTATGGTAATGTATGGAATAGTCATTTTCAGGAATAGGATTTTTGTCCACAAAAAAATGCCTACACTGAAAAGTGCCTGCTTGAGTGAGGACGTGGAGAAAAACTAATCTCAGAGGTAGGTTTCAGTACTAAAAAATGAGATTTATATGCACGAACATATCCTAAAAATGACTTTCTCTTTATTCTCATTTGTAATGGAAACATGGCCTGAATGCATCAACATTATAATCAATGGCCCCTTGTGATATTGCCTCTTACCTTCACAGAGAAGTATGGTAAGGTCAGAAATAGGGCGCATCACCTGGATGAAAAAAAATACAATTCCCACCTTCCCAAGATAACGGCATGATGCCCTGAATAGACAGAAAAAAACTGTTACGTGATTAGATTTCTTTATTGAGTGATACGCAAATGCATTACCCACTCTTCTGTTGTATGACAAACATAAAGCTTGACGCTTAAGAAGAATTAAATGCATTCAATGCAAATACTTTTGTTTTTTCTAAGCATTTCCTTTGTCAGATAAAAGCAAGCCGTTCTTTAGAAGCTGGCACTAAGGCCGCCTCTAAGTGACTCATATGTACAGATATAGTACGTGCCTAAGGTTTTTCTTTTTCTGGTCCATCTGAATACCTTTATGACCTACAGCTCACTTACTGAAAAGAAAAGCCTTTAGGGACATACTATGGAAATTAATCTTGTATGGCAAGATGAAAACTTATTTGATAAATTACTATTGCCCTGACGTCTCTCCACGGAAGTTTAACAATCAGGTTACTGTAATGAACCTTCAAAAACTCGTAGCTGCAGCTTAGTGTCTACCCTTTAGCTGCTTACAAATACAACAGTCTCCATCAAAGGCACCATTAAGTAAAAATATACAACCGTCGGAAAAATAGTTTGTTGAACAGCCGGATGAACCAGTACATAATAAAGTCTGAACCCACAAAAACAATTTCCATCTGTTTAGCTTTAATGGAATCTTACCAGAGTAATGCAGTAGGTGTACATAGCTGTTGTTATTGGAGGAGCAGGAGCGTGTGGAACAATCACATGCGGCAAACATAGTGCTGCTTAGATATAATAACTATCTTGCAATATGTTACTGCATCGAAACATCACCGTTCAATCCAGTGAGTGGAAATGCATAAAAAAAAAAAAAAAAACATTTCTGCGAATGCTCAATTTCAACAAGTACACCAAAAAAAGGGTTCATAGTTGTTCAGACAATCAGAAAAGTCAGAAAAGTAGCAGCAGGACCAATCAACAAGTATATGTGCTTTGGTCCTTGGAGCGTCGATGTATTGAGGTGGGGAGTGTGGTTTAAAACTCACCATGGCTGATTATATAGCTTAATAGTCTTGGCTTCACCTAATGTTTTACAAGCCCAAATGGTCCCAGTGGTCTGATAAATCGTCGGCATATCGAGTCAGAATGCTCCAATGTACATTCCCATGTTTCTGTCTAAGGGAGCAGAGCATATAGCCGGCCAATGTAAATAACCTTTAATGCCGCTTTGGCCACATTCAACAAATGTTTTTTTTTTTTTTTCTCTTGTATTTCTCTGAGACTTTTCAAAACGGTTGTCAGCTGGAAATTGTGTGTCTTTTTAATAGAGACAAAGTCTCAAAACAGCCGATTAAAAAGCATGATGGTTCCGCTCTAAATCTTTAATAAAGCACAATGCATTGCCAGGAAAACATCCAGCGCTCCACAGGTGGTCTGCGTGGGGGATTGAGGCTTTGAAAAGGTTACAGCTGACAACTCAACAACCGCTTTCTGCTCCTTCCTGTCCGAGTGGCCCCGTCATGCTGAACGCTATCAGAATATGAAAAGCTTTTGTGCTGCAGGTATTGCAGGTGTTATTATTGGTTACATTTTAAAATGAGGGAATATTTAACAATTTAAAAAAGACAATTTTGTGACATTCTGAACATTGCTTTGCGGCGCACTGTGTATTGAGAGGGGAATATCTATATTACTGAAATTTTGTAAATACCACATCTCTACAGAAGATACCAGAAGATAACTAGCTGGTAACCATAGTAATACATCAATATCCAATCATGTCATAAAGTCTTACTATTTATGAATGTAGAATGGACAGTGAGACTGTCTCTCTTAAAAAGTATTATTTCACATTGTATTTAAAAAATATTTAAAAAAAACATTTTGCTTAAACACCTGGGTCCGTGCTCCATATTGTACCCTTCATTACATTTTAATGAACTTTTTAGCTTTTATATTGGAACAATGCAATTGCAACCTGTGTGTGATGGAGACCATCACCGTGTTGTTCAGGGAAGCCCCTCCTTAAAGGAACGGATAAAAGTAGCTCTTTAAACTAAATGCGACTAATTAAAGAAAAGAAAATCATACAATGTTAAACTCAAAATATACGGATGCAATGCATACATTTAAAATTCCGATAACATGTCTTTGTCTTAAGGCAATGAAAGGATAATTTGTACGGATGCACCAATCAATTGGATCCAAGCAGCTTAAAATATGTATTTAAAATGGCTAAATATTGATTTCGATCATTTCCTTTAAGGTGGTGATAGAAGTTATTTTAGAAGTTTAGTATTTCAACCTTTAGTTCATGGTTTATACAAATAAAACATGCATAAAAGTCCACCTAAGAGTGCCAAATGTTTTCTACATAATAGAGAATAGGCCATGTTATGAGTCACTTACTTGACATCCTCTTGAATGACAAGGATTTAAATAACTTATGACTCACCAGCAAACCCTGAATAATAATTTCTACAGGCCTGTTGCTCTAATTACTTCCAGGGAATTGAAAAAACAGTCGTACTATAAAAGGCTTTGTGATGAAAATGCCCCTTTCCACATACAGCCCCGACAATGTCAAAACTGTGCTATTGTCAGTAATGTGTTCAAGTAGCATCCATTCAATATCAATTTTATAAATGGTGGACTTTCAATTATCTAAAAAAACTGGGGGAAATCGTTTCAAATGCCAAACTAAATGCAATTAAGTATTGGTACTAAGCTTGCATAATAATATTAAGTTTAATGAATAGTTGATTCAAATTATTAACCACAGTTTCACACAAGCAGTGTTTTTAAATAGCCCTTAAGAGTGCTACTACAAGGACATTTTGTGAGAGGATTGAGAGGGCATCCTGTTAACTTCCTGTAAAGGTCATTAGTTTAATCAACAACCAACCTTGTATTAAGTATAATTGACTAAAGCAAAAAAAAGTTATTTAAAAACTTCAGTTCATAGATCCTGACCTTAACCTGTCTTTCATATTACAAATTCACGACTGCATTATAAAAAAAGAGAAATTCTGTGAAACCGCCTAAATCTTTAAAAAGAACCGCTCTAACTGAATTCCATGCATTTGTACGTTTAAGTAAAATGGATTTTTTCTAAAAATCCAAGAATATCTCATTTAACATCAAGTTACTACCACTAATTTTTCTAGCCCCGATGAGTGCCCACAGCTTGATCTCATGCATGTGAACACATTTAAACTATAAAAGGACTTTGTAATGAGACACAATAGAGCCCTTGGATAGTGGGAGCATTTTACATTTCTGGATATCATTTGATATGGATTAGAAGCCATCCAGAACCTTTAGAGGTCACCGGTTCTTCCACAGCACAATTTAAAGTCATATGTGAACTCCATTGCTGGCAGCGAACTTCAAAGTGTTCTGGAAAGTCAAGGAAAGGGATTTGAAGACAACCATGAATCGGCTTCAAGCTGCATGTGGAGCTCCCCAGCAGAAAGCAGTATGACATTTAAGTTTCCATTCAAGATGTGTTCGCTCGCTATGTGGACAAGCTGAGCTTGACATTCCTTACCCTTAGATTGCTTCCTGTTCTTCCCATTCACACTCACTTTGTCTGATGCGGATTTTCTAAAAGCGAATACAAAATGAATAAGACTTTCTGAAAAAGATGGAAACAAACAAAGCAGAAACTATGTGATAAGTTAAAATACATAATTGAGGGCAAAATAAATTTGCAGTCTGGCCAAAGGCAAAGGAAGCCAAAAATGTTCAGTCTAATTCTGAGTTTAAATCTCAGAGAATCAAGACCAATTTTAATGATATGTAATTAAGGCCTAAACAAATTTTTCCCAACGGATACGATTAATGGGGAACTTATTACAGCCTATGGCACCCAAGGGGGTAATACATTCATGCTAATCTCATGGCTGTCAGCCTAGGGGTTTCATTGCAATTGAAATGCCTTCATATTAAGGGCAAGAGTAGACAGGGGGTAGAGAGTCTCGGGAATTCAAATTAGAGGTCCGATAAATTTGCACCACTGTTACTTGTAAAGCCAAAACAAATGACAGTCGGAAGATATACAAAAACACGTAAAAGCTGCATTCAAACTGAATGTACCATGCACTTAAAGGGGAAAAACTAGTGTTTGACAAAGAGATTAAATGTGTTTGTTGTGGGCCACTTTGGCTCGATGTTTCTTTACACAAAAGCAGCCACAGATGAAGACACTGATAACGGAAAGCAACACATATTACGGGAATCAGTGTTACGTCTTGTGTGTGTGTGTGTGTGTACTTTTGTGCTTGTGTCAGTGTCTCTGACTTGGGAATGTGGAAATGGAAGTACCGGGCAGGCCATGAGAAACCCCAGGACAGAGAGAATCACAACATCATCCGAGGCGGGCTAGTTCAGGAGCGCTACATTCCATGTAATGATTATGCATCACTGGCGTATGACAAATCACCACTTTTGGCATTGTGGCTGCATTAATTGCTTGCACACAACCAGCTCCATTACCCCAGCTGGGCGGAGTTAAATGCCTGCAAATAAAAAGTGCCTCTCAAATCTTTCAGCCTGCAGACAAACTGGAGACAGTGGCATTGACAAAAAAGTTAATGTCAGAAGAGGGCCAGTGATTGATGACTCCTTACCTGAAAGCTTCGAGTGTGTCTATAGCACAGAAACAGCCTTCACAGGGAGAACAGAGCACACAGATCATAATCGGATATTGAGGCTAAATGGTTTGCATGTTTGGTGTTGGATTCTGCGGGTAAATCAAGGCGGAGGCAGCTCAAACAGGAATACACAGGATCTTCATCCAGAGATGGAAATTCATTATTACTTCACAATAACAATATCATATGGTCAGGACATGTTGAAAATGTCGTTATTTCTAGTAGTATCAAAACTTTTAATTGAGAAGAACATCAAATCCATAGTTGACTGCCTCTAATAAGTTGATGAAATAGCTGAAAACACATCAGTTAAAGGGAGATAATTAGGATCATTTTTCTTTTAGCTAGCTTGAAATCATTAAAACATTCACTGACTGTGGTGTGGGCAGTGGCTGGCAAAAAAATATTTTGATAAAAAAGGTTGTTTGGATTTGCCTACTCATTTTCTTTCTTATTTCTATGTACGTTGAGACAACCGTAGTCAACAAAGCTGATTCTGTTTCCGATTCTAATGTTATTCTTACCAACAACAACTCAAACCACATGAATTGTAAATACAGTAATTGAGAATTCATCTGGTATATTGAGACTTCTTTGTGGTTGCACTTCACTTCACTGCAAGTTCTGTGTACTACAACAAAATATATACGATATTTATACAAGGTGTGGGACCCATACCTTGTATAAATATAAGTAATGTTTATATTTTCAAATACAGAAACCTAACAAAGTAAACATTGTCCCTATTGCTTATCTTATGTCAATATTAGAAAACAAAAAGATAAAAACTCGTATGTATATTTTAGGTCATCTAGCCTTTTCATTTAAATGTCTCATTGACAATCAATAAACTAAAAAATACAACAAAATATACTACAAAGTTCAAACTAAAAGTTATAAAATATGGAAAAAGCTAAATTTAAAATACAGATACGGAAAGGCCCTTTTAAAAAAATATTGTGTTGATAGTCATTACAATAACAAATGAATATAAGACAACTGTCAAACTGCTTAAATGTCCATCAATTGCTTTAAACCAGGAGACATGGTGCAGTTATCGCGGAGGAAGAGTCACCTCTCGAAGGACGGCGCAGATCTGATTCTCCGGGACCGCCAACTTGGAGCGACCGTCGAGGTTCTCTCGAGCTCTTTGGCGGTTCCTCGCGTTCACCTTTTTCTCTCTACGGCTTCACGTGAAGAGCCGGTTCAACTTCATGGCGTTCAGCTGAGAGACCGTGCACCCGGAAACAGAGACGCCGTCAATCCTGGTGATTCAGTCTTGCCTTTAAAAAGAAACTTTCTAAAATGCTTTGAATAGAACACTTGTTCTTTAATCAAATGGCCCACAGCGATGGAGGTGTTGATACCAACACCAGTGCCAGGAATCAGGGAGGACACTTATGCACATGTTACTACCCCAATACAACCTCACTCAATGCCTCGGAAGCCGCACAGCTGCAGTGTTGACCCGATTCAAGAACAGGTTCAATCCATAAGAACACAGCGGCCTTGGAGCGTTGGCTGCCGCGATGTTGCGCTCATCGCCATGGACACGTGAAGCCACTTGAGTTTCCACCGAAATCGATTCATTTAGCCGTGAGAGGGAGACAGAAGGACAGAGAGGCAGAGGAGGCTTGTGTTTGACAGATAGTGTTAAGCAGTTGCAATGGGTCTACAGTTACGTTGTCTTTGAATAAATAATACAATTCCTCGAGACCTTTTGTCTTGCTTGTGGGACAGCCGCTGATTAAGGTGGTTTCGCCCCCGAAGTTAACAACACCTCCGGTGAGCTGAAGGCGGGTCTACCTTTAAGTCGGACCATATTTTCGCTTACAGTCATAAAGTGAGGAACATCTGATGAAAACAAGACCCCAAGTTAAAGTAATTTTCATTATTACATACTAACAAAAGTGCTCGGTATCAACGAGTAATCAAGTACCTTGTGAGTATCCGTATCAATACCTACTTTTCTGCTCCTACTCAAGGGCCACAAAGGCTGCGAATCCCTTCCAGTCCATGGTTAAGAAAATCTGCCATAACATATTGCTGCTCCACAACAGTGCAACGTTTTTAAAGTATACTTAAAGATTGAAAACTTCAAAGAATCTGTGCTTGAGTAACTGTATACATTCCGGCTATAGTTTATGGTAACTTGAAACAATAGTTCAACAGAATAAGTACGTCACTAATTACAGAGCTTACAGTGTTGAATATAACCCGGCCAATTAACCTCACCGTAAATGTTTCCTCCTGCTCAATGGGCATTTTGCACAATCCCTCCATACATCCTGTGGTTGTTGTTTGCATTATTGTCAGGAATGCTCCGTTTCCAACACAGAGAAAAACCGCCCGCATTATTAACACAACAAATTGGGCCCTCAGTTCCGTATGGATGCTGGAGAGTAGATGCACATGGTTTAGTTGGCCTCCCAAACATCAAGCTAATGGGCTAAATTGCTTTCAGATTGAATGACCAGCATTATGTAGGAAGAGAAAATGAACTGGATATATGAGATGATTGAGAGGGGCGAGGGGGGCGGGGGGGGGGACATTTATTGAAGCTACCATTAGTTATATGTAATAATAATATTATATACAGATAAAGTTGACTAGGAACAGACGATGCCAATACGAAGCATCCCTTTTTAATGTGTGAATATTGGTTCCAGGACAACCAGAGGAAATACTGTCCAAGTTTTTAAATAATAGAAAACACAGCGACATACACACTCCAAAACACACACACACACACACTACTAAGGAATGAAAATATCTGCTAAGGTCTTCATGTATACTTTGTTTGTGTAATCCTCTGAGTATTGCCTGTGGAGGTGGAACAACATTGGAGGCACACTGGGATCATATTGTATATCCTCACTTCTTGACTTGCCTTATTGCTCAGGGTACAGCCTCGTAAGATGAGAGCTGTGTACGCTCCGAGTCTTTGGTGGTTTCTGGTTGCTCAAAGATGTGGAGGAGAGAAAAGAGGAGGATGGATTTTGTTTTCTTAGATGTGACTTTTTGTGGCAGGAGAACCTCCTGGAGCTTGATAAGGGGATCAACACCAAGGCACTCTCTTCCCAAACAGATAATGAATCTGACTCTCCAAAAGCCACATTATATTGTAAGAGTGGGTCCAGTAATATATGCTTTCAGTCCAGGGATTCCATACTCTTACAAGCAACGGCATTGCTAGTAATCAAGAGGCATCCTTTGGTGCTTACACCACAATTCTCAGAAAGCTTTGTCTTTGGGTTGAAGGGCTTAATGTGTTTTCCACTGCCTTTGTGACAGACCCAGCATCTGTGCCAAATTATGCCCACAAAAGCAAAGCAGTAGCAGCGGCGGCGGCATTGTATTTAAGATGGAGGTTTACTTGCCAAAGCACTTTGCATATTCCCATGAAGCCTGTAGAGTGAACCCTGCAGCCGACGCAAGCCCAATCAGAAAACACCTAATAACATTCACTGACAGTAATCAGAAGGATATGTTGCAATCACTGCTACACAGCGAGAGTCCCGCTCGCAGGGAACGGCATGAGGTCTAGCTATCGCACAGCAAGAAGCTCACCCTCCACTGTCAAAATCAATGCTTTTTGACTTACTTATTAATAAACATGCCCAATTAAAATGCAGACATTTTGCCAACACTTTGTGACGAGTTGCTCTTAAACAGTGCACCAACACGGCAATTGTTGTAACACATTTTATAACAATACCTGTGCACAATATCCGATCAATATTTAATTTTCATGACAACAATGACAAAGTTAAAGAGAACAACAAGTTAACATACCCATTCCTTCAGGTTTTTTTTGTCTATCATTTTATTTTTCCTAATTTGGATATTGTGAAAACTCCCTGTTTCGCTTAAACTTTTGATACTTTTGTTGATAAAGTGTTCAAAGGGGGGGGGGGGTGTAGTGTTTGTTTCTCACTATTTTGTCTTGACTCTTGGGAATATTGGTCCCAAAGTTGCAACTTCAAACTCTATCACTTAATATTTCCAAACTGTCTCCCTGAGGCAAATAGCGCTGATAAACACTCAGCTACAGGCGGAGGCAGCAGTGCCTCCATAAGCTGTCTCCCAGCTCTAATTCGGGGAGAAAGGCTCACCTGTCTCTCACCAGATGCTGTTCGAGTGCCAGCAGAGAAGAATAACAAGCACTTAAGTATTTTCTTCTGCTTGACCCATGACATGTGGCTCCCAGGCTGAAACAAAGGCAAGGACGAGGGGTGGGGGGGGGGACTCGAGGCCAGACCAAATACACTTTTCTGTCAGCACGAGGGTTGCTTGAGGAGTCCCTGGCATGTCAGCACGCAGCTAGGCAGCTGATAATGTTGCCACTACTTGGAGGGAGATGACGTTTTTTGTCTGGCGATCTCAGCCGTGAGCTTTACGAAGAACTCGCTGATATCCAGCTGCGGTTGCATTTAAATGTGCGCCGGGTAACGGTAATGGAAGGTTTATTTGTGGTTCTGCTTTACAGTCAGTCAGTTGTCCTCATTGTCTTCTCCTATGCATGAACTCTGGCTTGGGGAAGGACAAAAATCAAAGCCATTATTTATATTTTTAATACCTCCGAAACAAATCAGAGGTTGTACTTCGGTACATATGTTCCTCTTTCTTCTAGTTCTCCACATTCACACTGAGCTAAGTGTCAGTGTCATATGAAAAAAGCTTTGAAGAAGCGTTCATAAGCATTGTGTTACATTTTTAACATATCATTTCTTTGCATGAGCTCCTTTTGATTACACACCTGTCATTTTCAGTGAAGATTAAAAGCCCTAATTAAAAAGGTAAATGAGGCAAAATGGTGTTATGTAATGTTTTTTCAAAGTGTGAAATCTGCTACCAACCCTGATGGTACAGCAACAAATATTGTTATAATTCATTCTCAAAGGAAAATCACTACAGTATGTCTCAATTTTAATAATTTGCCTTATTTTTCACAATAAACTATTTCATTATATTTGACAAGGAACAACATAATTTGTAATGAATAAGCTTGACATTATAACTCTGTAGTTTTGGGCTTGATATTATTTTAATCTGTGTCACTGATAACACACTGATACAACAAATCAATCACTCCAGAGGAATTCATGACAAGTGCCTGATTTGTTTGTCCAGAGATGCAGTTGTAGTAGAAGTCAAGAAGAATATCCTACACACACATTTTTTCCTTTTTTGTGTGTGTTGCTGTGGTTGCAAACAAGCTGCTATCAAAAAAACTTAAGCTACATTCTATGTTGAACCAGAACCATGCTCACAATTATTATAATGTATGCCAGGAATCTTTTTAAGCTTACTGGGCAAATCAGCACAGTACCGTGCGTGTCACTGTCACATGCAGGGGTTGTGTGCAGCCACTGGTGATGTCACGGTGTACATAGGGGGCAATACACACCGTCCGGGTCGAGTACGATTGTGTCATTAGATGCCGATAGCGCACCCTCAACGCAGCATGCAGACGGAATAATAATCGCTGCATAATAAACAGGACGTGTGCATCTAGGGAGCAAACGTGGTAAAATGACTTATTTCGGAGCGTTGATGCATAGTGATGCTGGGAAACAGGAGGGCGGTGTATGGTGATGGGGTGACATGCATCAACCTGCAATGTCACATGTCCGTGACACCACAAGAAATCAGACGGGGCAGGTGTTTTGACACTCGTCATGGGCTGCCGGTGTGCGCGTGGCTCCTTGGAGGCAGCCAAAGTACTACAGCATCCCTCCAGGTTGTTATACTGCATCAGGAAGCCAAACACAGACCAGAGGAAGTTTGACCGACATTGTGAATAGGTCGAGTTTCTCTACTTGCAGGCCATTAACTGGCCTGCGCCAGTGCTGCCGCCGCTAAGTCACGCCACTTTGTCTCAGCCTATATAATTTACCCATTTTAGTGCACTGAGATTATACCCAAGGACTGAGATTATCATTGCCCTGTCTCGAACAGTCATTGAAGGCAAAAGGAAAGGCAGCATTTCAGATGTTGGACATTTTATCATTAATCTCCAGGGAGAAGGGTGGAAAAAGCAAATTAAACTGAAGCAATGAAAGGAGATGGTGAGAGGTGGAAATAAGAGCCTGTCTTCTTTCCATTTCATTCCAGTCCATTTCACAAACATCCACATTTGGAATGTAGGGTGAAGTTCAGAGTACAGCATCTATCGACGGAGCGTTTGGAATGCACCGTAGATGGAAGAGATCATAAAAAGATGGGCAGAGGCTGGGGAGGAGTCATTGTCAGCAACAGTAGAATGTACACTGAAAGCAGCTCCGTTGTTCTGTGAAAACAAGAGGTGAGGGGAAGGTGACGATGTGTGGATGTGTGATTGTGAGCACGTATGCCGGGGAGAGGTTTTTCCTTACATTTGCGTAATGTGGAACATTTCTGTCAGGCATCTGGAGAACACGCTATCACCTGCTGTCATTGCCTCCTTCCGCCGTCGTTCTCCTTGTGCACTGGGATGTTTTTGATGCATTTTTAATTCCAGCGGTTACCATGGAAATAGGGAGGTGCAAGGCGGGAACCCAGGGTGACAGAAGTTTGAATGTTTTACTGAACTGTCAGGTGGATGGTCATTATTGTTCTTATCCTGAAATAATGAACCTCTCTCACAACAAAAAAAACATCTTACACCTGCCAGTTGCTAAATGATTACACATAACATTATTCCCTGTCCACAGTGAAATGAAATGTGATGATCCTCTTCATGGTCCTTTGCTGCAAAAAAAGAGTTTGCTCCCTAATGCAGTTGCTACTGAGATACCGTATCAGCTTGACAACTACAGAAATGTAAAAGACATGCTTGACATTCAAAAACATATTGAACCTGTCCAAAAACTGACAAACTTGTAAACATTTGCATCACATCTTTGTTGCAATGAGTGGTCAAGTTCACACCCTTGAGCACTGTTCACAATAAATCATCTCAATATATTTGGAGCAGCGAGATAAATGACCAGGTTCAAAGGTCACTGGTTGTGAGGCAGGCAGTGTGAGGATAAAACTGCAAGGGTACAGGAAGGTAAACAACACTCAGCAACCGAAGGGCGAGACGAAGAAGCCGTGATCTCGGCTTTAACAGTTTGAAAAAAAAGACATTTCTCCAGGAGAAGTGGGTGCTGTCTGGGATAAGGCGAAAACATTCCTTCAGCTCCTCCGAGGGCCTAAGGTAGATCCCTGCTTCTGACAAGTGTCACTGCTAAATGTACAGTTTTCCCATTTCCCTTTCAGGTTGCATTTTTGAATCGGCTCGAGAATTATTTTCACTGGTGTCAGTTGTGTGTTTGTTTTGGTGATGCGCCAACAACATCCAAACTGTGTCTAAGAGAAGAGGGGAAAGCTTCACCAAGGAGGACAAAGCACAACTCCATGGAGCCTCGAGGGTCCCCCAGGCCACATTTTAAGGGGGCTAGAGGGGGAATACAGTCATGTGTATACTCTGCTTGTATCTCGCATATCTTCCACTGGTTGGAAATGACTGACTAGATGCTAATAAGCTTGCTCTGTCATGCTTAGACTGTCAGACCTGGTGCAACTGCATGTTAAGATAAAGAGCCTGCGTTTGGTAATGACAAATCCCAAAGGTCCTAGAGCCCCCCTGAGTTTCAGCATACCAATGAGCTTAAGTAATGCAAATATATTTCCAGAAAACTTTGCCCGTCCTTCTACTTCTTCTCCCGAACTATCGGAGAAACTTCTAACCAAACATAAATCCAACTACTCTCCAAGCCGGCGTTTCTGCCTGGAGATAGCTTTCGTTCATGGCTGGCTGGCCTTTCATTTTGTGGTTGGTGATTGGCAGTGTCCAGCGGGCCAGTTCCTTGAAGACTCCCCCCTGTACTGTCTAGAGGTCCACTGCTATCGATTTCCTGCTTGCGCTAGCTGCTTGACCTGCCAATCAATGGTCAGAACAGTGGGATGTCACTGGGAGCAAGTTGACGACGTGTGATGCTCGGCAGACATTGTAACTGATGACACTGAACCCAGCAAGACACATTAGGGAGAGGGGGCGAGGGGGAAGAGCGAGCCCGCAGACAAAGGCCCACCGCAGCCCCGTCTTCGTCAGAGATAGAAAATGAAAAGTTAATCTTAAATTAAAAAGCAATGAGGTGCTTATACATTTGGGGTTTGGAGGCCGGGGGAGTCCCTCGGAATCCAATCACGCCGCGTGAATCACCTCACGCCCAGGCAATGATTTAGTCGTGCTTATTTTGCCGCTCTTCTGTAAAGCGCAAGCAAGTGGGACTTTCTGTACTCATCTCGAATCCATGTGACAGGTGATTAGGTGCGAAGAATAAATCGTCACAGAAATTCATTTGAACCGCAAACAGTGGAATGGAAACTATTGAGATGTGTTTTTTAGAGATGGACGTGGCGGAGAATAAATAAATAACACTTTCTACTGAGAATCAGTGTGTAGGACTGCTCTTTCTGATTCAGTGATTTTGTGGCAGTGGCACTCAGAGTGCTCTTTGGGTGACAGCGGACTTCACGAGACACTGGCATGTAAATTCCTTCGGCAATGGTTAAAACACTTGGACTGCAACCCAAATTCCCTCCCTTCTTCCTTTGTGTATTATTTTTACCCTTTTATTGGGTACAAAGGGTAAAGTGGCAAACACAGCTGAATTTTAAACTCACTCTGAATTAAGGGGGGTTGAAACCTTTGGACTTAATTTCGGGAGCAAAACCACTTTGTTCTGCTCAGATCGCCGTCCCCTTCAAACTGTCACACCGAGCAAAGCAGAGCTTGCGAGTGACGATGGATTTAAGAGTTAAACCCCCCCCCGAAAAACAGGAAAAAAAACACAACAATGAAATACAAATGTTGTTCTAAAGCAGATATTTAAATTGCAAAAAAAGAGTGTATATATATATATACACGAGGACAAGATAATATAAAAGTTTATAAAATGTCACACATTGTTGTAATTTGTTTTTGCTATTTTTTCCCTTGGGGTACGTGATTTACTGAACAAATGAAATAAATTAAAACACTTGTTTTTATGTTGTGTTCAATAAGAATTTTCTAAATGTTTACTGATATAATTTTATGTGCATCATTGGTTTGAAGAACCTCTGAAAATAGTTATAAGTAAAAAATATCATTAGTTATAAAATGTATAAAATTGTAATAGTATTGTAAGAGTAATGTGTTAATAGTTGTGCCGGGAGGGGAATTCCTCTTTCTATTGCTATCATTTTCAAACAATTCAGTATAATTCAAACTGTAACTGTTGTCGCTTATTACCTTCTGACAGTTAACAGAGTTAAGCAAGAAAACATAATCAATTTTTCATCAGCTTGTTGTTGTAATGGTTGCTTCTCGCCATTAATGTGTCCCACTCTAATCCTTATGGACCAGTCAGCATGAAATATACATCAACATTACTTTAACGTTGTGTTGATGTTCGCTCCGCTCCCCGCAGTTCTAGAAACATCACCCTTTAAATTAGTCAAACAAGGAGAGTTAACCTCAGCTAATATTTGACTAACCTCAGCTAATGTTTGATAATTGCATTACTAAACCGTCTCAATGTGTTCATTTTCTCACTGTTGAGATCTTATTTTCACTCAAATGGGCGGAGAAAACTTGTGCCGCTCTCAGTAAGCTGTTTTAACTCTTCTTTTTTTTTTTCAACAACTTTGCAAGGCTGACCGAGGCAGCTGTTCAGCTGATACAATGCTATTTTGTTGTCAAGGTTACTTGCGTCAGCAAGAATCAAAACGGGCCGGCGGCATAGCATCAAGTTGTCTGCAAAGGAAACACTTTAACCACAGCTTCTGACAGTTATGAGAAACCACCATTAGTGCATTATGCATAATTGTACATGCACTACTACCAAGTGTCAGGGAAAGACAACGGGTAGAGCAGCTCTCTGTCGACTATGGCACATTTGTTATTGCGAACCATCAGCATTTCTCTACAAAAGGCCATTTTCCAATCTGCTGCCATGAAATCACTCTACCTACCACTGGTAATGACCACCTTGGAGGTGGATTTCCACTCAATTTATTTTCACGAAAGACAACATAAGGGGAAATACGCAAAAAAAAAGTTTTTATATGAAGATTCATATTTTCTACATTCTTTAATATGCAGACTACACTGTTTGTGCAGTGCCTGTCTACTTATTGATGCATTGTCTACCATATAAAAGTAAAAATATTTTTCTCTTTTTACAATGCTCATCAGGTAACATGTATATGATGCCTTTTTCAGGACTGGCATTTCACTTCAGTGAGCTGTTGAACTACATGAGAACACTTTTTCAATTATTCTGCATGTCTTTTTATAGCTGCAAAGTGTATTGATTGCATGTGGAGAATGTACACTCACACAAATGTAACAGTCAAACACACTGACCCATGGCATGTCTCTTTCCCGTACATTCGCACATCTATCGACGTGCACACATACACTAAAAGAAGCAAAGTGTGCGGATGACTTATCTTCAGGGTATCAAGGTCATCCTGACAGGATGAATATGATCTCGTAATGAAGGTACTCCATGCCCACATTTCTCAGTCTTTTTGATCAGGTTCTTGCTGGTGTCTTTGATCAACTGCTTATCATCACTGATTGGCCACGATGTGTACTTGACGGTCCAGTGTGTGATTAGACAAGGATAGAGAGCATAGCAGAATGTGGAGCTGGAGGGCTGCGGGGCACCCTTCCCATCAAGACGTGCTCCGCTGTAATTAGACATTAGCACCCAGCAGGAAGCCTGCTAACATGAGTCAAACCCCCGATTAGAATGATTATCAGAGATAATTCACTTTAATAAGTACATAACAGAACACCGGACTCACGCAAGTAGAGATAAAACTGGATGCTTTTGTAATTACTGCTAAATTGGTGCACGCAGGGCAGCTGATTTTAATACAGGATTCTAAAATACTGAAACAACCTTTGCATTTCACCCAAAGGATTCAAATCCTCCGTTAAAATCTTTCTCCGCCTGGCATATAATCGGGATGAATATTTTACAAATGTATTCATTCATTTTTGCAGAGATACCATGTGTGTGTTTAAATATCCAAAAAATAAAAAGTATTCCAATTTCAATAGAATCCTTTAAAAAGACACATAACAAATAGATTTTGTGAAATCAATATTAAAGCCTACAAATGTTATATTCTGCTGCAAGTGCATTCAGCTTTAAAACGTAAAAAATGTTCACAATATTATAGGCACGAGTGCCTTTGTTGGAAAGAAAAGAAACCTGTCTCCCCAAATGGCCCCCTCACAGATAGTGCTCTTTAATATCAGAGACAGTTAAGCGTAGCTGGAAGCTACTGACATTGACAAGCCGGGCCTGTGGGGACGAGGGGAGATAAGCGCGGCACACGGAGAAATAAAACCACTTGACTCCTCCTGCTCGTCAGCTACAGATGCACAGGGATTACAAAGTCAATGGCTGGTCTTCCGTTTCGAATGCAACAGCTATTTAGGACTGAGGAAAAGAAAAATATTCCACTCCCACCAGAGTGGGATCAATCATCAACTAATTTTACCGGACTGCTCATGTAAGACGCTGTTGGGAGTCCGGGCTCCCCAGACGGGCCTTAGTGTGTCGGGCTGCCGCATTAGGGTTTGCAGGCATGATTAAACTGTTTGTGCTTTGCAACACACGCGTCTATTAACATACACACACACACACAAACTCACATAGTAAAACAGGAATGTTGCTCAAATATAACAGGGTACAAATGATTACGGTCGGTTGCAATCTCGCGAATAATGTAAAACCACTCAAAGTTTGGAAAGAATTTCTTGTTAAAAAGTACTAAATATAGAGTTAAAAGCAAAAGAAAGGACACAATGTAATTTCTTCTACTGCAAATTGTTGGATTTTTCCTGTCACCTTCTGGTCTATCTCTCTCAGCAGCAGCAGCAGCATCTGACGGGGCCTTTGCGGACACCTCACAATGGGGTCTCCCCAGGGGGGCCGAAAAATACCTACCGCCAACATTCTTTTTTTTCTTCTTATTTTCTCCTTTCTTCACCAAAATCATACTCTCCTCTACTGTATGTGACTTACCAAAGGCCCAACACTTTCTTACCCCATGGTTCGATTACCTATATCTTGTACAAAATCTTACGGCTCGAAATTTGAAAACATTTTAAGGAAGTTGAGATAGTGGACATTAAGCGTGACGATTACCCCGAGCATTGTGATAATAAATCAGGGCCAAGCACCAGAAAGGATTGTAAGTGTGTGTGTGTGTGTGTTTGTGTGTACAAGCGCTTAATTGGGTTCGAATTTTTAATAAATTTCAAAATGTCAAAATGAACTTGCCCATGTGACATTTGACCCCACGAGGTGTTGGAGAAGCTTTTCATGTTTCAGTGAAAATGAAATCTTTTTCCACTCATTGGTGCCGGCTGCAGTGAGCCCCTTCACAATTCGAGGGACCCGCAGCGGATCAGACGTTGACATGTATTCCTTGCTTCCTCATACACACACATATTTAAATATACATATGCAGCCGTCTGTGTGAGCCCAAAAAAAGATCAAATTTGCAGCTCAGGCGCATTGGTGGAAGCAGGAATCAGGCTGCAGAAACCACACGGGGCCCAGAGTCGTGTGATGTTTGTGTGGTGCTATGAGTTATGTTGCTTTGCGTCGCCCATTGATGACAATAGTTACAAAGCTGCAGAAAATTCTTTAATGCCACGCAGGCGCTTCGAATTCTTTTCTTACCGCATGATGTTTATTATTAACATAAAACATTATGGTGCAATGTCAAAGGGGATCTAATACTAAAATAGGCAATAGTTGTATTGAAATTAAACAAAAACCTACCTTAGTTGGTCCAGTATTGAGAGGGATGGATGAATCAGGCAGACGGCACAGGAGTCTTCTTGCATGGCAGGAACATCTGTTTCTCGCTGTATGTCTCTGTAAAGTATGTGGTCTGTGTTAGCGGAGAGAAGAGATCTTTTTCTCAATTCGCAGTGCTTAAACCTAACTTAAACTTAAAATTGCATAACTCTGTTGACTGAGGAGGGCACGCATTTTATTTTTCCCCTACCTCTTTATTGCTAGGCGCTCTGAATCGATTTTTCTAAAGGTGTTAACATGCGTCTGTATTCGCGTCCTCCATTACTACGTAAAGCATTACTATTCAGCAGTCTGTCCATTGTAATTTATTCTCTCTGTATCAAGATTGTATTGTCAGACATTCGGTTAATCTCACTTCACAGCATTCTGTCTCGTTAATTTTGATCTGAATTCCTAAGGGTAAATATTGCTTCGCTTTGAGTGGTTCAACTTTGGGAATAAGAAGGAACCGGAGAATACACTGCTTTTAAACAATGAGCAAGAATATATTACTTCTCATTTTGACAGTTTTTTGGTGGATTAACTTGACTTGGGAGCAGTCTCATGTGCTGGCTGCAAACGTATTGAGCCCATAAGTCTAAGAAAATGTCTGTTGGTAGCAAGACCTGTCAAACTGTTATACAAGTCAATAGATGGACTCGAAGTCTTGTCTGGGTGAGAAGAGCAACACATACTCCTAAACTTTTTATATTTTCATTAAAGAATTTATAAATATCTTTAGCTGTTCGATTTTTTTATCCACAGTGGTAATTGACATTAAATAAAATTTCTTGAATCTAATAATTAGCAACATATTTATGAAAACCTGAATACATACAGTGTCTTTGTAGAGAAAATATGTTCACAAACATATTTGTGGCTGAATAAGTTTATCCATAATATTGTCAGGACGCGGGGTCGAGGGCAAGGAGGGAGGACTCAGATGCGGAGTTAATGAAAATAAAAGGACTTTAATAGTCAAAAATCACAAACTCAAAATCACTTCAACCAAATAGGGGAGGAAGAAGGCAAAAACAAAACAGGGACCTGGACTTGAAAACACAGACTTGACTTACTTGACAGGACACATGAACGTCAACATGTAATGACGCCACACATGACGAGAGACTCACAGGGCTTAAATACACAAGGGAGGTGCCGGTGATTGGACACAGGTGGAAACGATCAGGCACGGCAGACAATCACAGGGGAAGACAGGACAAGGCAGGAAGTGAAGTTACCCAAGAGTTACACAAGAGACATGAAAACTACAAAATAAGACAAGAAGCAGACCCAAACCGTGACAAATATAACACAACAATCCATTTCTATAAATTGAGGTGAGGTAAAAAATAAAATGGTTAAACAAATAAATATGTTAATTATAATTTGTTATTAGTAGTACTATATGAACACAAATCTATACAGCTGTATGAGTATATTATGTTCCCTCCCTCAATGGTCCCTTTCTACTGGTATTGAATAGAAAACTTCTTACATTTTCCCCACATTTAAATATTTGATGTATTCCTCCAACATTTTGTATCTCATCATACTTTCTAACGCTTCGGTTTTGCATTGCAATATGAGATTTAGCGGATTAGATTTATAATAATTTGGCTCACAGTTAATGGCCCATCATGCTGTTTCCACAAATCCTGGCCTTAATGTTCATCATGTATTCTGAGCAACAAACGAGTGAAATTAGATAAGATTCTAAATTAATAAAGACATTCTTTGAAAAATCATACATTAATGGACCATGAAACCCAATTATGAGAATGCACCATGTTTCTCATTTCAGGGGTAAAAGGTCTTTCTTTTTAAAAAAATGATCTAACATTGAATGTTTTCCTCAACCTTCTAAAGTCCTGCCACGGGTCCAGGAGGGCCGGTCTAAGTAATGTGGAACACAATGTCTCCACAGGCCGCAGAGCGAAAGCAGCCCATTAGGCGTGTGACAGCAGCAGCTCACGTAGTACACCTGTGTCTACACCAGATGCATTCAGACACATTGTCACCTGTGGATCACCCGTGGCAGGCAGCACTCCAACACACAATCGCTGCTTCGGTACTTTCAGTGTCGAACGGGGAGAAAATAGACTTGAACCATGAACATTTCGGTAATTGTTTTTGCACGACGTGTGCAAGTGGAATGGTGGAAATGCTGTTACGGGCACTTTGAGGACAGCTGTACTGATTAAATAGAAGCACATGCACTCTGTCAGACAGGAACACTGAAAATGAAGGGTGAAACTACTCCGGCGTAAACGAGCCCCTCATAGGGCCCAAAAGCAGAAAAGTCTTTGACTTTTCTGTCTTTTTCTCTCTCTTGTAAAGAGAAACGTAGGCCTGATCACCAACGTAGATAAGCATTAGAACGAAGTCAAGTGTGTTGCGCGTCTCTTAATATGCAAAGTTGGTCTGTGTACCACACACAGAGCTGACCATTGGTATGCACGGGACGCGTGTCAAAAACTGCCCTGTGTCAAAAACCCGTCCAATTGACACCCGTAGTATATTATATGTGCAGTTATAGACCTTTTTATTAACAATCCAAGATCTGATTTAACACATCTGTCGGAACGGAATCACCAGATCGATGAAGTCACGATGCAAATTTCAGCTTACTGGTCAGGTTTTGACCCACAACAAATGTAATAACTTTTAAGGCATAACTTTAATTGACAGTGTAATAACCCTGGTCTGTCGCCAACTCCCAACATCATTTCCAAACGTCCTTCAGTCACTTAAATAACGTAAGCATGTATGGCGGCGTGAAAAGAGGTGATAGCAGTGTAATTAAAATAGCTGGGCTTTATGTGTCATAAGGCCCCTTATATGGTATCTTGATGTGTGCTGTAAGGAGCGGATACTTTGCTCCTTCATCCAGCGGCAGTCGATCTGACCCATTAACAGATGGCTTTCATCCCCCACCTGGTGTTAGTGTTCACTGGAGGCAGCAGGTGTCTAAAATCACACTCGTGAATTATCACATAACATGGATTGATATGACAGGACACCAGTCCCATTGGCGTGACCATTCAACGGACCAGTGGACTTTCAAATGTAATGGCAGAATGCATTGTAAAACAGAGAGATCAAGATCTGCGCTGACACACGACTCACTTAGGCGACATTCGGCAAGTCCGTCCGTCAATCCCCTTCAAATGAAAACTGCATTTTGTCTCGCTGTGGAGGACTTTAGGATTCAACCACTTCGACGTACTGTATATCTCACTCGTTTTCTCTATTGCCCTGTTAAATTCTTGATTGCTTTGGAAAATATGAGGTCAGGTTTTTGGTGCTATTCTGGTAGGACGATTAAGATTTTGTATCTACTGATTGCTCTGTTGATTCGCCGTGAGAGATTACTATCTTAAGATCATGTGGTTCTAATTTGGACATTATTAAGTGTCACTACGCAAGAAAATGTCATAGAATCAATGCAAATTTAAATGACCTTTTGATTAACTTCATTATAATGTTTTCTTAAAAATATAATCCAATCCAGACCTTATGAGACATACAATTCACTATTATATATGACAGAAAAGAATTGAAACCTCAAGTTTGAGAAGCTTGAACCAGGAAATGTTACTTCGTCCAGTGTCGAAATAGCTGCAGATAAAATGTTCTTTTGACTAATCGAATATTCATTTTTAGCTCTAAATTCAGCTGGTCCCTGGTATTAAAATGAGTTCAGGCATACACCAGCCACAATGTATGCCCATTTCGCCCACAGTTTCCCAAACAATGGCTGGGATTCTACCGGACGCTCTGCACGTTTCAGAAGCGTCCCGAAAACGGCTCAGTTTTTGCTAAAAATCTGCACCTGCACAAAACCCGTCCTTGTAAAATGTCCCGATGCATTCAGTGAGACCGGTGTTAGTCTACTAGTTAGTTCAAAGTGTTCTCACCGAAGAAAAGCCCGGGGAGAGCAAATTTCCATGAGCCAGCAGCTACCTTCCGTGTAGGAAATAGCAGAAAGACTAATTAAATGTGTAACTTGAGTACACAAATATAGGAAATAACAGATATTAACTTCAGAAACTGGAATCCAACCAGGAAGGAAACAGCAGGGAATGATAGAAAGAAACCAATGGGAGGCTTTTTGTCTACCAGATCCAGGAGAAGGTAAATGTTTGTGAACATTAGTTAACAAGCCAATTTACTATGAGATGATCTAAAAGGTGTTTTGCCTTTTAAAAATGTCTCCAAATGAGCAGATAAAAGCGGGCCGTTCATTTGTTTCAGTACCCCCCGGCCTCACCAAAAGAAAAGCATTTTCAACCTTTATTGGCATATCTAATATTTTTTGTTACAAAGGTGACAAAGTGAGAAATGATTCATATGTTTAACATTTACAGATTGAATTTCTCGACCAAAGTCCAACAAGAATCAAGTGCTTTGAGAGTTTATACAGTGGGCCGGGCTGTCATTTCTGTGTACCATAGCGGGACAGAGCAAATGCAGAACAAATAAAAATCCAAGCCTTCCAATTGCTATGCATTAGACGTTCTCCCTCTGTTCTGATAGAGATGCCTCTCCAAACAGTCGTTTTGGAGATAACAGGACAGGGGCCTGGCTGTGGAACGGCGGCGAGGGACGGAAGGTCACCGCGTTGATACCAAACTTGACAAGTCTCGTTCCTGCCACTGCTTTCCCTACGCGAGAACATGCAGATCCACTGAAAGTCAGCTAGCTAGAGAGAGAGAGAGAGAGAGAGAGAGAGAGAGCGAGAGAGAGGGAGAAGTTGGCAGCATGTGTTAGCAGCTAATGGACTGATACAGTTGTGTGTGTGTGTGGGTGGGTGGGCGCACATGTGCTCGCATCGCAGAGCGAGGGGGACTTGGTCCAGGACTGATGAGATGCTTCAGGGATAATGCCAGGCGTGGAGTTGATATGTGATTTGGGAGAAGGCTTTATGCAATTTTTTACTCATTATTCTTAATCACATACTTCAGCGTTTTCTTCACACTCCCCTTCCTCTCGCCACCGCCAACCTCCCCCCCCCCCCCCCCCCCGCCCCCCCTCCATCGCTCCCATTCTTTCTGCCGCCTTCTCATATCCTCAGTGTGGTGGCTGACAGTGACAAATAGAGGAACACCAGAGCAGCATCTCCACACGACTGGAGGGACAAATTATTGCAGGTTATTTTCCTCTTCTTTTCAAAAGCTGTGCTTATTCATGTGGGACTGCAGACTACACAGAGGCTTTCATTCTGAGATGCTTAATGTCAGTTTATGGATAACACATTGTTAGCCCCCCCCCCCCTGTTCATTGCTCAGTATTTCCACACGACTGCATCCGGTTGATATCTACTTTGTTGAGCCATGATCCTGAGACGGCTCGTAACTTAACTAATGGCGAGTTTCACGTGCAGAACGCTGAATCTCGTGTTCAACTGGGCGCCACTGAGGAAGGCAACCGGATCATGTTCAACAAAAGAGCTTTATGAAGTGGGATAGTAGGTTACAAGGGAGGCACAAGCATGAGAATTCTTCTTTTTGCACTGCCAACTTTCAAACTCCACGGGCTGCGAGCTTTTCGGATCCCTTGTTCACACAGTCCCTCTGCATCCAAAATGACGGGTAGGATTCATTACTAATATATTGCATTCATGCGCTATTATTGTACAGGCCCTGCAACAGGAAGAGAACAAACGATCCAACCCAAAGGGTTAATTCCATTATATGAATTATTAGTGGAGTGATCATAGTTCTTCCGTTTTCACAGGATTCTTTCTGCATGACCACCAGGCAAAAAAAATGTATTCAGTTATTGACAATAAACTTCCCTCAGTGGGCCAGTCATGGGTAAAGGACAAGTAAGTATTCCGAGGTGTGGGCCCCCATCAGGGGAATAACTCATAAACATGTCATCTCTTCTTCGGGGGAAAGTGGCTCGCAGCCGAAATGCCACGCTAGGCGGAGAACTAGTGGACTGCATAATTTCCTTCGCTGCAACTGACACCTTTTCCCGTAGATAGGCACTAGACTGGGCTTAAGTGTGATGGCTATGCATCATTATGCCTAGGAAATAGAGGGTGCAAAAGTGCACTAGCAGTGACTGGCTTACATCTGACAGTTGGCCTTGTTTTACATTAGTCACATCAATTCAAATCCCTTCTCTCGACAGAGTTGGGGATCAAGTGCCAACGACTTCAGTAACCGAGGGAAATAATTCATGAGTCAAAGACTGCTTGGAGTTTTTTTTTTTTTTTTTTAAATGCTTTGCAGCTGCTTGTTTGATATATTGCCATTGTCAGGAGTTATTTCACTTTTTTACAAACATAAACCCTGTTTTTCATACAAATAAAAAGGGTTTAAAAAAACATACCTCATACATTATAAAGTTGTTTTAGGTCTGTCAATGTGAAACGTAGAAGGAGTTTGAGGACTTTATTCCGCCTCACTCATCAATACTATAATGATACCCTAAGATGGTAATTATTATGTAATTCCATTTTGAGAGAAGAACCAACATTAGGGCTGATAATCGATTCTGTGGGTTTTCCTTCTTCAAATGTTGTCACAACCACAGGGAGGGAGAAACGTCAGCTATTTTGCACCCATCCGTTGTTTCCCCCTCTTTTGCGGCTGAAAGCGCCACCTCACTAATTTGACTAAACGGGTTACCTTTGAGAAGTCAATTCTAAGACATTTCAGTGCAATTAAATCTACAACCAGCACAAGCTGTGATCACGATCACTTCAAAAGCCGTGAACAACAACAAGGGGTTTTTTGTACAGTTTTTGTTTGGCTGGTTTATATTAACTTTTCATAAGTCTCCCAACATTGCAAATAAAAACTCATGGTTGCATTGTATACTTTATAATTTACATATGACAAAGCTCAATTGTTTAGTTTCTGTTGAAGATGTTGCTGATTGGAATAAATTCCTCAATGAGAGAAACGTACAGGATGGTTGATATGGAGCTGTTCATTAAGCTACCGGAGATGTGTCTGAGCTTGGTCGCATTGTTCCATATTACCACTCATTCTTGTATAGCTCTTTCACACACACCATTATAGATGACATCAGGTACAAATAATAGGCGGCTACCTGCATCAACAGTTGAACCAAGCGAAGCCTGTAGACGAATAACAGTTCTCTCGTTGACTCATTTATCTTTTGCTGTGAGGAATTGTCCCTGGAGATCGATTCTTTATGCAGGCTGGCGATATTCCGGCCTCACCGGAGGGGAAATAATAGCTAATTTTTAGACTACCGCGCTGAGCAAGTTTATTTTCCCAAGACACAGATCTCGGACTCGACGATTGCACATTCTCCATTAGTGTGTCACAGAAGCAAGAAAACGGCGATGTCAACCAAAACCTGATCATTTGAGAGCACCTTAAATTAATACGCCGACATGCTCACTTTTTAACCATCACTGTTCCAGTACTCGTGCTGATTAAGTAATTCCATAATGAAATCTCTGATAATACTAGACTCTCCAATTGATCGAAGGCTGCTTAATTTTATGCATTAATTACTGCTGAGGTAATGAAATGGCCCATCAGTCTCCTCATAAACCAGCAAACAGTGTTGCAAAAGAAATCATCCTTCAGGCACGGATGTGATTATGTAAAAGCACTGTTCATCATTGGGGCCATGTTTCTTCACATTTTATTTTTCCCTCAATTGCTTAATGTTTACCAACAGTAAGATGTTTTATTTATTAGTTTTGTCATTAAGTTCTGTTTCACATGAATATGGCTGATCATGCATGCAGTATGAGTGGTGAAATTAGCATCTCATTACTTGCCATAATTAGGCCAATGGCGGCCAGATGTTGTTGATGTTGGACGCGTGTAGGCAGATAGCTGGGTCTAGCCTTTCATTATGATCAATTAGTACTATATAAGAAAGCTTTACTGCTGTCTTGAACAGAAGAGGCTTTTATGAATGATATAGCGGACAAAACACAAACAACTTCACTCGCTCCGTTGACTCACTGCAGTGTCGAGCAGTCAGGGTTAAATAAGTTCAGTGCTAATGAAGTCTCATATCAGGGATTCATAATCTGATTTTGAGTGAAATACTATATCTTATCAACCCTCCGAGACACGCGAGTGTCACGGGGAGGTTTCGTGGCTGCAGCGCAGCGTGATATTTAATTAGGCTTGTTTTTAATCGCAAACAAATGACTTGTGTTCTGCAATTCAAAAAGCAGCGCGTTGAAGCAGTAGTTCCAGCCATCTTCTCCGTTTGAAAAGCAAGCCGTCGGCAACTTGAGGAAAAATAGAAGAATTGTATCCGTAGCCTGTTTTACTGATGGCTCAGAGTGGAAGCAATATTAAAAGTCAGAAGACCACAATCCAGAAGAGCAGAGATACTCATGATTGAGTAGATTAGTATTAGTATTTTTTTTCAGTGAATCCACACTACGACAATGAGATTAAAGAAAGTAGTAATTATTCACGGATTTTAACATTTCTCTCAAATTGATTATTGTAGCCTTTTGCATCAGGCCATCGCAGTCCATTAAGACTGTACCATCTACTCAACATCTGGCTTGCTGGACCACGTTAAACTTTAGGCTACAAGATTAGCCCAATTTTAATCAGAGTCAATATTGTCACAATATTTGAGGCCAATATGATAGGCCTTCATTATTGAGGTATTCACATGGTTCTATTGGGCATTTTTAGTTTATCAATAAACAGTCGAAGATTTCCAAAATGTTTTTCAAGAATAATAAATTGATCATCATTTTACATTTTTGTCAACATATCTCACTACTGAGTGCAGTATGAATGAAGCGAGTCATTTAAATAACATCATAATTGTTTATGCAACGCAATGACTACAATTTGATTGTATAACTGCTTTGTTTGATTCTTAAAATACAAAAGTAACCTGGTATCAGTCAGACTGCATTTAAACTTTACAAAGTGTCACGTCCTTGCAATTAAGCCAAGCACATCTACTATCATCTGATGCTAAACATGACAGATGAGGAAGAAATGAAGTGTGTCAAATGCAGTTACAGTGATCTCATTCCAAATGCATTTCCCTGATATGACTTAATTCAGTAATATATCACATCTTTCTTTTTAACTTTTCATTTGTTAATGTTGCATCTAATATCATCTGCTTCTAACATCAGCAGCCAAACTGAGAAAAATAAAAAAAGGTTTTAAATTTGATTATCAACAACATAGGAGTGCTCCTTTCCTCCAACGCGTTGTCCTGTCTGAGGGCCATCCCTGCTGGGTCTGCACATTACCGACCATCCTGTATCTATTATTAAGCCAATTTGTCCAAGAAGGTTGTTGTCCTTCTCATCAAATCAAATCAACGTTATTATGGATGCTTAAAGTGAACAACTACTTTGGCTCTCAGTCAGTGCTGATAGCTAGTGTTGAGCCATACAAACAAACCTTTGATTACAAGTCGCATACGCTTTGAGATGCATCCAAGTATAGATCGTTATATCTGGACAAAATAATGCATTTCAAGTCCCTAATCTTTCAATTATGTAATATATATGCAAATTCTTAGGGTTAAAGTGACATTGCTCTGTCAGTTTTATGCTGTTATCACTGTCAGCCGCAGTGGATGCTTCTAATAACCAGCCCTCTGCAGGGATATTGGTCGCATTGCTCTCTGTGTACTTAAGTGTGGCTGAAAGGCACATCCAGAGTCATTCAAAAGGGAGTGAGATTTAAAGGTCACTTTGCGCATATCTTTTTTTTTTTACAAAAGCCCACATTCAGCGTGTGTTATTCTGCACGATGCTTGGCACTGCAGTGGAAATTCTTCCTTTCTCCCTGAAGAAACAAACTTTTTCCTCTCGCGAGGAAACACAAGGATTGCATGAAATACTGGATACAGACTAGAAAATGCAAGCTTCTTCTCTTCAGAAAATGGAATGACTATGGTCAGCTGTGGGCCTCCCATGGACAATAACAGAATGATAAATACCCTCATCTCGAGAAAATGTCAATTATCAGTGGACAGCAGCAGTGCTGGTGGTTCTCCTGGCACAATAAAGATCTAACATTAATAAAGTATGCTTATCGCTGGGAAGACAGCCACCGATTGATTTTTGAGAGAAGCCCGGAAGAAAGGGAACAATACATTATTTAAACAGAAACATATTCCACAAAAGAAAAATGTAATGAAATACACCAAAGAAAAAATAGACATATGACTGCATTATATTAGAGTTCAGTGCCTGCCGGGCATCTAATGTTTCTCATCCATCAGCTTCTGCTCCTGTGCCTCCCTTAGCTCTAAACATAACCCAAGGAACATTAATAGATACTTAGAAACATTAAATGAGACCCTGGGTCACCGCTTCTGTGTGCTGGCAACAACAACACTTTGAACAGATTTTTAATTTTGAGGACTTCTAATTAGTCTCCAGAGCTCTTTCTGTGTTCTTACTCTCATCATACAATATTGGTTTGCAGAACAATAAGGCTAAACAATGGGTGCATTGGAAACTAATGAGCCATTTTAAGCAATAGGAAACAGAAATGGAAATGGGCTCAAGTTGCCATTAAGTTCTGACACACAGTAAGGAGGTAAACATTTTTTTTTTTTTAAAGAGATCGAAAAGAAGAGCAGTCAAATGATTTTCTGAATGTTACATTGTTTGCGTGTTTCAGTTTCTCAAAGAATATTTGATTTCTATCAAGCTGGTAAAGGATGGAACAAGCAGTCGTCACTATATTGCCTTTTCAAGACCAATTGTGAGCTTCTCACGAGGAGAAGCCCCTGGAAGCGTGCCGCAAGGCTGTGATTGTAATGATCAAAGAGAAATGTTTGCCGGCTGAAATCAATAGCATCAGGGTTCCTGGAAATTGCTATTAAAGATTCCCATCGATTGAGCGGCTGTAGCTCAGTGACTGAGCGACGGGTCCTCCAGACCCACGTCAATGGTGAACGTTTCCTGGGTGACTCGTCTTCAGAGGGATTACCATGATTTGAAATGTAATCAAGCCAGAACTGTTTTTTTAGGTGAGGCCCCCGGGGTAAAGAGATATCTACCTGCATCTATAAGTCATCATGTGTAAATAAGTAAAACAATGCGTTCACAACAAGTTGAATGAGTCCAGGGGGAAAAAATATACAAAAGCACTTAAACAAAAAAAAAATCACAGCAGAAGAGAATTACATTCAACAATTACAATACATGTCTAAATGTGATCGAATCAGTTATTTTCCTTTTCACAGTGGGAAATACCCCACTATAAACAATCCACACAAATACTGCATGAAATACTAGATACAGAGTAGAAAATCCAAGCTTCTTCTTCAGAAAATGGAATGACTATGGTCAGCTGTGGGCCTCCTACGGACAATAACAGAATGATAAATAAAAGATGATCAAATTTAAGTTATATAAAGGGACATTATTCATTCAGCATTTTCAGTACAAGGACATAAAGAATGAAAATAAAACAAAATATGAAAATTGAACAACAGTATATGGTAAAGAAAATATCCTCAATTTTTAGCATTTTCTGACATAAAAACAACAGAAACACAGTATAAGAATCGTCTTGCTTTTTTAATGATTTCTTACTGGATTAAGTTGTACTATGTAGACTGTGATACAAACAGTCCAGTTTGTCTGGTGCATGCAACATTTATGACGGATTTTTGTGACAGTGTTGTTCAGTGCGTTTGCTGGACAATGTTGTTTCTCTGCAAGAAAAAGAACTTGAAGAGAAACTGTATCTTATTGTATAAAACAAGTTTTGGATGATTTTGTATCGTTTTAATCTCGTATAATCTCTGGTTATTTCCACCACTACTAGACGATGGGATCTAACTCCCAGTGGAACAACACATACCAAGAGAAAAAGCCACAATTTATTCAGGGAAAAATATCTTCTAAATATATTAAATAAGTGCTCCGGGTTTTTCTTATGAAAAGTTTTTTGCAATGCACAACTGAATAAACAGATAACTACATATCCAGTTTGCTCTCATCATCATTTAAAAAAAAAAAAAAAATGCAAAACCTTTTAAAAGCCAGAATTTTGTGATGCCTTCTCTAAACTTTCCTCAAGCGACACCACAGCCATCTTCGTACAACTTGCTGATCTCTTGCCTTAATCGGCTCCACTGTGGCGCACATACTTCTTCCACTACATCTGTATGTCATCATTTAATATCCATTATATTTCCTAATAGAAAGGCATTGGCAGCTTCTTTCCTGACTCGCATTGCTTCCGCTGGGCAGAAAATTGGTGAAGTTGGAAGAACTGTTCTCATCAGCGTGGAAACTTTTTCTCAACAGGGTATTGTATCTCAGTAAGTCCCAGAAGTTAATGACCGCTGTGCCACAGAGGGTTACTCTGTTTTTTACCAGATGCTGGATTTTTGGAATTCCCCAGATTCTAATGTGCACCAGAACAGCAGTTTTCCAGCTTGAGTACGAGGCAGCATGTAGCATCTCATTATCCCCGGTCACTGATCGAGTGTGACAGACATGAAATCTGACACGTACTGCAGACCTCCACCATACATTTCATCTGCTTTCCCATAATGTTTAAAAAATGACTTTCTGCAATGGCAATTGTTTTTCTTTCATGGCGGTTGCCTCAGCTATTTCCTGTCGTTTTTTTCTTACCCGCCTTCATGCTTTGGCAACTGACAATACCTAAAATAAATAATTCTTCCTCCTTGAAAGAGATCTTTTGAGATCTTCAGAGGATGACAACGTTACTCAAGTCAAGGAGATTACGTCTCAAGTGTAACAGAAGACATGAACCACGCTGAAGCTATAAGAGATCTCTATTGTTTCCTTGGTTCCAGGTGACGTGTATTTTTGTAATTTGTAACTGCCACATGTATGTCAATGTCCTATAATATTATATGCTACAGATTTTTTTTTAAATGTCTAAATTGTGTCTATATAAAAATACTTTTAAGTTAAATTACTGCAGCACATATTGCAGGATTACAGTGACATGCACAAATACCTACATGGCAGAATCACACACACACACACACACACACACACAAAAGAGAGACTATAACACTGCAGCCAACTGGCCCCTGAGCGCCACTGCGAATGGACCACAGAGTAGGATCTAGTTTCTCTGCCCTTTCCCTTTGCCTTCGCCCCCCTCAGCACTGACAGATGCTTCCTAACGAAGCCCACTCACTTCCAAGCAGACCCTGTGATAATGAGGCTCTGCCCAGAACTACAGGCAACCAGGGAGCAATGTCAACAGCTCGGAGCTGACCTTCTGAACGGGCCTGCTTCCCCTCGTTCAACGAGAGAGCAAAAGCTGCACCTCATTGTTTGGGTGGAGAGCAGATCCTTGCCTCAGGGAATTGCCCATGTCCAATACTAAAACTGAGCTAAAGCTGTGTGCAGGCCTCCATATTGCATATTGCATACGCATGAATGTGCACCCACCATATGTGGAAGAGCACACACACACACACACACACACAGACAAAACACAGAATGTAGAAGATAATTATTAGTGATATGTCCATGTCACAGAAAAGAGGATTTTAACAGTGGTAAATCTCGGTTTTACTACAAATTGAAACATACCGGAGAATCAGCAGACTTCACCTGCATAATATGTTGTTTCAACAATGAATAAATCAGACCAGTACTCGCAGAAATGAACCAACCAGAGGCCGGAATCTCCACGGACTAAAACCTTTTACCTTGTTTATAGATACATACTGAAAACAGACAATTTGAAATTCATTCTTCATGCATTAATCGTGCCTCTCATGTGCAGGCCGCTGCAGAGGATTCCTGTTCATTTTATAAGGTATTTATTCATAAAAGAATACTTATCATACCATTTCATGTAATGTCCAATAGCTGAAAAGGGTAACTTGAATTACTAGGTCCATCTTGGGATGGTCCAGCTGCATTCACACAGGCATGCAATAAAAATAGAGACCTCAGTAGATTCATGGAAACAAAACATTACCAGGAAAACAGACAGCATGTGACATATTGTAAGTATATCTCTCCAATGCATCCCTTGGTGGCAGAGACCCTTTAAAAGACCAGTCAGTGTTTGGTTTGGTAGTAGCACAAACCCAACATTAATCACACCGGATAAGCTCTGCAATCGAGGACAACAGGCATCCTCAGTAATGAATAAGTCAACTAATCTGTGCCAGCTTACAAACTAGAATAAGAGAGGCCGGGGGGATAACTGCACAGAAATAGAGTAAATAAAGATTTTCAACTCAGAAGCCTGTCTGGTGAAACGAAAGTGTCGCCAGAGTCTGCGTATCTTTTACAGAACGAATTGACTCAAAAGGAAAATAGTTCAAGGAAAAGTGAGTAATCTCACAGCAACAAAACCATGTCTCGCTCAAGAGTGGGGACAGTTTGTCAAAACCCCAAAAAGTTGCAGCCCCTAATTTGCCAGTGAAACGTCCTCGCCGACTCACTAAATAACTACAGAAACGCACACATTCATACAAAGGCCTATAGGCTGTTGAAAGGGAGGGAATGAACACACCAAAGCAGAATCAACAACAAGGTATGCACAACTGAAATCAAGCATCGAAACACCAGAGAAAAACAATGTCAAACTGTGTATAAGAAAAAACGGAAAGATTAACTTACAATTCAAACAGCTGCAAGCGTTTGGTTCCACCGAGTGCACATCCGGCCTGGAGGTCTCTGAGTGCCAGCTGCACTAACAGGGCCTTCCATGCAGCGTGGCTCATCAAAGTTTAGTGCAAACATATTCTTTTGTTCAAACTCTTACTCCAAAATGAACACATTTCTCCTGCAAAAGATGACTGGATAGCTCTGCAGGTGTAGCCCTTTGTTGCAGCTAGTGGAGACTTGGAGTCAGACTTTGGACAATGAGCTAGTATCCATTCTCTAGTGTGACGTTTTAAGAACGTGCTACTTTACAAAAAAAAGTCAAATTCTCAATCACTTCTGGACTTATCAGTGTATATACAGTATGTGAGATATCAGAAGGAGAAAAAAACGTTCCAATGTCCATGTAATAATTAATCATCACAATATGCAGAATAAGCACCACTTCAGCCATTCTATCTGACTCTGGCCAAGTTCACTTAAGTGGCTCCCAATCTCGTTAACAATGATCACAGGTCCTGCTGGCCCCCTTCCTCTTTGGAACAACTTCTGTGCTGCAGACGGCAACATGTAAGGAGATTATGGTGGAAAGTACAACCGTCATGGTCGTAATTCCAACAGTTTAGAAACCACTTGAATTTTTGATTAATCCTTCTGGACTGGTCTTTGAGCAGATGTGACAAGTTGAGTTATTACCCCTTTACCAGGAAGCTTTAAAGGAATCTTGGAACATGTGGTGACTTACGCTTGCATATCAGACTATAAATGTTATTTCAGGACAGACGGTCCCAACGGTACCTAAATTTAGGACTACCAGCAAGAGGATCTGTATGACTCATTTTGTGACTCAAGGGTATTCCCATTCATCTCTGATCGTCAAAAAAGTTGTCACTGAACTATGACGAATGCCAAATTCAATTACTAAAAGTGGAGACCTACGTCCGACTCTCAAGAGCCACAGAGATACTGGGCTGAATCAATCGGGATTATCTGCTTTTCTGGCTGCAGCTTTGCATCATCTTGGAATACTGGGACTCCATCATTTATTTTTGTGCCTCAAATCAGTTAAATCTTAATAAGGCACATAATTAAATTTGTGCCACATGGAAGTCCCCTCAAGCCACGTATACCTGTGAGAGTACAGCACCTACTAAAGATCTGGGTCATCGCAAATATGATGGCATGGTGATGGTCAGGAGATTTGAAAATGACATGATAGACATTACTATATACAGTATATCCCGAGAGGAAGAAACTAGTGAGCGGGCCCTAAAGCCGGTTTCACAAACCGCCGTGGCTAAGAGAGTGGAGATGCTTTTTCTGCTGGTCAAGTAATAATTGCATAAGTGCTGCCACAGAACTTTATTCCGGAGTGAAAAAGAAAAAGTGGTGTATTGAGTCAGCTTAGACAATTATTACATAACCACAGGGTTCATACTTTTTCTGTTGCATGCAGGCCTTGAGGGTCTTCTCATAATTTGCTCCCCTGTGTCAGTAAAGATACAATCACACAGCATCTCACTGCGCGCCCATTCTATTTTCACGTGTAGTGTCTTCTAGTTAACGTCGCAGAGGACAACTGACTCTGCAACACAGGCATTCCTCACAAAAATCATGCTGTAAATCCTACAGCACATCAACCGTAGCAAATTCTCTGACAGGTTACATTGTATATCTTGACAGAATGAGGGAAAGCTGCTCTTTTTTCACACATCATGGTGTGCAGGGCAGAATTGCGAAACTATGCATATCTCGCTCAAACGACTCCCTCTCTTCTTGCTGGTTGGATGATGAGAGCACCTCCACTGAGAAACAATTAGGGTTTATTTGCATTCAATTTCCGGGCCTTCTGTTTATCTTTTCTTGATTCGCTTAATCAAAGGAGCATGAAGTATGCTGTCATAATTTGTTAATAAGGTTTTTGTACCATTTATTATTTGAACTAGAAACAAAAAAAAGATTTAATTAATTTAGAATATAAGGACACCTGCAATAATGTAACTTACAATTAATCATGCCTTGCATTTGGAGCTGTGTACCAACACGACAACATGGACGTTCAATTAGGCACCTAGCCAGAGTAAAAAGAGGACAATTGAATTACTGGTATACCCTTTATACACCGTAGTATGTAGTATGGAACATTAATATAATAATATATATATATATATATATATATATATATATATATATATATATATATATATATAAACATGTATATATAAACATGTGAAACATGTTTGATTACAATTATAAAGAAACCAGGCATACACAGTATTTTTATTATCCACAGAAATGAACACCTAGTAATGGGCAGACCATCAATTAAGCGAAGATATTCAATGGAGAAATAATTGTCTCCCTGTCACAGTCCAGGTCCATTTTAATTTCCTGTCAATCACCCCCAGTATTAATAAAATCTAAATTGCTTTTTCTATTTGTAGCATCGAACCTTTGTGAACACACAAGGGTTTATCTCCAAAGTGCTCAGTCGCATTAAAAGTCAAAATAACGGTTTTAATATTTCTAAAAGCTGGATATCCTACATGATTTTCATTGAAGGAGAATCATTTTTTGAAGTCAAAGCCTCCTGTTGGACACAATAATGTTTAAATCATGGGACATCCTGCAAACGGGCCAAAGAAGCCACAGATCATAAACCATTTCATGTTGAATATTGTTTCATCATGCTTATAAAGATAATCTCCATACTAAATGTGGGCGAAACTGTGTCTACAAAGAATTTGGACTTTTGTGAAAAGTCCGTTTTTTTTTTTTTCGCGGAGTGTGATGAAGCAGGTTGTCTGAAAGACTGTCCGGTAAAAGCTGAGCTGCAGGAGGTAAAATCTTCCCCACAGTCTCGGGAAAGCTGGATGCATGTCGCCATACTGAATGAATAATTTAATCCTCAAAGTGTACTTCAAAGCTGCTCACCAGGTGGTGAGTCTCCCAACAGCTGCCTCACAGTCAAAGATCGAGCAAAATGATTTTCCCCAAATGTTCGACAAAACTGTTCCCGGATGATAACATTGTGTTGCCGTACAATCATACCTGCCGGCAGACCTTCCTTCCCCCCCCCGTCTTTTTCAGCTTCTGTCCAAGGGGACGACGGTGAAACAGTGGTTATTCTAATGAAAGGCAAGGCTTAAATTGAAGGGACAGCTACCCACCTGCGAGATGATTCCACCATTTTGGCAAAAAAGCGGCTTCGTGGCTTCTCAAGATCAGGAGCGCATTGTGTTGCTCCGGCGTGATCCTTTTTCTCATGCCATCACTGAGGATGCGGACACTTGATACGACTCCAGGAGATGATGGGGCATCCGCACATTTGTTTGAATTCTAAAATAAAGGAAAGTGCCATTGAGTTGGTCTGTTTCTGATGTAGGCTACTCGGAATTCCTTCAGGTGAAACACAATCCACAATGGAAGCCCTTGTGGTCGGCCATTATTGGCATTGCAAGAGGGGCCGGCAGACCCAAAACTGCTGAATGTTGTCGGATCTCCCTGGCATGGCCGAAACCAAAGATCTTCAGTGGAAGAGTAATTTGCATTGAGGGGGTATATATGAAAAATAGGCCCCTGTGTGTTTTGACAGATTGCCGCTCGCCCTCAAACTTTAGGCAAGGCGGTACGCAGGAAACAGCCAAATATAAACCTCGTTATAGTCCATGCCGTCGTAGTTTCACTGACACCTGAGGCATAAAGAAATGGCAGAGGTGCCGAGCGAGAGCGGTTGCAACGGAAACAAAGATGTGTCATGATTGAATGTGACGGTATCAACAGCAGACTGTAAATCAAAAACTTTACGTTGCATTCCCACAAGATGACAGTCTCATGCTGTGACAGCTTTTTTTTCCTCTTGCAGAACATAATGTAGTGAATTTAAAGGCATTCTGTTTGGGAAATGCATTGTTTTAAATGAGCATGTAGAGATTTTAAATGTTAGAAGTGTTCGAATTTAAATTTTGAATGGTTGGATATACGTAGATGAGTATATATTTAATGAAGCAAGTTTATGTTTTTGTAGGGGCAAAATATATATATTTTTCTGATGCAGCACTTTACTCTGCTTATTTAGGGCTAAGTGCACATTAAATTGGATATTTAGGAATCTCCAGAAATTGGATATGGCCATGAGGCTTGAGGGAGAAATTATGAATTGTAATAAAACTGAGTAAGGGTAATGTGTGAAAACAGATTCATGATGCATTGAGTCATCTTTCTCTTCCATTGACTTATCAAACAGAGTTACTGCAGGAGGCAAATGATGGAGCTCCCCTGGAACTCACTACATCTTCCCACTTAACAGGGAGGAAAGAGCGCGCCAAACCCTGCAGGCTGGCCATGCTCACCAAACAAATCATGGCAACACATCCACAGGCAGTCCACAGTAAATTGTTGTATTAACCCCCAGGCAAGGGTCCCCCCTCAACAATTCAATAAGCAGAGACACATTCCTTCACATCCTAACGGAGAGCTAAGGATTTGACAGCCCTCAGAGCAGCTTGGAAGGCTGTCAGTGTTATGGGTCACTGTGTTAATTGATTTCTGTTTCAGGGCGTTTGTCTTTTTATGGTTTGTTCAGCTGAAGTTATCTGTGTTTTTGTAAAAAGAAAAGAGTTGAAATAAATGATGGACCAGATAATACAAGGCACATCATTTGGACAGTGTGCAATTAATAGAGTTCTTCTTCTTGAAGATTTCAGATTTTAGATGCATTTTTTAGATATTTGGTTGCAAAGTTTCCACAAAACTAACCCAACTAAATTTTTTACTTTACTCATTTCTATTAAAAGTCGAATAAAATAATGTCTCTTCCATCAACATTCATTATTCCAAACACTATTTGGAAGCTAACTCAGATAAATCCTTTTTAATCAAAGCCTACATAATCTTAAGCACGCTGCCGCTCTGTGAGGTCTGACTTCATGACCCAGACTTTGGGGAGAAATCCGACGGGTCAGGGGTGAAGGACACTGTCAGGAAACATTATTTTGGCTTACTATAATCACCAGATCAGATTAACTCTGGCTGAAATTAATCTAAAGTATTATGTGATCCGCAAGTCAAGTCTCCCTGCCAACAACACGTTTAAGCTGTCCGATGCAGTGTACATGTTGTCTCGTGTCTATTCACACACCCCATGACACACGTTCTGTAGCAGGCGTTGCTAATTAGGTGAAACGCATGTGTCCGTGTAGCCGGTGCACAGAGCTGACTGCAAATTAAGCGGGCCGCAACCATTCAAAATGAATTCAGCCTGATGTGACTGCTGTTCTAATCCTGGCGACGAAACCTACCACTTTGTTGATATTTGCATTTAGGGACGGCTATTCCCGGCAAACCATTCATTATATTAAAAAACGCAGTTTTTAAAACGGGAGATAAAACCATCCAATTAGCAATGTATGCTAATGTTGACATTTTACTCCTGCTTTAAGTAATGCTATTCTGCAACGGGCCAGCTTTCTAAACTCTTTTTTTTTTTTTTTTTGGGCTCCACAATGACTGTAAAAACGGAGTCACCGCGGAGCGTCAACACGCACAAAAATGTGTGCAATAATTGATATTTGTGTCTTGCATCATTTACATAACGGGACACAATTAAATATTTAGAAATCTAAAAGCGCATCATAATGGGCTTAAGGTCAGCGTTGTCAGCATCTCCTGCCGAATGAGAGCATTTTGTAAACATCGCGAGGACCTGTGTAATAGGGGGGGGAAAAAAAACGAACTAAAGAAAATATTTGTTTTGATTAGTGCAAATAAACAGATGCTGTGTATGGCGGGGTGAAGCTACCTTCGGAAGCAGGGGGTAGATACTCCGCTGGCCTACAAAACAGGCTTCTCACTGTATGTGTGTGTCGGTTTAAAGCCTTGTGTTGATATTCTTAGACTGCAGTCAAATGTCTTTCAGAAAGGCATTGCCACGTCGTCCAGATGACTCACTGCGTCTGTCATTTTTAAAATGGCAAACATGCTGTGTTTGTCAGTTTACATAATAACTAAATCACTGGAGCAGATTATCCAACATTAGGATGTGTTTTAAACAACCCAAACCACCTGTGTGTGCACATTTGTCACTCAATCTTCATACACTGGCATTCAATAAGCAGTGGGAAATATTTTGAAATTAGCTTTTTGCAATCTAATTTTACAGTGGCAGCATGTTTTACCTTTTATTTTTTTAGGTATGATTGTTACACTGGTAATGTTTTCTCTCAGTATTCAGTTCTTTGATTTTCAGATTTTGTCTGTCATCATACAAATAGCAAAATGCTGATGTTTTTGTTTGCTTCCTATTCGCCCTTTTCTGATCAAACATCAAGAGAGTGCCCACGTGCCTTTCAAAGTCAAAACTTTAGAACTCCACTCAGGCTGCTCAATTCTCATGAAGGCAGACATTTTCCCAGGTGCTGATTTTTTTTCTTCATCTTTCCGTTTTTTTTCTCCCTCCCTTTGCTATTGAGAACCTCTTCCCCTCTTATAGACATGATCTGACAGGAAATCTTTGAGAGGCAGCACTGTGCTAACTGCCCAGAGATTTCAACTGTCTGTTCTTGCTGGAGGAGAAGCTGAACGCTGGCCTTCTATTAGTCTAAACACATGGAGCCCCCCCCCCAATCCCCCCAATCCCTTGTCTCTCTTTTTGCTCTCTCTCCCTCTTTCTCTTGCTCTATTCCTCCCTCTCTCTATCACTTTCTCCTCTCTCTCTCTCACTACTCATCCTTGGTCCTGGCGAGGGGGCTGACAGCTCTCAGCGTCCCGGCCTGTCAAAAAGGGCCTGTTATTCAGCACCCTCCCTCTGGGACAGTAGGAAAACACACACACTCACACACACACACACACACACACTCACTCACTCACACACTCGCATTAATCCGCACCCTCGCAGAACATGCTTTCACAAAGGCCTTCTACACAACACACACCCTCTCACACGCATACACAAATATTTTCCTCCGCCAATGAAATACTTGCCGATACAAAAAGTTTTGACTGCTCTTAGAGGATGTTCTGCTTGTTGTCAGCGTTTTATCAAAATATGCTGACATTTTACATGCGCTAATCAGGATCAAATGTATCATCCATACAGACACTAATTTACTTTCGCCTTTTCCACAGCAGCGCTGGCACAAGTTTTTCCCCTCTTTATGGCGTCCTCTTGTCAATCCGTTTGATTGGCTGAAATGCACCAATCATTAGCTGCAATTTAATAATGTCTGGTGAATGGGAAGAGCTGACAGGTGTCCAATCAGGAGTTTGAAATGATTCCTCAGAGATTTTGAATGCTAGCTTGCAAATGAACCTGCAGGTGCCTCCACAGCTGTATTCCCAAGTCCGTCACAATTCTGTGTGCATACTAAGGAGAAGAGATTGCTCATTGCTCAGCCTGCTGCCTTGTCCTCACAATTTAGGGGATTTTTCAGAGTTGAATGGCAGAGATATGAAATGGATATAGAAGAATGAAAATTACTTAAAGATAAGACTAAACTGCACCTATAATACAATAAAATAAAGGTCCAATACATTAGCGTTAATGCTTATAAAAGCTGAAAAGATTTAAAGAGAGTTATGAAGTTAAACAACATTTCCGATTTTTGATCATATCTTATATATCTATGTCAGAGAAAAAGCCGCTTAATAATTTATTACATTTTTACAAGAAGAATAGAAAACCAAAACCAAACATTTCATTAATGTAAGTTCAACATTTAAGGAGCCCTTTTCACTCTTGCAGGTCTGTTACAATTTTTACGATACAAATGTTTTACTTAAGAAACCAACAAATATTAAAAATTATCAATTATAATTTTATAATATTGTTAATATTAGCATTCTGAGAAATTGGGATACAATTTATCATTTGCATAATCCCAGGAAATCTTTAAAAAACAATCTGCAGAAATCCTCCTGGATGTTATTGATGTATATCCCTTTCCCCCACTGAAAAAGTATACTTTATTTAATATTGCAATATTGCAACTTTCCCCATTCTCAATCAGCGCTTGGTACACGGACCGCACACAAACACAAACACACACACAGTCAACATTTACCCTGACTTGGGTAAGCGCATCCAAGCTCCAAGCATCAGCATCAAGCTTTCGCTGTTTTTTTGTGTTATATCTGAAACCCACAGCCCAACCGTTGCTCTGCCTCGAATCCCTGTTCAACTCCAAGGAAAGAGTAATGATTGCAGCTGATCGCGTGCGGCGCCACTGTGCTCCAGAAAGCCTTTCAAAACCATCACGGAGCGGAAGCTATTTATTACTTAATCAGCTACACAAAACTCTCCTGCACGTTCAGGCACAATGTTGGAAATAAAAGCCAAAAGAAAAATGCCTCTCGTATTCAACCTTCACTATCGGGAACTTATCAAAGCCCGATAAGATCCAAACAAGAGAGAACAACTTTTCTGAAATGCCAGCTATGCATGAACACATTTCCTTTCATCCCATGTGGCCGCTTTCTGAATAATTTCCCTCAAATCTGAGGAACCACAGTAACAGCGCCCTTCGTAAGAAAATACTTTCTTTCTTTGACGGCTAAATAAGGAGCTCCCTTAATTTCCCTTTCTCAACGCCGGCTTAATTGCGTTAAGATTTAATGGTGCATTTTCACGGGGCCAAGCTCACCACCAGACACCGGCTGCACTGCTCTTCCCGCTGGGCCTAATGCCACACAGCGGGCCCAGAAGTGCCTGTCGAGCGCCAAAACCCCGGTCTCACTCCTGCTCGGGGGGTGAGAAACTTTGCGCTATACATATGCATGAATATCTTTCATATCTCCCCAAAGGCTGCTATATCTCACCATTAGTCGCTCTCAGAAGTCTTCTGCGGCGCAACAGTATTGACTTCTGGAATAATTTCAGGCAATCCCAGACGTGATTTATGATGATGCACATTATTGATCACTTAAGGAGATATTTAGCTATTCAGAATAAAAAGTTATGTTCTCATTATGTTGATGGCGTGAGGCGCCAGGCCAGGGAGGTGGTGGTGGAGGGGGGGCGGGGGGTGCTTCATTGTACACTTTACTTCTTTACCGGAGAGGTAATTAGCACGTCTGACTAACAGAAAAGCTCCCCCCTCTCTGCTCTCCGGCTGCTGAGGCCCGGGCTGACTCGCCTTCACACACAAATTGTTACTGTCGCCCCACAGGTGGGAAACTAGCTCTCATCACCTCATCGCCCCAGAGGATGTGAGGCACAGCAACATATATTAACTGCTGTCCACGCAGCATGCGGCTAGTGTCTTCATGAGATATTTTTCACTTTATGGAGCCCGTGGGGAGGGGGGGGGGGGGGGGAACACACACACACACATCCAGTACAGCTACCTTTTAGAGGGGCACCGGCAAAGACACGCATGCAAACCACTGCAATTAAGAGCGATTCCTCTGCCAGTGGAAGGCAAAAGTGACAAACCATTGGATCGCTTTGGGCATCGGCACCGGCAATGCCCTGGGCTCTGCCACCACAAGAAATGAAGTAATGTACCTAGTGTGAGATGGTGCATGGTTAAAGTCTTGTTGCAATTTCACGGCATTCACGGCAAACATTAAAGCACGCAGCAGGTGTGAGGTTTATCACACCTGCTGCGTGCTTTAATGTTTGAAATGACTGTAATTGTAACAGTTGCAGTAGTCAGTCTGGCGAATCACAATTGTAAACTTGTAGACTTATTTTCTAAGTCAGAAAGAGTTGAAAACTTTTCCTTATTGTTTTAACACATCTTCAGCCGAGCAGCTTGGCTTCAAACCAAGGATGCCATCAACATCTTTGGGGCCCGCTGATGAGAGACAGCAGACTCAGTAACATGCACAACACTTTCTAAAGCTGTTAATGTTTTATCCCATAATTCACAGCCCCGGGATTTAGGAGTATGTCTTTGTGGGAAAGCCTTGGCTGGACACGGTGGAACCAGCATCATTAGTGCCTGTCTCCCCGGGGTGGCATGTGTGGAAATTACTGCCCCAATCAATAAGCAAAGTCCAAGTGTTGAAATATTTATCCAGACAGAGCTTCATCCTTGCGGTGCAGCGTCTGAGCACTCTTCCTGCACCTTAAAGGGTTATTCAGAAAGCCATATATGGGCAAGAGTACACCTTGAAATCAATGGGGTGCCACTCTCTGGCTGAGTGCTGAGTGCTACACAAGTCCATTAATTTACTGTCGATACATGGGGCGGAAACAGGAATGGAACGGAACTCACCTTAAGGTGTACTCAAAATAGTGCTCTCACCATAGAGGAGTTTCTAACGTTGATACAACATATTGAATAATGTTCTATTTGCATCCACGACAGCTCAAATATTTTGAAATACAACAAACCTGTATGTGTGTCACTGTCAGAGTGGGAAAATGGCCGATTGGTTTCTCGACACTTGAAGTGACAGTGAAGGAGTCTATTTTTTCTTTGGCACCGGAGAGAAAATCCGCTCATGTTGAAAGTGTTAGATATTTGTAAAAATATACATACAAATAACACATATTAATAGCAACAGGTAAACAACATGTAAATGGAATTTTTAAGGAAAGAAATAGATACAGCCGCATGTTAGTGAAAATGTATCAACATCATATTTTAAAGAGCTTAGTCACCGTCTGTTCTAATCCTAAACATTAAAGATTAATTCAACAAGCGCATATGTACCCGACATTATAGTGTGATTCTCTCTGCAAGACTTCCTTTGAACTCCAACACTTAGCTTGTTATCTCCCTTTATCTTCCCACAGAGCATGTTACGGACGATTAAAAGCTCTATGTGATACTTGGGCTAACATCTCATTATAGGAGTGAGCTCATTTGTATTGCTAACCTCTATAGGTAGAGTCCACAATGGATGACAGCTGACTTCCCCTCCTCAGCTTTGGCTACTCTGCTGAAACATCTGCTCATTAAGGAACCATACAAATATAACAATATTTCTCTCATTTGTTAATATAGCATTTTCATGTGCAAAGTATTATTTAATCCCCTTCTATTGTTGTTACTGTTTGTTTGCTATTACTATTTCAGACTGGCAATTAGTCTCTGTTTTTTTTTTAGAAGATAATTGGTCAAACAGTGTCTCAGCATCTCCCAATACCTTTTGATCTGTTACAAACCCTCGACCTTCATCAGACTCTCATAAATAAACTCAAAAAGGATATACAAAAGACTGCTTTGCCCTGTAGGCAAAAGAGCTGATGACTATCTTCCATTTGTCCATCTCGCTATGGTGTGAAATGTCCCAGGAATTTACAGTCTCCATAGAAACCCGAAGAATGAGTTTTTTGTTCTGCAGAGGAGCCCGGCCAAGTAAAGCGGCACCACTGCATCATTCCCCCGGATGATAATCTGATCATGTAGATAAGCTAAAAGGAAAACAGGAGACACTCTGGGCTACTATAAATCTCAATACCGGCTTCAATGTTAACAACCACCACGGGGATACAAAACGCTGATGGCAACGCTGGAGTGTGTGCGCACATGCCGCTGTTAGTGGTGATCAGGATGCTACTTGTGTCTGTCCATAATCACGTTGTACTCATTAACCGGTGGTCTTCGTGAGCCGGGGCATCGCAGTGATCCGACGCACAATGTTTAATTAACATTATCAGCATTTGTAAGTGTTGTCTATTTGCCGTCCCGTCTGATTTCTTTCAGTTATGCTGAGAAGATGTCTCCATATGCTCCTATTTCTTCGAGCCAAGATGCCTTTGTGACGGGCATGTGACAGGCATGTGCCAGGCATGTGACAGGCACGTGGCAAGAATGTCAGAACACAAAGTCCTTCCATTTGGCTCCGTGTCCTGAAAAGAAAAGAAATGTTGCCGGGGTAATGAATGAAAAATTGCGAGGCCGCAAGAATGTGCCTCGTAGCATCCGTGGAAGAGATACGGCATCTGCAGCCAATCTGTCCGCAGCATCAGACCCCGGCCTTAAATCGGCAGCGTATCAGCAGGTACGCGCGTGCACACGTGCCCGTTTGTGTGTTGTTGTGCATAGATTTATGTTCGAGTGCGTAAGTGCGTGCACGTGTCTGCACGGACCTAACTGAGCGCCCGTGGACGTTGCGTGAATCAGGGTTTCCATTTTTCATCACTTGTTTGATTGCGAGTGTGCATCCGTGTGATCCGGTGCCTCGCTCCGTTCCGGCAGGGGTGAGCGTGTCTGCGACGGTTCCAAAATCTGTCTTTCATGGTTTGGCGTGGACGCAGTGCAACAGCGCCCAGCTGCTTTAGATCAACACTCAATCGTGGCTCACCTCACCGTAGCTTTATTCTTTCTGATTCACATCCCCCCCCCCCCCGATCTGACCACCTCGGTGTGTCCCTCCTCGCAGTAACTGGCGCTGTCTGGTGAAATTGGTTCCACATCCCTCCTGCATTACAAACCCTGGAAGTCCAGTGTGTAGTGTTTGTGCCTGGACGCAGATGGCAAATCAGAACTGACTGCAAAATCGAATGTCATCCAAAATAGCATCTGAATCCATGGCAACGTGAGTCCAAACAATTTGCAAGATGTCACCTGTTCATTTGTATTATGTTTGCACTAATTAGAATCGGATTATGTTAGCTTGCCTTAGCTTAGCCCCGTAGAGCTTGAATATCATGCTTTAGTTGGTTAATGAAGCGCTTTTGTGGAACAACTGAGAAATGTATTTCATGACAAACTAGTCAGTTCTGTGTTCCTTGACCGACTCATTCTTGTGAAAAAGGCTCACGCTCAACAGGTGCCAGATTTCACCTTTGTCAGTAAAAAAAGATGCCTGTTTTGGCAAGAATTTGTGGAAACTGAAACACGCTGCCTGAAAAATCCTGAAGTGAGATTCAAATGAGGTGTTTTTCTCCAAGATGAGATGCAGTCCCAGCGTCTGACACATAATATGCTGGGCCTTGAGTATTGGAGCAAAACAGCCGGAAAGCATGCTTTTTGTAAAAGCTGAAAAAATGAAACCCAAAGGCAACACCATGTGTCTCTGTTACCATGGAGGATTTCACTACGCTTTTTGGACTCGCTTTTGCAGTAAGTGGAAAAACAACAAACTTTATCCTCTCTGTAGTAAGATGACTGAGAGCCTTTGCCAAGGTGGTGTCAGCCACCATTCACCCACCCATTCCAGATGCTAAAATCCCTATGTGATAATGTGAGTAATTCAAAAAAGAAGATTTATTCACTGGTGAATTCCCTGTCTAGCATTGGAACAAAAATTCAGCTGTTGAATAAATGAGGATTTTTACAGCACGATACCACTTTAAAACAATGAATTCCTAAAGACTAAAGACCCGTGTTAATACATATTTAAAATGTATAAAATTAAAAGAGAAATAGAGGGCACAGTGAAAGCCAAAGCATGAGCCTAAATACAATTTGATGTGGATTTGTGTGAGGCCAGTCTCCTGTGTGCACTAGTTCTCTTCATTTCAATGTCCATTATTGGTTCATTAGGGGCTTCCTGACTTTGAAGCAGCAATACCTTCTACATCAGTCCTCTTCTGATAATAATTGGTAACATAACATAAACTCAGCAAGTCTTGCATCAGACACCCGTAACCTTCCCATTGGGTCTAAATGTGTAGCCACTATTCTGTGAATTTAAAAAGTTGAGAACAAGCTCTAAAGGAAACTACACAAACAAACAAACCACATTCGAAATCAATAACAATTCATCTTGTTTTTAAAATGAATAAAAACGTACACAATATATTAAAAAGCCATGGTATTATCTGTGTTGCTTGTATTAATCATCCACAACCTTAATAAAAAAAAAAAATTCATGACCCCACAGTGGGCGACAAAATCCCATCTTGTTTTCCTCATAAACCGCTTTTTCCCATCTGCTTCCTGGGTTAATTGTTCCAGTATCAAATATTTTGTAAAAAAATATCCTCTTAAGTGGGGTCTGCTGTGTTGAAATCCAACACCCACCTCAGTTCTTTTTTCTTTCTCCTAATGCACACATGTGTGTTCGATTATCCCTCTCGCTTGGTAAGACAAGTGAAAAGGAAAAAAGTTCCACTATTACAGGTACTATCCCAAAAATTCTTCTGCTACTCAACACACCTAAAGTCCAGGAAAGGACTGAAAAGCAAAGCATCTATTTTTTCTTTTCTTTTTTTGAAGGTCAAACTTTTAAAGTGAAATCTGTCGTTGCTTGATTTCTTTCACCAGATTGCTTAGATGTTCTATCTTTATCACTATTGGACCATATAAATAGAGGAGAAAATTCAGTCAACACAATAAATACACATGAGGCAAACTAGCCTTAGTATAGTGTACAGTATTGTGTAATAACTCCAAAAACACAGCCGCCTGTCAGTAAATATAGGCACGAGATTTAAACCATGTGAGATATTTTCCAAAGCTCAGATACAATCTCCTAAATTGATGCAGGTGTTATTGTTTTGTCTCTATCTATCGTTTGTTAACTTCATGTGTCAATCAAAAATACTTTTTTTCCTCGCTGTTCTTTTACTCTCAAAGCAAGAAATCCAATCATTTAACCATATTTAAAAAAATTTATTCATTTCAGAACTTTCGAGGCAGTTCACAAAACCACGGCTATTCACAGCCAGTGGTCTTCGGGGGGTGCACCAACAACACATCCCAGATTACTGACCTTCCTTCAATGCAGACACAATATATTCACTCCGCCTCCTCCCTACGTGCTCTGTTGGGCAGATGCCCACACAGGGATGGGGAAAGCCATTGTAGCTAATTGCAATGCTCAGGATTTTGATTACACTCTTGCCTTGAAAGCACAACACTGTAAAAGTACAATTGCTCAGAGAGCACCAAGCAGCAGGAGGTGCAATTTCAGCCCCTTCTTAATGAGAGAACATATCAAAAGGTATAAGGGAGGACTTTATACTTTAATTCCATTTCTGATGTAATAATTGTGGGGGGGGGGGGGGGGCTTAATCTATCAGTATATTAAAGATGAAACTAAAGACTATTAGTCTTTCCTTTGTGTTGTGTTTGAGGATTGTTCCACCCTGGTCTGTTTTGCTCATATTATTAAACTCAAAACGCAATTCCCACAGGAATTGAGTGATGTAATGTCTTAATAAAATCACTATAGTGTGCTGTATAGCTTCTCTGTTGCTAGGACATACTTTCCACATTAAATAGGACCATATTAAAGTTCACATGTGATGTGGCCGAATAGCAAGAACATCTGAAGCTGTTCATTGCTGGACGTTTAACTATTTGCCAAACTACATTAGAATTTTAATACATTTTTCCAGAGATCAGAGTGTAAAAGCCGGATTCTAACCATGTTAAATGCTTTTTATTCATTCATTGAAACAACTGACTAAACTATGCAGATATAAATTGTCTTTAGTCTTTAGGAAAGATCTTACATAGATGTACTTACATCTTACTTAAAAATGTATTCACATAATTTGTATGTAAAAAATACACAAAACAAAATATTTTCTTATTATCATTGAAACTGGTCATTAAACACATCGTCTAAAGGGGTTCCATTCAGATCAAGGCTGGAAAGTCATAGCATCCTTTGAAATTAAATACGTGCTGAAAAATGTTAAAAGGGGCCACTGTGTTGCTCGAACTAATAATTAGTTTTTTGTTTTCTTATTACATTTGGCCCTGTGTGGGAGGGCTTCTTGGTGAGGTTAAATCATTTCTGACACCCTCTCATCTCGTCAATTCATTCTCAAAGAGGCATTTTTGCGTAGTTGACCCTGTTGTCTAAAAAAGGAATGGAAGCGTAGAAGGGCTTCGCATGAGACAGTGTGAAATAAACGCTTCTCTTTGTTGATTGACAAATGATGGCAGCCTCTTAAGTCAAACTGGAATCTTGAGCACAACAGTCTGATTAACAGAGTAACACTTGACATCTCAAGTCTTTTGAATGTATTTTCAAGGACCCTAAATGTTCTGCACATATAGAGGAAAAACACATTGTTTCTGTGGAGTAAATTTAATCCTAATGCGTCTAGTTCTAGACAGCAGATTATGAAATGCTGACGCTTTAACCTTTGTTGCTGTGTTCATACTATGTTCTAAATCAAACCATTTATTATAATTAAATAACAGTCACTAAATCATACTCTGCTCATTATTCAAAACAGGTGCATCTCAGTCTGTGTAAACGCCTTAATGTAAAATGAAAATATAGGCTTTGAATGTCTTCAATGGCAAAACATATTTACAATTTGTGTTGTTTTGAGATTTAATTTGTCTTTATTTATTTATTTTACAAAACATTACCTTTTGTTCAGACTTATTTTCCAGCTGAAGTAAGAATAGTCACTCAGATTTAAAAGAGTTTGGATGTACAAGACAATCCATAGGAAAGATTTGCCATTGAATACAAATACATATTTAGTTTTGAATGCACTGCACCATTATTATTTAAATAGGACTCAAAGCTATTAAATCACTTTAAATTATTTTGACTCTGGTGTACGAGGGCACGTCTGCCATAATCCATTTGTGCTCTTTTTAAAATAAGATTTAAATAAAATACATGTTTAACATTAATTGGAAGCCAATTTGTAAGTAAATGTTGTTATTCACATATGAAAATGACCTTGTAGCTTACACATGCCCTCTGTGTGGAGGCCATTTTCATATTTTTGTAGTTACAAATCATTTTTTGGATAATAATATTGGCTAACCAGCCGAGTCACTGTTAAATCTGATGCAAAAGAAGACTTTCCCCTCTGGTATTATTAATACATAAACACAAAATTGGTAAATTAATTAAACCGTATAGATATCAAAGCTCAAGCTTTTTTGCATTTTACCATAAAACCTGAGGAATAATTCAACACCAGAGCCGCTGGTGTAGGTAGTTAAGTTAAGTCATGTATTGTTGTGTGATTTATGCTGTTTGCCTCGAGTCAACAGGCTGGGAAAACAACAACCTCCGAAGGTAAACAGCGTTGATGCACCGGGGCATAGGCCTACTCGTCTTGATTAATGAAAGGAAGTCAGATCTCATGCAGATTAGTGCAGTGTTGGGCAGCATCCTCGGTGAATATTAATTTCCCTTGAAGAGGTGTTCTCGCCTTCTCTCTGCAAACACTGCTCAATATATTGGACAAGGTCGCTGAAGAAGGTCACAGACAAAGTTCTATGGGAGCTGAAGAAAGGTGCGTCATTAATGCTCTGAAAAGTACAAAAAAGAAAAGTAAATTCAATCAGTATTTAGTTGTTATTCATTTTCTCCATTGCCCATTCCATTATCTTAATGATTTTGTTGAAATAAATCTCAAAAGAGATATTTCTTTCATAACGTACCACGTGTCTTTTTACAAAAATTCACTATGGATTACTCTCTTTACAAATATGCAGCATTCATTTATTGGTGAAGGCCGTGATGAGTCGATTTGTTTCATCTTTGTTTTGGGTTCGTATTGAACAAAATAAAAAAATGACCTTGACAAAGTCCGATACAGTAGCATACCCTCATGGTGACTGATGTGAAGAGATAGTAAGATATAAGACTTATCCAGTCCATTCACCTGTCAGTGTTCACGAGGTAGAGGGGGTGGGGAGGCGGCTTCAGCTTCAGGGTATCGGTGACAGAGTGAGTGTGTCCGAGGAGATCGGTGAGGGAGATTAATAGCTCGGTCCATCTCTGTCGCCGTCTCTGAACCTTGACACAGCTTAGAGGTATTACGAGGTCACTGAAGTAAATGACATCGCTGCACCGGAGCATCGGATGTATGCAGATACCCGAATGTATCGATCGATGCGTCATCATTATGCAATAATTCTTCAAGACATCCTGCATCCCACCCTGAGTGCCCAACATAGGGCGTGTAATATTAAAGCAAAGATGACGATTCTCCTCTCCGTTGCCAAGGACTCTTGAGCATGTGCTTTTACAGCGCTTGTGTGGTTGTGAAACATACTATTTAATGTTGCAGGTATAGTGTGATGAAAGGAGCCCTCTTCAAAATCAATATCTCATTCAGGGGCAGCATAAAAACACATAATGTGATTCAAGGCTGGTCAGGGTTGCTCAGAAATACAGTGTTGGAGTAGAAATAAAGCCTTTGATAGCAGCTTTTTTATCATATATATGGCAGGACTGTATTCATGGACTTTTAACTTAAACTTTGACACTAGTGGAAGTTTTATTATGTGGGCTTTGCACTGCCAGCCTTGCTCAGCTGTCTGGTTAATACTATCGTCAAACACTTTTTCTTGCAAAGATGGAACGCACACTTTGTCTGGTGCAAATCTCTTTGTCTGTTTTGACAGAATGTTGGAGAAGTAAAAGCTAACACAACTAACAAGCAGGTTTTCTCCACAAACGGCACCCTGTTTGTGTGTCTGTGTGTGGGCCTTCATGCTTCTGAGCAGGGATACAGGCATACAGCTCTGTCTGTGAACGTGTGTATTCCTCCTCCCAGAAGGCGTGTGCTTGAGGTGATTCTATCCAAAAATGAGCGTGTATCAATAGCAGCTTCAATATCAGCTGCTATTAAGTTAGATTCCCCATGTCTCCTGCTCAGCACATTTTGGATAGATTAAAAAGCATTGCAGAAGGTGCCCAATAAATCATGTGCAATGCAATGACTCCGGCTTTTGGGTGCCAGATCCTGCATGCAGAATATGAAGAGAAAAAAAAACTTGGCTTTTAAAACTTAGTTTAACTTCTTCAGCCGCAGCAATCGCTTCCTCGCACAGAAACAACTAAAACCGGAAGGCACATGAAGTGCTTCGCTGACTGGATAGAGAATGCATGGGTGGTAGGTGTAATGTGGTTAGATAACCCGTTCGTAAGCAAGATGATGTCTGCCCATGAATAACAGGAAGGCGAGAGACAAGAACTATTGTGTGTTTTTGTGTACGTGTGGGAGTCCAAGTGGGTGCGTGTGTGAAATGATAAATCCATTTTTTTGAAGTTATGGAAGGTGCATAGATCTTGTATTCAAAAAGATCAGAGAAATAAAGTCATAAATGAGAACTTTGTGAGAACTTGGCTTACTGAATTGGCTCGGAACATGTGTGTTTTAGTGCCTGGTGAGTGTCTAGGGGAGAACAATTGTGTGCGAGTGTCTGCCTACTGCTCTCGGGTGCACAGCAGGTGACGATAAGGAACCATGACAAATACCAACACTCACAACCATTTACAATCCGAACAGCAGTCGCATACTGTACATTTCAGCGACTTGTCGGGCGCTTACACTGGCATCCGTCATTGATATAACAGGTGGCCTGGAGCTGACCGGGACAGACTTGTGAATATCAAACTCAAATGTGTCACAAATAAGCATTGGATTTTACACTCCCCTCCATCCACACCAGCGTTGGGCTGCACGCAGTGTTTTTGTGCCTGAAGACTGAAACTAAAATTCAGATTGATTGCAATGTGGAATGACCCTTGGAATATCTATTTTTTTTTTTTTTGCAAAGTCAAGAATGACTGCAAAATACAGCGTGCAGCTGCGGGAAAAAATCTCTATTCAGCCTCATTCACTATGTCACAGCTATATATATTAGGACGGGGCTCTCCATTGGCGCTGGGCCAGAAGATAACCGGTGCTCCACCGCTCCTAGAGGAGAACAACGTATTTCCTCATAGGAGGTTCCATAAATATTGAGATGATTTACACTCAAATGTACACCTGTGGCATTCTAAAGGGCCGTTGAAATGTCCATGAATCTCTCCATTTCCCCCATGGATGGGAATTCATGGTAAACTTTATACGAGTGTGTATATCCAGGACTGCCATGTGGCATTAAACTTTCCCATATGTCCTTGTGCTGTTTCTAGTCTCCCACCCCCGCCGTGTGCCGTACTTTCGACCTCGTACTTTCTATACCACTTGTTCTTAGAGGAGGGGAGGGGGGGGGGTTGGGTGAGATACGGGGTATTTTGTGTTTCTAAAAGCCTCAGTTAAAAAATGAGTAAACTTGTTTTTGTTACAAACTACACACAAAACAATTTAGACCCACAGACATTGCAATCCGCTCTTCTATTAACTCCCTTTATATGTTACACTCAAATTTGTGAAGAAAAAAAAAGGTTGGGATTAACCCGACACTTCATCACTAAAACATTGTTTTGGTAAAGAGACGATGTGGAAGAAAAGACTGTGTTGTGAAGCAGATTTGAAACGAAACAACATACAAAAGTATTTATCCATGACAGTTCTCAGCAAATATTTCTCTATGCAGCGTATTTCCTCCTCTATGTGCTCCAATGATGCACAGAGCAGCTGTCTTGAAAAGGTGTCTAACACGAAACTGAGTTTTGTAACGCGCAGTGCCATGTGTCTGTGCATGCACATCTCCCACCGCTTGTTTGTCTAGTGACTGTTTTGCTTTTTCTCCTCAGGAGGTTCGGCAGACATTTGGTAGGCATATTCACCATTAAAAAACAGGACCACAGGGGACACTAGCTAAAGATAGGTACCAGGAAACTGCAACAGCAATCCAAAGCATATGTGGTTTGATATTCCATTTGATAAGTTCCTACATCCTGGGTTAAATTATTTCATATGCTTAGGGAACATTGAGAATTACATGTTTGGGGAACTAAAGGATGATATGTATACTGGTCATAAGTAGTGCCACATGATTTCTCTATTACATCCAGTATACTGTAGACAAGATTTAAAATTGAGATCATGTTGGCTGGAAAATGTAATATTCATTGACATTATGGAAGCGCTTTTTTTTTCTTTTTTGTTTCAGGCAACAACTGCAAATAATAATACACAAATGCCAGAAAAAGATCTGTTTGGGGTTAGTTAAAAACTAAATAAAATGTACAGGGCTTTGTCAGTAATGTTATACTGATACTGATGCAAGGCTTGAATCCAGCTAAAGCTCTTTCAGTCTCAATACAGAACAGTACCTGTAATCACATTGTTTATGCGAGTGCACCGCAGGAGACTATGTTAAAGCAGATGTTGACAATATGTTGACCCCGTATGATCAGGGGCTAGCTTGCTCTCCTGCCTGGTCTGATATTTAAATATGAGTATATTTATTGGTAAATACAGCGCACAATACAATTTTATGTTATGACAGGCACAAGTATTATTTGGGAATGTTCCAAAAGTCAGGAGACTTTCTTTAATTCTCTTCATACATCGGTTTGTTTTGAAATTATTTTGAATGCCATTTAGTCACAAACATTATGTGATCATTTTTTCTCTCTAGAGATGTTTTGGAGAGCCAGAGGATTCAGCAGTTCTAACATGTCTACATCAAACTCACCGTTTAACACCTTGAATTACTACATATTATTTTTCTGTCTGGTTCAAACTTGAGTCATCGGTGTTTTAGATCTTTTGCAAATTTTGTGACCTGATAAAGTCATTCAGAAATTTGTATTAAATCAGGGATATCAGGATGCCTTTAAATAATAACCGTCTCTGACTGCATGTGCGCCGCACTATTAAGAATGTAATAATATCCAGAGGGAATGGAGATTTTGAAATGCCTGCTATTCTTTTAAATTAGTTAACTGTGAAATCCGTGTGGAATTGTTCTCTTGTTTGAAGGGAAGCACAGAAGGCTGTGTACCTACGTTGTACAGACTTATCTAATTAACTCAGATATATATGGTGTTTGACCCATGCATAATTTACCAATGCACATTCCTCAAATTAAAAACTGCAGATGGAACACACATTTCATCCTTGCAGGTGTAATGTAATGGCTTCAGGTATTTAATCAATGTAAACACACAGCTTTTGACACTCTTTTGTCAAAAGCAGCCCTTCCTCTTGTGTCGTCATTACTGCAACCAGAAAAGATTTACTCGCTTTTTATTTTACAATTTGGAGATTTAAACCTTTATATAACAAAATAAATGAAGCAAAGCATTTCTTGCATTTCTCATTCTTTTCTCTGTAAAATGTTCCCCTATAAGGGGAACATAAAATGAAAATACTACTACTACTATAATACCATTAACTACTATAATACTACTAAAAGGTAAAAAAAACTAAAAATAGAATAAAATTTGCAGTGTAGTTTACCAAAAGAGTACCAAAATGCTTAATTAAATGGTTAATTAAATGCAGCAGCAAAAAGAAGTCTGGTATTGAAAAGTGTATGTGTGTTGGTCACATCTTAGTCGGTCAATAGTACATTTAATTACTGTAGTGGTGGTTGTTGCCAAAACACCTGCCTGAGATCTACGCACCACTTTTCTAGTCTTTATTCGTGTTAGTGTTCCTTCACTCTGTTTGCAGTGGAAGTTAGTACACAGTACATCTTACGCTAGACACCCGTGCCCCAGCCCAGGCGTTTTAGCGTTTTTATTTGAATGTCTGTGTTCTTATTCTCTACCGATGTCTGTCTCTCATCCTTCACTTAGTACCCTGTCATGTATTCAAAGGGGCAACCTCCTCTCAGGACTAGACAACGAGGGTTGAATAATTGTGTGCGATATTTCAACAACAACAGTTCACAGTTCTTTGGATACCCTTGTAGAATTGACACGGTATAGAGTGCAAAGTTCTGCAGATGACACCACGGTATTGTTATTTACAGACCCGCTCCGCCAACACCAGGATAGTCTGTCAGACCCTGTGCAGCAAAGGCGTGCGCGGCTGATGCCGGGTTGAGCCGGCTGTGAGGTAAACGACTTCCAGAGAAGACATTGTGAGCGTCTCAGTGTACACCTTCTCTATCCCGCTGCCCTTCCACAGTAAATTGCAATTCATCATGGCAGGGACGGATTTGACAGTGTACCTGCCTCTTGGACTCAGCGGCATATACAGACACTGCAAAGGGTAAATTACGCCCTCAATCTGGATGGAATCCACCTTCTGAGGGGACAACTTTTGGGTGGCAGATTGGCCTATAGGCAGCGAGGCTGTCTAAGAACTGAGAGGATGTTTGCTGGATGTCTGTCATTGACAGGGGGGACATTATTCGGCAGCTGGTGGGTGTACGATGTTATGCTATACATCTATGAGACTCGCCAAGGCCTCTGAAGTGCTTTTATGACTCCTCAAAGACTTTACAGCCGACCCTGAGCCGTTTACCTTTTCTGCAATATGCAATATGCTTATGTCACATGACGTGTTGTTTTTCAGCTGTTCCTCAACCTTCAATTATAAAGAGAGAGAACATTATCACTTAACGATAGCCCTCAATTACACGTTGCTGATCATTAACAATGAATACATTTCTTTTTGATGAGCTATTACAAAGTCTCAAGTATTATCTACTTCAACAAAGCACTTGTATTTTGCATATTTTTATGCAAAATGTATTATCTATAGTTAGTTCAGTATAATACTGTGATTCAAAATATTAAGAGTTTAAAATCTTAAGTCATGAATTTGATTATTCCCTAAAGCTAAGATACTGTAGAATACAACAAAAAGTGTCATTTGTTAAGACAAATAAATGACATCTTTCAAACAAAAGTCCAACAATTCTCTTGGTGTTTACAGACTTTTCTTAAAAAACACAGAGAAAGAACTTTCACTTCTGGTCCATCACTCATGTCGGACTTTAAGGATTTCTGAACCTTAATCTCAATCAGAGCTCTAGCTTTAGTTTTGAAGATGTTCCCAGTGCCAAACCTAAAGAGACCAGTCAGCCAGCAACTGTTTTATTTTGCCCGGAGAACTGCTTCTCTTTTCTTCTTTTCATCCTCATTTCTCATTCCTCTTCCCCTATTCGCATTGGGCTTTTCCCCAAGACTTATTAAAATGGCTTTGACCTCATTATTCTGCATAGACCCAGCTGCTTTCCGCTTTGTAATATCAGCAAAAGCTACAAAGAGTAAGATGTGAGTTTACGTGTATATCTCTGTGTGTGTGTGTGTGTGTGTGTGTGTGCGCGCGTAGAGGTGGGTATTGGTCATCAAATGTGTCTTAGTCCCACAAGCTGTGAGTCAGATAGAAATGAGAAGAACAGGAGGCGCACTGGCCATCAGGGAAGTGTGGGCAGACCTGGGGAGACGGCAAGATGCAGGTGTTTGGCTGGTTTCCGTGGAGCAGCTGTGTTTTGTGCACGTGTGTGTATGTGCGCGTTGTGGCGTAAGGGTAATACTAGCCGGTGAAACATTGAAATAAGCACCGACACCTCTCAGACTGTGAAGAATAATTTTGACGAGGGAGTGCAAATGATTTCCGCATTAGTGTCCTTCCTCAAAATAACAACACCTGCACACCTCCGGCTTGGTGAGCTACATGGCACACGGAGGAGATGGATGTGGATGCCCTCGCTCCACTCGCTCTCTCTTTTAGGCGCACACAGAAACAACCTTAACACCCACCGATATTCATGTGAAGGTGGCCTGGAGGATGTATACGAGTAAAAAGCAGAGTTGCTAATAGATTTAAAGGCATCTTTGAATGGATGGATGGAGTTTACGTTTACCTTCTTTACACAATAAAATATATATATCTTTATTATTCACGCTTGTACCATATTTTTTTGACATTTATCTGTTGGATTTTGGGAAATAATGAGCCAAATCATTCACTAAAGCAAAATAATGGGAAAATGTGGTGTTATGCATAGTTAGGGGCCCTGAGGTAATGAAGTTTAATATCCCTCAATTAAGAGAGAAGCTGACCAGCTTTGTCTCCTAAGCAAAACAGAGGACGCCTTTCCTCGAGAACATTAATAGGATCCCTCATTAAACGTTGCAACTTCAAAAAGGTCAAAAGATTATTTTTTTTAAAGAAGTCGCAATAATTCCAATTGAGTTATGGATCAATTTCAAATGAGAACACATGGATTCAAGGATGAACACGCAATCGTGGCGTTGTTAGTGCTCTAAATAGGCTTTATGGGATCTTTTCAAACACCGTGGACCCGAGGAGAGACGGGGACACACACACAGAGGGCCTTCGTGTACGTACATTTGCAAATGTAGCATCACGTGTCGCTGTGATATTTCATCTTACGTCGTATAGGCATGCAGAGTGTTTGTGAGGCCCAGAGCGAGAGAGAGAGAGAGAGAGAGAGAGAGAGAGAGTGGGATCACAACAGTAGAAATAGACAGTGGTTACCATGTCGTCTTGGTCGTGGTACCCGGCGGTAAACATCTGTGCCATTACGGGTGTGAGCTCTTAAGGACGAGGCCTGGAAAGAATCCCAACAGGCAATTAGAGAACCTCAGGCCAGCTGCTCTCGATCCTGCAGCAGCGGGGCCTTCTTCTCACACAGCTAATTACATAACAAAGACAGTCTTTAATCAGGCCTTGCTAGTCTTCTCTCCCACCCCCCCCACACCCAACACCAGCCTCCCAAAAGCTTCTTTCCTCCTGTCCTCTACCTCCCCTTCTTATCCTCTCGCAAACTGCCTTTTCTGGCATCATGTGAGATGAGCGAGAAGGAATAAAGGAGGAAAAGTGCTGGTGGTTGCTCATGTTCAGCCACACTGTTGTCCAACTTGGGTGTCTTGTTTGTGGTCGGCCTGCTGACCTCCTCCAAACAACCTCGTTGGTTGTTTTTAAAAACAACAACAAAAAAATCCTGAATTCAATTTTGGATTTGAAGCTGGTGTGAAATGCTCACAGTTTTGAAAATATTTGCTTCTGGTCAATGCAGTCTCTGAAATAGTTTACACTATGACAGGTAAATATTGATTTCATTTCATTTTTTTTTCTAACCCTGATGTTCTTCTTGGGTTCATCATAGTTTTTTTTTATCTCGACAATTTCCTAATTCTATGAAAAATGTTTTTAAAAAGCATGATTTTAATCTGGTGTCTTGTTTCAGCAATTTGCAACATTATTATATATACTTCTGTTTTGGGTCCAATGGATTCCAGCTGTATAACATAGTTTAACAAAAATTGGCAATAACTATGCTTAGTGTTAACTGTATGTTTTAGGACAGATTTACCACTCAAAATCCCAGATGTATTTACTTTTCTGTCTTTTTGTTTTAATTTGTCTTCTTCATTTTAATGGGCTAACAAAACATATCCTAACCTAAGATATACACAATAATATACATGTTAACAGAAGTCATTGCAGTCATTTAGATCATTTCTATATGCAGCAGTCGGTGAGGCCACGCTGAGGAAGAAAAGGCAGCATCAACCCAATTTGAGATGTTAGAGACGTTTTGACGTTACTTTGAGTGTGTTGTCTGGTTCTGGGTCTACTTCTGTTTCTGCCTCGAGCTCTGCTCCTCAGATAATATTTGTTTATTCTCACCATTAAAAAAATCAAGTGGCTTTAAACAAAATCCCACTTACATAAGAAGCTCTGACTTGTTGTTCCACCACCAGAGATAAAAGGGAGAACATCCTGGTGTAGAAGAGTTTTTTTTTTAATTTTTCAGATAAAAATAAAAATATATAAAAAAGAAGCCCTTGAGTTTTTTGTATTTTCTTTTTTACTATGCATAGAATTAATCTAATAAAAATTATACTTACATTGATTGATTTAAAAATTCATCCTTCCCCTGACCCTTATTAAGGTTTTGGTAACAGGAGGGATATTTCTAACTCATTATCCTGTTCTCATAGAAATGAACCAAACAACACAATGCTTGTCATCTCCTCATATGTCAGCAACCTGAGTGTAATACGCTTCACTCTAATTCAAGAAAGCGTTAGTTTTGTGCTTCTTCTTCTTTGCTTTATTGTCTCTTTGCAACACACAACACGTCCCAACCTTGTAAAGGAGGGCAAAACTATATTGTTATCCCGACTTAAGGGTTGAAGAATGCCATTCTAACCCAAAACACATAAATATTGCACACTTGCTTTGTTTAAAACTCTTATCTCTCTCTCTCTCTCTTATCTGCTTCCAAGATTATGAAACAGATTCAGTTGTGTTTCTCTCTCTTTGTCTCAACATGAGCTCTTTTCCTCTTGTGTCGTCAAGGCACAGCTATTCTAAGTCAGGGATGAAACATCCATCCCGGTTAATGTTCTTAAGGAAACTCTAGGTTATCCTAATTATTGCAAACACAGACTAGCACAATTTACTTGTTTAATCAAATGGTGTGCTTTGTTTAATTAGCTGGATATGTGCAGAGAGGGGAAGAGAGTCTTTGGAGGGAGAGAGATGAGAGAGAAAAGGCTACGCATGTACAAACCTTCTTTGCCTGAGGACAGAGAGAATTAGAAAGGAAATTACCGAGCTATTGTAGAATTGCACTGAAAGCACAACATTTTTTAGACAAAAACTCCTGCAAAGACCAATTCAAGGTAAAGCTCTCAACATGCTCAACATCCAGAAAACTACACTTAAAACAAAATGGTTAACATCACAACACGATAATAGTGTTTTCCATTGCCTACCATACGTGCATCATTTAAAAGAAATCTTTAAAAAACTGGTGTAACTCGCATCTCAAAAGTTTTATGGCCGTTTATTTTTTTTCTTTTGATACAATTCTTTTGGTTCCCTTCTTTTAACAAACAGTCATGGTTATAATTTTCATAAAGTTAGGCTAATGTCGCATTCAGAGGTTAATTGCATCTCAACTTTTCATATGTAATCCACCTTGACTTTCCACTTATATTTGCTCTGTTTGACATAATAAAATGAGGAGAAGGAGAAATTATTTTCTCTTTTGAAATTGGAGACGATTTTAAGAAAAAGGTCCACAATCGCATTAGTCCACCATTACTCACTATCATAATTACTCTGTCCTCTCTGAATCGAATATTTAACACTCTGACCTTTCATAATAAAACCACTCAGTATCCATTTAGAATGATTAAAACAAAAGGACAAAATCAAGACTATTGCAAAACTTTCTTTCTTCATAATCTAAACTAATGCTCTAAGGAAATTCTATAAAGATGTATCCACAGAACATGATTAAGAGTGATTAAAAATGCCTTTTTTAATTCAAAGACATCTAGATTTGTTTCTAATTTGTTTTGCGATTTTTTTCAAAATTGAACAGTTCTTGGAAGTGTTTTGTTCAAGCAAGTAAATGTGAGTACTATATGTATATATAATAATGTAGTAATCCTCAATCCTAGGCATGTTCTTAAAATATATTCTAAATCTAATAAGACATCATTTACTTCTTCGTAAACCATCGATTTGATGTTTAAAAAATGATCTCAACCTTTCACACGGAAGCAAAGGCATAATTCCAGGTATGCATGTTGTGAAGCAATACAGATCTAGCTCGCAGTGAATTTGAACTTTATAAAAACAAAAGAAAAAACAGTATTGATCCAAACTACAGGGGCAAGTACCTGAGGTCTGTATTTAACTCAAATGGAAAAGTGTGTTCTTCTCTGTGGGACACAAGTACAAACATGATCCAGTCCTCATCCTTTATTGCATTGCACTGGTCCAGCTGTCTGAATCTAACCTGCTTCAGTGTCAAATGAGACCAATTAGATCTCCCACCAATCAATGGTTCCCAGCAACTGAACCAACATCAAACTTATTGATCGGAAACAAGGCGACGGTCAACGTAAGGTGATCAACCCCTCTCAACTGCTCTCAGCCACATTGATTATTTTGGCACTGCATTCTTGGCAGTTAAATAGATATAGTCAGATACATTCTACATACGGTAGAACACACCTTGTGTTAAGCGTAACTTCAGACGGTTTTGACCAATCTTCTAAAGAGATTACGGTGGAGAGAAACAGAGCTGTGCTGCTGTCAGGAAGCCCTCAGGAGATAAGATCATGTCTGAACCACACACAGAGAGGACTATAGAATCTGGGAAGGATGTTCTTGGTTTCACATTTTACATTTTAATCAGAACAGCACATTTTTGATTTGACTTCAGATACATACGATCTGTTCTGAATAATAATGCAAAACAAAAAATTCCACCGACCAAATCAGTGAGGAATTTAGCCATGGTGGCAAAGTGATTGGATACATTTTTGTCTGTACAATTTCTGCAGGTAGTGAATAGATAAAAAACATCACACTCATTTCTGGAGCCGTTTGACTAGCACAAAAGAAAATGGCAATTGTTGGTAGATTTTATAGTGAAAGTGCCAGTGAGTGGCGGTTATGTGTCGCAGCCCCACGCAAAGATGGTGGATGCAGCTGTAGAGATGGATGGCTGACCAAAGCTGTACAGTCCTTGCCCTGAGCGCTATAAGGAGTAAGTGCTGCCGCTGGCCACCAGACAACTGCACGACTGATTTTCTGTAACCAGTGTAGCATTAATGTGGCACTACACTGGTAACAGAAAATAAGGTGACCAAGATGGACGATTATCGGGTGATAGCAAATGTACTTTCGTACTCCACGGAGTATCATGTGGATGGAGCTTTAAGTTGAAAAATGTTCTTCATTTACACTGGCTCTCTGCGCTTTGTAACGTAACTACTTTCTATTGTTAGCCTGCTACAACGGAACCAACGGCAATGATGCACATAAAGATGGCCATTCTGCTATTATTGCACCACAACAGACAAGTAGGACTTAACAAAGTCCTGTCTACTAGAAAATACATCCTCCCAGTTATAATTTGTTGGGGAATGTAAGTTGGAGTTGAAAAAATGTTTGCTATAAATGTTTTTTTTTCTTTTTTCTAACGTGTGTGCAAATGCCAAAGGTGTTGTTCTTCAAGGTGAGTGGGAGTGAGACAAAGGTGGATGTTTTGCATCCCGCGTGAACGTGCCTCTCAGCAGAAATCATGGTTTGCATCGGTCCAATGTCTGGTTTGGTTGAGGCAACAGAAACATTTTGGTTCAAGAAAGAAACCAGTCATGTATCATCCAACTGTCTAGCACAAGTAAATATTGGCAGGTAAAAAAACGAAATACATTGCCGATCCATTCAGAATCGGCATTTTGAGACTTGGCCAATATGATAATTAGCAACCCTTTTCTCATTATTTTAAAATGTTATTGAGGCAGCATTATGTTTAAATGTGAAAGTGTATTAATGTAATTTATAAGGTAGAGAATTTTGCTAAGAACGTGAAATTGAATGTGCGGATGGTTTGAATTGTAGGGTAAAAAATAATTGAATTATGTGTCAGGGGATTCCGTCGGTGGTTAGTACGTTGTTTCCTGTTCTGTAAAATAGTCCTTTAAGCCATGGTTGGCTTTTTGAACTTAGCAATGACACCGATACTCCCTACAGCTGAGATGAGCTACATGTAGGGAAAGGAAGGTAGGCGAAGAGGATGTTGGAGAGAAATTCATCGAAACATTGTTTTCTCATTTTCAATGCTTAATAATATTCAAAAGCTAAATATGTGCAGTCCTTTTTCTTTCATTTTCACAAAGCTCCAACGTGTGTTTTTGTTTTGTTTTTGAAAATGAAGGAAATTTCTGATTGATGAATAGATTTAATATAACAAAGGAATACTCACTTCTCCTTAAGCTGCTTACTTAGTGGATTCAACATGTCATCACTTACTATGATAACAATTCAAGTGGTCAACTGTGAAAGGGTGAAGACGGGAATTATTATTTTCACACAAACACAACAAGTGAAGGCTACATTGCACACACTATTAAATATTATGCGTGTGTGTTTCATATGTCCAATATTGTATTTGTATGGTGGTATGAATGATTTTTCCTGCAACCTGGATGTCAGGCGATTGCATTGAATACACCTTGTGCTATCTTCATAGACTTTACTTTACTTTAACAAATGTCTATCCCCAGTGGTTTTTCTAAGGTAACATTTAATAACGCACACAGAGAGTTGTCAACCTTGTCGTTCAAAACAATCGTGGTGACTTTTTCTAACTAGATTTATTTCTTCTGGGTTTGCGTCTGTACAGACTTGGGAAAACCAATTCTTTCGCCCTTGATGCAGCTCAAGGACACACAATGCTGTGTGACCAGTATTATCAACTTGTTAAAAAGAAAAACCTTGAGAGCCTCAGGCTGCAACCGCCTGTGTGTTTTGAATGTTTAATGACATTTACCTGTTGCAGAGCGCCGGACTTTAGAGTCGACACAGGTGACTATAAATGCTCTTTTTATTATGCCAATGAAAGACAAACTTTTGTTTTTCTTGATTTTATATTTCTTTCCAGGATTATCACCATTGAAGTTAAACATGTCACTTGGCTAATTGTCACAAAATGATTAATGAGGAAAAGAAAGAATCTAATGTACAGTAGGAAAAAAAAAGTTTGCCATTATTTTAGATTTAGACGGGTTTTGTCACCCTTAAGTTTGGTTACATGCCACAGTTTAAAATGTCAAAACTGAGCATGGCTTCAGTTTCAGTTCTTTAAGAAGGAACACACAACACACTTTTAAAAAGTTAAAGGTAGTTTCGCATACTTAAAACAAAATGTAAAGCAATGGGATACCTAATGAGGAAATAAAAGAGTTTTATTTATTTACATTTTATGTGCACATGCACAACTTGATGTATTCGACAGAGACATTTTAACGAGTTATTGGAGATTTCTTTTAGCTACAGTACAATAAAATGCTATTTTTTTTGGTAAGCATTCGTTTTACATTTTGCGTTCATCTTATCTATTTCACTATTTGAAAAAGCAGAGGAGACACGTTTGATTGAACATCTGGAATCGGATGCCAGGCTAGTTAGGAAGCACATGTTGCTTCAGAGGTGGTAGACTGAAACATCTCTCTTAGTGCTCAGTATGCATGATATCACATCATGCAGATGTGAACAATAAAGTAAACATCTGTAAGAGATATTACTCTAACCTACATTTCCAGGCTCTCGCTATACAACACCAAAGAACTTCCTGTCCTTTTTTTCTCTTCTTCCCATGGACCATTATCTTGTTTAAGTTTCCCTACGATAGAGCCTGGAAGCTGTAAAACTGGAGTCAATTTGGATATTCTGCGGCTGATCATAGAAGCAGCAGTTAAGTTTTCCATAACTAACAACAGTGTGTCTGCTTGTCCATCACGGTGCCCTGACATGCAGCTCCCACGCATTGGAAAGGAGATACAAAAAAAAATGTTTGGACTGAAACTGTGTGATGACCAGATTAGAACAAATAAACTAGAGGAAACAGTCAAGGACAGAATTATCTGAAACTACTGGATAGAACGTATTGGACTAACAAGTATCAGATAAATGGATGGCATTAATCCTCTGTCTAAACCAAAGTTAAATCCTCTGTTAAAATAATCCCCTGAAATTGCACTTTTCCAATAGATTACGCCGCCTTACTCTACAGTGTCATAGTGGCAATAAAGAGCAGAGCATTTGTATAGATATTGTATCTACTTGGATTTTCTATAACTTGATACGTTTGATGTTTAAGTTACTTTGACCGAGGCTTTGACTGTTCTCTGGATCTGTCTTATTTACAGTCTAGTCAGGGCCCCACTGGTTTGTTTCTTATTCTTATTTCTTAAATGTTCAAACATCACATAACACAGGTCTCTGTCTCCTTAAATCTCAAAGATAACTGTCCATGTAAAACACTATTTTTTGTAGCATATGTTACAATAGCGGCATTTGTTTCATGTTCAAGTCAAAAAGAGGATGTATTATGACTTTTCTATTCTTGGGAGACCTTTTTTGGTTCACACGGTACACAATCAGAAGCGTTCTAGGTAAAAGGCCTCTGTTTTCTGGCCTCATGCCTGCAGGAACATTTGTGGACTTATTTGGACTTTTTTGTGATAAGAGCGGGCTTATCGCTCATTGTAATAACTTCTAACTCACTCGCAGTTGCTACCTTTTTTTTAATTTGTTGCTTCTTTATTTAGGACAGAATTTATTTGATCAGCTGACAAGGGGCGTTTCATGTGCACGTACCAATTAAATATCTAGCTATGTGCCTGAGCACATACTGCATTTACAATTGACAAACCAGGCTTGGGAAAGTGGAAACCCAGTCAAAGAGTTAATTGAATTACAGTGAATGGATTTGAAAAACTGTCTCGGGGATAACGACAACATTAAACTCTCGGTGGCTGACAGAAGGGAGAAACTAAAGATCTTCATGTATCTCACTGAATCTTTCTCATGCTTTTTATTGCTGGTAGTGCTTGAATACAGTTGTGACACATGGACATTTTTTTCCATGTCCAGAAGTTGATGAGGTGAATTAATGGCATATTCTTGGCAATGTCATCAATGTGAAAACACAGAGTGGCTTCTCACGATTGTATAATGTCCCCTTGTGCAGATAGGGAATTAAATAAATCATTGGGCAAAGAGATAAATAAATTTAGATGATAGGAACAATTTATCTTCACTGCTTCGCTGCACTTATTTACCAAATCTTTGCTCTTACGAAGGCCTGCATGGCTGGCTTTAACCAAGAACGGCATGTCAGTGAGGCTTCTGCGGCAGCCAGGGCCATCCGTCATCTCTGCTGGATTTAAATACTCCAAAAAGAGCCAGACATCTGGAACGGTTGAGGGCAGAGGCCTATGCTGCCGTGGAACCACCGGGCTATTTATGCACAGAGATGGGAGTAAACTCATGTCTACCGACTGTGTTTCCATTCACACGACTTTTACACGTTTTCTAGGGTTAAATCCAAATTAGAGTAAGAGGACACATTATATAACTGTACCACATATTTCTTTTCATCACTGTGAAAACATGTAGTTTCATAACAAGACTAGATTGTCCAATTTGTCCTGATGGACGGCCGATGGATAATATTACTAACATCATACTATACTGAACTTGGAATGGAGACTATTTTGGCATCTTGAAGAAATACAGTCAAGAAATGTGGACTTAGACCCATTGTTTCAACATTTAAATACAGTGGTTGATACAGTATACTGCATTGTCTTGTTAAATAAAATGTTACATGCTGCACCATGGAAGTGTTTTACCGTAGATGTTTATGGCCGACCAATTACTTATAAAAGTTTCAAATAACTGTTCATTGCTATTTTTAACACGTGTTAATGTGCTGTATTGGGACTTTGTGGATGTGGTACGTTCCCACTTGATTGACAGCAAAGAAAGGCGAACGACCCCACAGCGGTCTTCAACTTTAATTTAACGCGTCTCTATACAGATATTTAGCACGTTATTATAACTGTAAGCAACTATTTCGTGTGTAAAGATACAGTGGAGTGATGTCCACCGGAGCAGGGAATGACGTTGCTCTCAAACTGCGAGTGTGGTAACTCGAGCCCCGGGTTAGAAGTTTGAAGTTTGTATACAGAACCTCAGAGCAAATATAGCTTCACTCTGATTGATTCTGGGTCTTTGACATTGCTTAAAAAAGTAGAAAGAAAAATACAGAAAAATGGCATGTGATATAACAAAAGTGGTTTGATCTTCAGCACGATGTGAGAAAATGTTCATGGCCTTTAAATGTTCATTTTAACTGTAAACGGGTATAGTGCCTCGGTCGCCTTCCTCCACGAGGTCAGCTCACTGATGTGTGCCCTTGATGAAACCAGTTTGTGTCCGATGCATAACACATGCCAGGGCGTGTTACTCTTATCAAAGATCTATTGATCACTTTGTGTGAACATTTTTTCAGCCAAGAACGGCAGCTTGTCAGGGCTTCAGCTCCTCCTGCTGACAACACAACTTTTAGAAGCACTGCCTTGTCGTAAATGGATGAAACCCTTCTATTTTTTTTTTTTCTTACAGTCAAACAGGATCCCTTCATTCTGCACCATCAATCCTTCCCGGCTTTTCTGCCACTGTTTGCTCAGAGGTCTTTGTTCAGAGGGCCCCGGGCCTGAGGGTTCGATTGGCCTCCGCGGACAGATGGCCTCCGTGCTGCCATGGCAAAGTTCTTTGCAGAGCCTAAGCTTTCCTCAACAAGGCCTTGACTGATGAAGACCCTCATCATTCCAACATCCGGGTTCATTCGTCTCAGTTTGTGTCAATTATCTTATCCTTTAAATGCCCGCATATTTTAGATGATACCCTAGATGATACTTTGTGTTCTTGGCAATTGCGGATAATCTTGCAAGCGAGATCATTCGCTTGGAACAACAGGAGACGGCCTAATCGTCTACCTATTTGTATGTTAGGCAAAACTAAAAAGCACTTATTTAATGCAAACACGCTTTCCAGTTCAAGCAGCCTTTGATCGGATTTCGGGTTATGTTTCTTGTGGTGCAGCAAAGACGGAAACTGAAACACCCTGTTTATTTTCGACACAAATCCACAGGGTATTTGCTACAGTGTGTATACACTGTGTATGAGCTTTTCTGTCTACATGGCGCATATATGACACGCAGTGATTTGTGTAAAATCAAAGACGTTTTTAGGATCCATATCGAATGGACACGTTTGAGACAAGGACTTGACATTAATTCCTACTTGTACCAGCCACAATTCTCACTTCCATAGGTCTTCCTCTCAAAATAAGTCATAAATCAATCAACAAGAGCGCCATAGGTATTTTAAGAAAAAAACAGCAAACTATTTTTGTATTTGTGGCTGTCCCTGCTCGATTGACTCAACGCTGGTTGAGACAAAGCAGATTAGATTGAGGCCTGACATTAATCTTGTTGAACATCTCTAAGAGGACACAGGCCGACACCGTCAGGTTAAAAGTTAAATTTTAAGGGGTTGCTTTTCTGTCGGAGGAAGGATTTTGTTAAATGTTAAAAGTGCAGGTTGTTGTCATATTCAGTAAGTCATCTGACCTGCACACAAATCTAGATCACAATTCAGCTCAGGTTTTAGCCGTCAGACTCACTGTGGCCATAAACGTAACCGCCTCACTGTGTGATATAACATGCAGCTAAGAATTACTGTACAACACAATGCATCCCTCGCATGAAAGAAAGATTCAAAAAATAAAACCAAAAGTCATGCAGCCCTGAACTCATTTAAGGAACAAGGAAGCGGCCTCTGACTACAATATAATTATCCAAAGATTACAAAGCAGCAAGTCAAGAGTTGATCATCTAAGGGGGTTAAGGGCTATTGTCAGTCATCAACCGATGACTTTCTTTCTAAGTAGATAAAGAAAACAACACGCCTCTTTTGATCATTCTCAAACTTTTGGCAGAAGTTGAAAGTCTCAGTAAAAACTGTGTACTCCTCTTAATCACAGCGTGGTTTGCATAAGGATGCCAATGTTTACAGAGAGGAGTCTGATGAAAAACCTTTGATTACACGAAGAGCATCCACATACTCAGTCAATGTTTTGCCGCTTCACTATAACTCCAACCTCATATCATCAAATAAAAGCCCAAAATGAAACTTTAAAATCGTGAGGGATTCCTTCCTAACTCTGCTTATTAGCGGTTGACATGAAAAGAAACTTAAAACAAACCTCACCTTTGAGATAAACAAATCACAGTAAGCTGAGTTGGCAAGTTGTTTTTATTTCATTTTCTTTGTGCCATGACATCACTAGAAGACGCACTAACAAATTATGTCTTCGCCCCAAAAGCCTTTATTACTTTCAAAATCAGATATTAGCATAAAACTACACATTCTAAATAAGCTTTACACTTTAAGTTAATGCAAAAAAAAAATCCTATTTGAAATGATCAACAGTCCATTGACTGTAAATTGGCAGTTCATTTTATGTAAAAAGATCATTTTATGTAAAAAGAGCAGTTCACATTATGTAAAAAGAACAGAAAGATGCTGTTTCACCTCAAGAGGTGTGAAAAGAAGGGCTGTTTGCAATCAAGCAAAATTAAACAACGTTGTGCTTATTGGAGGGGGAGTCTAGTATGACCCGTCTACAACATCACAATTCCAATAATAGGCAATAAAAAAGGGGAAATCGCGTAATTAGTTGAATTACTAAAACCTCCCAATTTGTCACAATTGTTTGCCTTTTCGGTTTACCTTAAGAACAAGCTCTTAATCCTGCAGACTTTTTATTGCACTACTCTTTTGTATTGGAGTTAATGATTCTATCAAATCCCTTTGTGTAGATGTGGTCTAAATTAAACTAAAGAGAGAAGCATGTCTTATTAACTGGAGGACACAAATGAATTGCATCAGTCCACCACACTGCAGCATTATTCTAATTGTCCTTTGTTCTCTTCTTTGTCTACTTTATGTACCTTGTACCAAAAGAGCAACTAAACAAATGAGATGTGCAAATGGATTTCACCATTAAAAAATAATAATAACAATAAGCTGAAAAGTGACATTGCTCCTGAATAACTAGCTAGTTAGCTACCCCCCCAAAAACAACATTTTCTTTTCTCAGCAGAGACTCAAGATATTCTTCAATGCAATAATCCTCCTATTCTCGAAAATAGAATATAAAGTGTTTCAAAAGCATATGCTGTTAGGCAAAGCAGACATTCCTTCCAATAAAAGGACATTCACGGGTCACCTCCCGATCAGCCGTCATCACAATTAACGACTCCTTTGTCTGAAATATAGTTTCAAAACGTAATCATTTGGGCTGTCAAAACAGAAACATCACTCGACCAAAGTAAATCACAATGCAAGACCTTTCAGACTTGTAAAGCCCAAGTGACCGGGTGAGAAAAGAAATCAGTGAAGGAGTGAGTCATTGTTTTTAGCCGTTGGCTCAATATGTTCTGAATTGTTTTTTAACAGGAGATTAGGAAAACATATCAAGGTCTTATCATTCCACTATACTATATGGTGAGTGATGTGTGACCTTTGCTGTGGCCTGGCTGGACGTCAGACCCAACCATATGTGACCCCAACCTGGGAAGCACCTGCCAGGATAAGAATGCAACGCTTAGGGGTCCAACATCAAACACTTGATTAAGATGAAATTTGACTGTAAATAACAAAAGCTCCAAAGCAAAGTTGTGATATGCCATGATTAACCGCAATTTACAGCCTTTACTGCTTTTAGTACGACAATTAAAAGAAACATTTCTTTCACTCATTGTATACCTTAAAAGATGTGGAGGTAGAAACGTGACCCTTTGTTTTTTGTGTTTTACGCCTTGAAACATGAGGTCTGCATTTTTGCAGTAGCCATCGTTGCTTTTGACACAGGAGCTAAACACAACTAAAATTCTGTATACGACACATTTAGTTGACAAAATGTGACAATAATTTTCATTGACTGAAAAGAATTTGGGAAAGGGTAAAACATTTAGGACAGAAAACAGAGTTTAGCATGTTAACTGAAACAATAAACTAATTGAGAAATAGGCTCATTTTCTCATAGACTTCAATTCAATCTGCATGGTTTTTGCAATCACAAGAGTCGTCCCCCACTGGCTATTAAAAAGAAAAACAGTTTAGACCTTTCCACATTGGTTTGACTTTTCAAAACCGCAGGTTGCCTGGCACACACATCTCTCCACATCTTGGTTGGCTTCCATCCTCCGAGAGCTCTTAGAGAAGTGGCCAAATCAGAAAAAGTAGGGTGAAATCTGTTATTGGCATACTTTGATGCACGAGGTGTCTGGCTGAACCGCTTGAAAAACATTTCACCAGGAATTTGGCTCATGTTTCTTTGAGAAACAATGGAACATTTTTTAGGTCTTTAGTTGGAAAAAACCCCTGGAAATAACATACAGTATTGTCTACATCTCATGGATGTTGTCATGCCAGTTATTTTAGTTTGATAATAAATTATGTAAATTAACTCCAGAACAATGAATAAAGTAGTTAACATCGTAATAAAAGGCTTTTTAAATAATAGTGTGCAAGATAATAAAATGAAATACATTATGAAAGGACAGTGTATGTCTACTTTTTAGTTCAAATTCCAGTTCCAGTTCCAGCAAGGATTATGCCAGATAATTCACAAGAACCGAAAAAGAAAAAAAAACATTTAACCATAAAGGTCTGTCAAATCTGTGATCCATGGAAAGTGGAAACTGGAGGCACACTGAAGCTGCACAAACAGCCCTCCCTTTGACGAGGAAAACACCGCTTTGAGTTTGACTCTCTACCGTACTCCATCCCTATTTTCAAGACGGATCCACCAATATTCACACACATGGATGGAGCCAACATTGAACAAAATGAGACACAACAACACCATCGTGATTATGTTGTTTTCCCCCAATCCCAATGAATAACATCCTTCATGCCTCCGTTTCGGCTCTCAAATGGCTCCGATTCAAGTTCCTCGCCTTCAAAGTCGTGCATCCATTGCTCTTCTCATGTGTGATGGACACTGTTTACCATGGCCATGATAAACTATTTCCTCATAAACGATTTTGTCACGGCCTTCTGCTGGCTGTCATGTGGGATTCTGCCTGCAGACTAAAACAACCATAATTCACTGGGTGTATTTACCTCCTCAGAGGACAGAAGCTTGACAGATGATAAATGGCCACTGCTGACAATCATCAACACATACCGCCCTGTGTTTGCCTTGAGTATAAGTGGCGCCAGGACATGGAAATATGACTTTGACATATCACACATGGGGCGAGAGAGAGAGAGGGAGAGAGAGAGAGAGAGAGAGAGAAAGGGAAAGAAATAGAGAACCAGAAAAGAGAAGCTGTGGAGACTATTAGAGACTGGTTGAAATCTCTGATATGCATATTGGGTTTGTTTGTTTCTTTGTTTTCCCTTGTGTAGACTGTGTAACATTTCCCCACTGTGAATGGATTGATGCTGTGCATGCAGACCCAGCAGGGGAGACGTGCAGCTGTAAATTGAAGAGTTTTTTTTTCTGCTTATGTGTTTCAGCATCCGAGCGCATGACTCAGAAGATAACAGGATGATGAATGTGGGCCTTCATAAAGCACATTTTCATATAAAGATGTTTTCCCCTGGCCTAATGACATGTAGCAAAGTCACCTGCTGCACAGCCGGTGAAATGTGAAATGTGCGTGTTGACAGTTTGCATGTATACAGTAGCAGTGTGTGTGTGTGTGTGTGTGTGTGTGTGTGTGTGTGACAGAGTGGGCTGATGATGACAAACACTTGAAACAAAGAGTTTTCAATTATAACATTAATTGTTTCCATCAACTTTCATACCTTCCAACGACAACTTTCAATTATATCTCTTCAGGGTTTTGAAGTGACTTAAAGTAAAATTAAAGCAAAAAGAATACTTACTTAACCTTTGGGTCTGGTGTTGATGCAGACTATTCTCCCAATTAAATGCTCAAAGGAAACAAAGGAGCAGCTTATAACTGAACAAAGTGAGTGTTAAATCTTAGGAAAAATAATTTCAATTCACGAATTTTGTTCCAGGCATTTCAATTGAAAGCCTGTTGGTGAAAAAATATACTATACTAATATACTAACTGTTCAAACAGTGTAATATGGAGTTGAATATGTACAGTTTGGGGTTTTGACAAAGTGACATGCTGATGTTAAGGGTCACCATATTAGTTGAACAAAACACAAAGCCTACATAATATAACAGCCACCATTCTGAGTCATATATCCACTATGCAGAGGATTGTGGGTCAGAATGCTCAGAAATGCACAACCTTTCTGGTAGAATTTCATGGCTTGCCGTCCCATAGTTGTTGAGATGTTTCAGTTCTTGCTTTCAAACCACTCTTTATAATACAATAACATGTCTTGGCTCCCTCCTGCAAAGGAAAAAAAGATGATTCCTAATCATCAAGGCTTTCATGCAGGTAAAGTAGACCCCTTAACACAAAATAAATTAGCACCAAGTCTTTCATCTTCTTCTAATAAGGAGGTGTGCGCCGTTGTGTTTTGAACAAAGAGTGTAGAAATAAACCACTTTTTATGGATTGAGGTCCTATTTAGCTTCCCTCAGTGTTGTTGTGAAGAGGTTTAGTTGCATCTTGGACAGACTCATTTGGCCTAGGGTGGCATTTAGCCTTTTGCAACAGACAATTGTTGTTTTCATCTGTGCAACACTTCAAGAAACCCTGCTAAAACTATTGAAGTCTCTTTAAACTCTATCCTCTTTCTTCCTCTTTGTACAACACATTATCTGCTTGTCAGAGAATTAGGAGATTAGTCATGTCAGACCTTGCTTACTTTTGTATCTGTGAATTGGGTTATTTTTACCAACCAGCAGCGAAAGAAACGTGGCATGTATTTCCCACACACGTACTTTTTGCTTTGCTAGTTGGGGACACGTGGTGAGCCTACAGCTGTTCGCTACCCTGAACCCTGCCAACTACCATTACCAAGAATCTGAAACCAAACACTTGGTTGTGTGAGGCTTACACTGGAAAATGTATTCCTTGTTTGTTTAAGGTTAACAATTACACAGCCATTAACATGGTGTGATTTTAACTTTCAGACATCAGAGGAAAATGCAATTCCCCCACAAAATTCAACTTTTCCGCTAAATGAAACTCAATCTATTCCCTTTGGAGAGTTTCAATAGGTTTAAAGTTAACAGCACGTCATGTGGAGGCACTTCTGCTGAAAGTCAGTGATGCATCTTATTCCCAAATAGTTCGAAAAGGGCTGGGAGGATTTAGATCACTGTCAAGATACAGTATATTTGATTTGTTCAATATTACCACTGCGAAAATCCACAGAACAGGCTGTTTTCAGAATGTCAATGTTGTGTATCATAGCCATCGTAATGCTTACAAATCCAGCTTCGGGACTCTAAGGTCTCTTCAGAATCCCGTGCACAGGGGGAAACGGATGATTCCCAGAGATATCCTGGGGATATTGGATTTCCCCGCCAGATGAAACTATTTGTGACCAACGGGTCAATTTTCTCCAGTCCGTTCACGACAGGCTTGGAATGCAGGCTCTGACATCTCTGCGCCTAAGCAGGCACATGTTCTGCTGACCAGCAAAGGCTTCACATCTAGATACGGAGAGATTGCTCTATGGCAAATTATTAACATCCCGTCTAGGTGACAGGGTCAGCTTAAGACCTGGCTCACATTTGGGGCAAATTCAACTGTGGCACCGCTGCCTGCCATCAGATTTACTGCACAAATCCACTAAAGTATTGAGATATGATGCAAGTGGTGATTAATATGTATGCGACCATAAGAAAAAAAAAAGACTGACTAATGAACTGAAATGCGCTCTGCTGTCCTGGGTCAGCCAAATGTTTGCAAAAAAATGTCCTTTAGTCAGGAATAGGTTTCAAAGATGTTGCATATTTCATTACAGAACTAGAATAATCATTTAAAACATGCGGCCAATAATAGCTGCCTACGGCTAAATCACCCAAAGATAACATTTCCAAATCGATCAGCGCTGGCAGCAGTCCAGTTTGTTCACCATTCACAAGGCATTTGTGTTCCGACTGATGTACACGGGAGCAGGCAGGCGGTTGCCTCCCATGTGTCATTCTCTGTTTCTCTCTCTGAATTGTGAAGAAAAAAAAGAAGAAGAAAAACAGGACCTTTTTTTTTTTTTTCCTCCGGAAATGAAACTACTTGCTTGTGACACCAGTGTGCATCCCAGAATTAGTTTATTGTGCCAAGTTTCATTTAATTCACTTTAAAATGAAGGGATACTTGCGGTGCTTCCTGTTTAGAAATGGCTAACGCTGAAAGGTTGACACCTGTGAACCATTGTCATGGACCGGCTTTCTGTCAGTCTTCATTTTCCACGTGTTTCTCATTTACTCTGAACCCTGGCAGATCACCACGACTTAAAATGAGTTCTTGAGCATGCCACTATTTAGCATGGTAACATAAATGTGATTTATTCAAATGCCGGGCGATAAGAGCACGGGAGGATGACATATTCCCGTTAGTGCCCTGCAGGCAGGCACAGAGACGGATCTGGCCTCGGTGGCTAAATTGTGCTTTTCTTCCTGAAAATTGGCAAGCTCTGGCTCACTAGAGGCACACTATAGTCTTGTCAATAACACAAACTGCCTGTGCCTTATTTATTTTCTTATCAGCTTTAATCAGTCTATATTGACTGTGACATCTGCGCCAAGCAACAAAAAAAAAATCCAAATGCTACCAGTTAAGATCCATGTACATATTTGTGTTGTTTTGTGTCTTATGAGCTGTAGTGTATAACGGAACATTTGTGTTTGAGGATACGTTTGACCATCTAATTTGGGGTATAGTCACACATGTTCTTTAAGAGTATAAGCTACACTGTTTATGGACAGTGTGTCTTTAGGGATCTGTATTGACCCACTGCAACACAAAATATAACACAAGCGTATGTCCACAAAGTTTGTTCGTCAGATCCTTTGCATCTTTCATGTTTTGGCCTGCGACCCTCAAGAGCCAAGTTTCCTTAAAACCGTAAAGGTGGATTTATCAACTAAAAAAATATATTAAAGAACGGTTATTTCCAGTGAAACACTGAATGATAAATGGCTGCTCACTTTAGATTTCATAGCTGACGAATGAGTGAAAGTTGAATAAAACCACTCTGGCCTTTTGCCCTCTGAACAGATAGCTGCTGGATTTGGACAGCTTTGTGACTGACTGCATCTCCGCTGAGGAGCACATTCTTCCACTTTCCTGCCCGGCTCAACTGTCGGGTAGACCGAGGGGCGTTCGCTTGTCTGGAGAAGCTGTGCTGGACTTCTGAACAAATGTGTGCGTGTGTGTGTGGGTCTGTAATGTATGTGTATTGTCCATGTCTTCCTCTCTCACTTGCTGAAACATATCCGTCCAAATTTGACAGCGCGGGGGCAGACAGCCATGTTGCAGAATTTCTGATCATTTAAATGTTCAGAGTCCTGGTTGAATAGCAGAGGTGTTAAAAAAAAAAGAAACAAGAGACACATAAAGGAAAAGATAGAGAGCATCGCGCCACATGCCTCCACATCACATAAGGGACTACCTGCCACTTTCCAGTGAAAAATAATGCTCACTTGTCAATCTTCCAAGAACCAGTCAGATAGCCGCCAGTCCCACGGAGACCTATTGAGGTGTAAGCTTTGTTTCATCTGGGGCACGCCTCAGAGGAGATCAGGACTGCATCTACAAAAACGCTTCCAAAATAGAGGGTAGGAAAAGAAAAGCACTTTGGATACAACCCATGGGCTGATGCGCTATCTTGCTTCAGGATGGAAAACAAGACATTTCCCTCATTTGCTTGAACGGAAAGAGAGAAACAAATCAGGGAGCTGTGGTGGAGAGAAACCAAGACAACTCACAGCATGCATGAAAAACACTGTTCCCCGACAGGAACGAAGATATTTGTTTAATTTGTTCTAATGATTTCATTACTACATCTCAAAACTTCAATGATACCGCATTTTCATTTGCCAATTACTGCTAATTTAAGTAAAACATTCTTTAAGCTTCTATTCAACAGCACTTTATTTCCCCTAAACCTTTTTGAAAATTAGATTTTTCACTGCCTTTATTGCTTAAGTTACTGTTTGGGGACAAATTGACCAGCACATGTTTATGTACACAAAGTTACTGCATTGTTCCAGAAAAAGCAATTCTCTGTAGTCCATAGCACAAACTATAAAGGCGTCAAGTGATTTATCCATGCTGCAACGCAAAAAAAAGAAAAACATACCCAGCAGCCTGAGGACGAGCTCTGCATATCCGTCCACACAAACATTCCAAGTGATTTTGAAATAAACTTCCTATTACAATTTCATGATGCGCAGCACTGAGGCAAGCAAAAAAAAAAAAATCTCACTTGTATTACTCTTGGAAATATTACTTTCCCACCACAAAGGATCTTTTTTCCCCTCTAAGTAAAGTAAAGAACTAATGACAATGCTCTTAACAAGCCCCGAGCAGCCGACCGTGCCTCCAGCCTGCAACGGCAGCGCTGCAAGAGATTCCGTCCCCCGAGTCGTCTTAAATGAGGAGGTTTTGTATCAGTGTATCTCATACGCAGAGCGAGATTGAATGTTTTGCAAATTATTCACAGGGATTATAAATCACAGCGATGTCAGTGTTTCCAATAATGGGAGAGGATGTCGCCTCGTTCCTTAATACAAATGACATGGAAAACAACAGCTGCAGCAATAAAACGCTCTGCCATAAAAGAAGGATAAATAAATGTAGAAAAAGGAGAAGCCGGCACTCGTCATTAAGCATGCGACACTCTCAATGTCATCTCAATGACTCGATGCCTGTTATATTGTTGTGTTTGCATGTTTCCGTCTCGTGTATTTAGTTGTCTAATTCATTTATCCATTTCATGTCTTCTTTATGTTTATCTTATTTGATTTCAATTGGTATTGATTCCATGTCTGTAAATCACTACCTCACAGTCTAGAGAAGCCTCAAGAGAGACTTGGGGTGAATGAGGGGCATTTCAGAATCTTAATATTGGTCAGTCAACAAAATGCACTGCACTATATGACAGCTTCCCTTTCCCCCAGCATACAGGTGTCGTAAAGTGACGCATTTTAATAAAGGTGTTTTAATATTAAACAGCATATTCCCTGAAATACTCAGAAAGACATATTGGCTCAAGTTTCTGGCAGATGGAAGGTTATTTATCTTTGATAAAAGTTTTAGAGAGGATTCAAGGTCCTCTTGATGGTTTTTACTTTCTCAGTATGAACTCATTTTTTTCCTTCCTGCATATTTATGTTATGCAGTAAAACATACACTATTCACATGTGCATGACAGGCTAACATGTATTTGTTGTTGTGGTGTCAACACGGCTCATTTGTTTCCTCCATTTCGCATGGAAGAGAACCATCATTTATTGGAGCATACTTAAACTGTAGACAAGAAGTAGTCCCTGTTGAGATAGTTTACAATGTTTACTGAGTTAATAGGGTCATCTTCTCCTCGACTTCTTCACTCTGTAACTTGTTAGCTTCACTTATCAGAAGCAGAGGAAAAACTTGCTCACTTTTATTCATTTGTTGAGCAGCTGACAGTCAACAAGGGCCAAAGGCAGGAGAAGAGAGGTCTGGCCCGCGTTAAACCATGAGAGTCATATCTACAGCGCATGTGTTAATATCTTCCTTGAATGGACACCGTGACAAGTGGCATTCAAATGTGATCACAGGACAGTGCTGACCACTGTGACACAAACCAGACTATATTTTTTGATCTTGATATTATCCAACGGTCACTCCCTCCCAAGGCCAGTGTCACTCTGTGTTTTCACTGCATTTTGTCATTATGCAAGGCAGCAGCGGAGATGGTTTCTACACTAAAGCCAGGTGAAAATGTGTGGTAACTGCTGCTAATGAAGGTGAAAAACAAAGACACATCAGCCACCCCTTCTCGCCTCCTCGCATTACTCTGTGTGACCCGATCCTCCTTCTTTATCTGTGTCACGTGACGTCTGCAAACACAGGTGCACATGCACAGTCCCTTAAAAACTGGCTATATTCATTACCCGGCATCATGCAGACATTTGCAACCACTGTAAAGACCAAGTTCAAATTTTGAATCTTAAAAACAACATAACCGTAGTTCCAAGTAAAGATTATTCTAAAAGGCTTTGCCTCATTGTCATCCATGGCCCGTTTTATTTGGGATTTTGCTATGATACTATTGAAGACGGATTTAATGGCTTGTGTTAACAAAAGCTGCTTGGAGTATTTACATATTGACAAATCTAAACAACAAAGAAATGAGACAAAAGAATTAACATTGAATAGTGCCACAGGAAATGGCAAGATGTAATGTATATCAACAAAGCCTGAGGAGAGCACCTTTCACTTTTAAGGTGCTGATGGCAGGTCGCCATCAGAGTTTTCATTTTAACACGCTTTTCTTTCCCTTTCAAAAAAGATGCCGCTTCCTGTTCTTCTTTGTTTTTTTGGGGGGGGGTGGGGGGTAGTTGGTATCGTTTAAGTGTCATCACTGCCTCCCACTGGGTGTAATCACCTAGTGTGATCCTATCCTAGCCAAGTAAATAGTCTGGCAGATTTTAAATACGTCCCTTCTCTCCTCTTGACTGTGTCCGCATCGTCTGTCACCTCCTTTATCTTGACCTGTCCCCCTCCCTGCCCCTGTAATGCTGCAATCAAAGCCCTTCTTTCTGCCTCATTCTTCCTGCTTGAAATCAGGATGTGTTCTACTCTCTCCTTTTCATGACACTGACTACCGTAACCAGTAACAATAAAACTCGTGTGTACTATCTAAAATGCTCCGACCGATTCCACTGATGATTACTTGTTCTTTTCTGTCTTCTTTTTATTTGTACCATCTCAACACATGTGTGCTAGGCATAGGCGTAACCACGCATCCATTGGGGGGGTCGTATCTCCCCAATATTAAGAAAGTACCAATCTGTCCCTCCCCAATATACAGCAGAAAATAATGTAAAATATATGTTCTCCGTTTATGAACCCTTTCAATGGATCGGTCTCTCGGCTCGTTGGTTCTCTCACACCGCTGCCGGGCATCTTTCTTTCCAACGTGCGCTCACTGAGCAACAAACTGGACCAACTTCAGATGCTGGTGAGGAGAGACAGAGACTTTTCTACATTCTCCGTTTTGTGCTTCACGGAGACCTGGCTCTGTGGATCGATACCGGACTCCGCGCTCCAGCTGGCGGGCTTCAAGCTGCTCAGAGCAGACCGCGACACGGAGCTCTCCGGCGAGACGGAGGGTGGAGGAATCTGCTTCTACTCCAACAGCAGCTGGTGCAATGACGTAACAGTGATCCAACAACACTGTTCTGCTGATGTGGAATCGTTTATCATTAACTGTAAACCCCTTTACTCCCCGTGAGTTTGCTTCGTTCATCCTGCTCGGTGTTTACATGCCGCAGCCGGGCAACGTGCAGGAGGCACAGCCGACACTCGCCGACCAGATATGGCGTGTGGAGCGGATTTCTAAACCATGGTTGTGCCCTTGGTGCTAGGACACATGCGTTAAATGAATTGTCAATCCACATATAGTGTATAAAGAGCTAATTCAATAAACAAACAAAATCACAAATTTGAAGAAAACATCTGGATCATTTTCTATACTGGCTCCAAATATATACGAAGAAAGTGAAATATTGTTTTTAGATAAAGGCCAAAGTGCGGGCACACTTTTACAAAAATTAAATACTAAAGGTTTTCATGACAGTGGATGAGTGCTTTCTCTGGAGATCCTGACCAGTTCAAATTCTGCAGGAATGAGTTGTTGGAGCACCCTGTCACCTGCTCGCACTGTTACAAGATTAATTTCCTAATCCCTGCTAATGCTCTCACTTGCAAACATTTTTTAAGTGGCTAGCACACGGCATGGCTGTTCTAATATTCATTGACTGCTGTCAACGCTTTCTAAATGATGTAATGGATTCTCCAAATTGACTCAGAGCAGACTACTGATACCATGTACACGATATTATAAAGGCCGCAGAATTAAGCATGGAGTATATGACCCCAATTAGCGCTTATCTCCATTACTTCGAGCACTGCAATTCCGTGAGGCGGATTTTAAACGATCATTGTCAGTCAGTAAGAGACGTCAAGGAACTTTGAGAATGACACTATCTCCTTCCGTCAACTTTATCTTGAGAGATTTGGCTTACTCGTAATAAAAAGTCATTTTTGTATGCAGAGAAATGTGGTGTTACCATGAAAGGATAAGTCAGCAGTTTCTTTTACTGAGTTGTGTTGCTGCGGAGGGTGTTGATTGGATGCAAAGGTGAAAATCTAAGATGCTGTAAAAACTAACAAACCAATATGTATTCATGAGGTTAATTACAGGAAGTGCTAAAATGCTACCTTTTCATTATCTTGCTCACTGTCAAATAGCAACTAGCACTGAAAGGTGTCATATTACAAATCACAGCCAATTATGAAGTTATTACAATGCTTTTTCTTAGGTTGTCAGGTTTGGAAACTGTTGTTCTTTATAAGTACACTAAATAATTTTGAGTCTGCTGTCAGTGAGTGTTTTTATCTACTGTGTTTCACTCTCACTGTGAATATGCTTGCATTAAGTGTATCAAGACAAAGTGAGTTGTGGGGACAGCTGTAAAGACACAGTAATGCATAGTGCTAACTGTCTGTCAACTGCAGACCATTTTTCAGTGGCTACCAGGAAAGATGCAAAATATCAGCAAATCATTTGTACAAGCAGTACTGTGTGTTTGTGATATCAGGGATAGCAATAACAAAATAATTAAACTAAATGGCCATGTAAATTGGACACATTTGTTAAATAAAGGTAAAATTGAGCAAACAGTAAATTAAATTCTAAATAGTTCTTCTCAAACTTTCGTTTATATAGCAATCTCTGATTTCTTGCCCATGCAAAATAAAGCCACTAATCATATCACGTCTTCATTGAGAGTGCACATTTAAAGGTAAATGAAACACTGATTGCGCACTGATTTACTATTGTGTTCCCCAATGGGTGTTGTTATATCACTTTCAGCCAACAAGTGGCTTGTAAACCAGCTTATGCCAAGAATCCCCAACAAGGGCAGCATTTCAATGCTGTATAATCACCTTGCTTATTATTCAGAGTAGTCTATCCACTGTTGATTAATGCCTCGGAGCAAATGTGTACAGAAGGTCCAGTTAATCTGCAGTGCTGTTTTAATCAAGTGGACCTCTGTTTTGTCCATTCGTCTAGTTTTTGTCCCACCATCCTCGCACTCTTCACATTTGCCATTATGTATTGATCAGAGCCGAGCAAGAAATTCAGCAAGAAAAAGCAATTTTTTGTTAACTTAACTGCTTTCTCCCATCCTTCCTCCGTCGAGGCGCATTGAGAACGAGAAATCCTCTGAGGATTTTATCACGCAGCGGCGACAGTGGGCACCCTTGTCAGCCGCCCTGACCCCAGCGGACCTCTGCCAGTATCGACCAAGTGACCCAGTGTACTGTTAAGGGAAAACATTTCCTGCGATCCCGGCGAGGTCCCTGTGTGGAGAGGGTGGAGGCGGGGATGTGACTGACACCGGGTGACAAACACTTTGAACTCAGACAACAGGAAATTAATGCAGGGAGCGCAGCTCCAGGCACAACACATTGCATGTGCATGCACTCTTAAATTGACACGTCCGTCCAGATGACACATGCTGATACCACGAGGCTGTGGCCTCAGTTCAACTTGTGATTCTCTGCATCTTGTTGTCTTTCAGTGCTGCTGGCGCACTGGCCACATAACGACAGACCCTGCAGATAGTGAAGCTGCCCTGCAAATACTAATGAAAGTGGCTTAGTGTTTCCATCCCACATTAAATCTCAGCATGGCATCAGCAGCACTACAAACTTAATGCAAAAAATGCGCTGCGGCGCGATGAAATGGCCCCGTTTAAAGCACAGATTGCAATCAGCCGGTGAGCAGTCTATGCCCATCAGTCATTACTTTAAAACCAAAACACCCTTCAGTGTGGGCAGTGACAGCATCTGGTTTTTGGCCTCTGGAATTTAGGTGCTTAACCTTGCATGTGCCCTATTTTTTTCCCTTTGTCCATTCGCAATTAACCTCTTTGAGATGACCCACACCTTTTAGATGAATCTTTCATTTTCCAACTCATCACACAACTACACAATATAAAGCAGAAAAAAGGCCTCCCGACGGTCCTTCCAAGTAGCTACTGAAGATCTAATTTCACTGATCTGCCAGCCACAGCTGTCAGCTATAACATTAAAGTGAGTCGTAATGCGGCTCCTACCTGATAACACCTTCAAGCTGAACAGCCCCCGATGTACTCGAGACAAAACAACCATTCAACATCTGTTGGGATCCCTCTGGCTCTGCTTTAATGCAGCTGAACAGTCCGTGTGCAGGGAGGAAATACTGTAGGTCCCCACAAGACAGACAGCACAATGAGCTTTTACCGCAATGATTGCACTGCACTATAGGCCTTTGCATCCAGTTGCAAAGTCAGGCCACAGCCCGTCATTAAAACGCCATCCCGGGAAGGACATCCGCAGTGGCGGCACGACTTGTGCTGTACATAAAGGGTGAAACTAATCAATCAGGCGGCAGCGGCTCCATAATCCATTACACTCAGCGTTATTGAAATACATTCAAATTAAAAGTCTATTTCCAGGGCCTTTGCTAGAACTTGTAATGGGCCCCATTCATAGCACTGACTGTCAATACTTTGATTGTCAGAAATAAGCTCAAAGCAATTTACCCTTCCGTATTAACAGAGAAATGTCTGGCTAGATGGAAGTGAGCCTAACATTAGACCATTTCAACATTTAAATCTATTTTTGATTGCTCGAGGTATGAAACCCCAGCTCAGATATTATTAATTGCTTGTCCTCCTCTTTTGAGTCAACATAATGCGTTTCCCATCTTATCTGCATGTGGTCCATTGAATCTGAGATGTGATTTACATGATTGGCAAGACTTCTGATTGATACATGTATGACATCAGACATAAGGAAACGGTTGCACTGCACGGTTGCTCTCTTCCCTAGCAACACCGTACCACGTCCAAAAAGGTTCTGTTTTCAGGATGATTCGCCATATGATACAAAAACTGTGTTGAAATCACGATCATATTAACCTCACATACCTTGGTTTAAGAAGATCGCCTATGTTTCTATATCTTGACAATTGGTTTAATTGCAGACTTTCAGGGAAATCTATATTTATAATATAGTCAAGCGACAGACCGGTGCTGTTGGCTGATACTGCAGCCCATGAAATTAACTGTTGATATGAATAAAAAAAGCTCCATGATTCCTTGATATGCATTCTCATTTTAATAAAAATGAAATCAGATTAGATCTCACAACACTTCACTCATGCTATATTGAAAGTGACCTGCAGTTCAGTAGACATTAAATTATACAGCATACAGTATATTCCTCGCTTTGTTTTCTCATATGGATCTGTCCATCCCTGTTTCATTGCTTTTGGTAGCGGTATGAAGGCATTTGACCATGTGAACTAGGTGATCATTCCGTTAATAAAAACAAACCTAAATCCAAGTCAGTTCATAACCGGGTGGAACACTTACCCGTACATACTATATCTGCCTGTGCAGGCAGGTCTTTCACTTTCTCTTTTACCCGAGAAGACAAGTGGATCAAGCCTTATACTTCAGAGTCCTAACAAACTAAATAGATGGACAGGCCAATGAAAACACGAAGGCAACGGAAGCAATATGACAAAGATCAACGTCAAAAAGCAAAGAAAAGTTCTCCGAGCTGTAGGCTTGCTCACTGTTGCCGAGACCCTGTGGGACCACTTGGCCAGGATTACCATAGCAAGGTTCCTCCTGCAAAGGCCCTCTGAATCCTAATGAGAATACATTCCAACAGAGACATTCATAAAATATCTTATATCTTGTCTTCTTTTCACTTTTGCCATCAGCAAGGAAACTCTAGATCAATATTCAGTCGCACGGCACAACTGTATTCAAGGTTTCAACTGTTTTCCCTCTTCCCATCAATTATAAACAATACTGGGCCCATTGGCGTCTATATGGATCTCATTTATGTCCCGCTGTGAATGCTCGTGGTTTGCAGGCGAGGGAGATTAATGCTTTGATCTCATGGCCAATGTCCAATCAATACATCGCAACGCCTTAATAATTTTAAATAGAAACTAAAATTCATCATGTATAAAGTTTTGCACACAGATTTCTCCAACAATTTCCATTTACTTTAGCATGCACTTGACCTTTGAGCAAATCATTCATGTTTTATTTCTACAGCATGAGAGCAGGTTTTAGGTGTCATTGATTCTCTTTTATTTGACGAATCCACAGACAAGATGCATTGTAGCAACCAGAGGAAATTGGAAGTGCAAGTGACCTTCAATTATTTCTTTTTGTTCTGAGCGGGGGGCTTCTGATCAGAACTTGATATGCGTTCTTCATTCACATGATTCTCCATGTGATTGTGAGTTGTTTTTAATATTTTTATGAATAATTAAAAACGTCACCTGATCTAATGAAGGCTGTCAGTGAAGAGAGGGATCAGGCCGGGCCTCAGCATTTTGCTCTCTGACTTTTATAGGGGAAAAGGCTGCTGACATTGATTACCGATCCTTTGATTTTCCAAAGGACAGTCTCTCTTTTCATCTACACTGCAACAGGAACAACAATATCTCCCTGAGAGGAAAAGTAACACATTTCTGTTGTGTTTGTTTAAATGTAGATGTCTGAGATAGCTGCTGCACGTGCATTTTCTTTTGCTGAACTTCTTACACTAACGTGGGTGCTTTAAGTGTAAAAAATAGTATTTACTCATAAGAATGAGAAGTTCTTGCTGAATGGAGATGTAGATGCTGTCTTACACTTACCACTGCTTGGTAAGTCACCTCTATTGTTCTACAGAAGCTTGTACACGGCAGGAGACCCCGTAGTTATTGCTTGAGGCTTCCCTCCAGCGGGAGCCAACGAGTTTATCAGACAGTCTCTCATTGCTGGGTTGGATAGAACAAAGTAAACATGGTGCATGGCGCCTATTTACTGAGAAACAAGGCGACGACGCGTAGCATTACGTCGGGCTGTCACAGGCTATTTGATATTTCTGAGGCGTAATGTCTCGTACACATCTAGTTAGAAATAGCTGACTAGAATAGAACAAGTGTCTGTGTGTAGGTGCAACTTATTTGTGCTCATCCGATTGACTTCACGCTTGCTGAGAATCCAAGTGAGTGGAAGCTCTTCAAATACAGAACGTGTTTATTCGTAGTATGTTGTGTTCAGAGTCGCATGAAATAAATCATATTTCGTCTTACTGGATAAGTCACATCTTTGTTTTGTGTGTGTTAACCACAACCGGCACTGGATTGATTGTACCGAAATAAATGACATTTTTTCTTTGAGTGCTGCGTTTCCTTTGATGTCCATCGAGTATTGTTATGAAGGGGCGGGCGAAAAGGGCTTGCTAAGACAAAGATAAGATAAAGAAGTCCTGGAATGGATTGCGGTTTGGCGGGACCTGGAAGTTGGGAGCAACAACCACAAACACTTTAATAAGGAAATAATGCATTGAATATGCATTACATATATTTCCTCTATGGTCTACCTGGATTCTGGTTATTTCCTTCTTCTCATTTGAACAGACATATGAGGCATGGAGGAAATTGAAATGTGTAAGTGTTTTTGATCTGATTCGTCTTTTCAAATAAAAGATTTAATACTCACAGTCCCTCTATTTACCCTCGAGTAGCTTAGACTTAAATATTTGTAAACTGACACTTCAAAGTGTACATGTCTACATGCATAACGTGCAATACTCTGTTAATCTTGCAGGCTTTTTCAGGATCGAACCATCCTCGTATTTTTGTTAGGATGTGTCTTTTTCGGATTACAAAGGCTTCTGCAGGTCTCACCTTCAAACCCAGTCAGAAGAATTAGCTGTTCCCCCTTGAGGTAAATTAGAACTCTGTACACTGGCTGCGAACGGTTTGTTTCATCTCTTTTTTTTTTCCGGAGCCAGTCACTCTCATCCCTTTTTTATTTGAAATCCTGCATCTGGTAATTTCATAATTATGGGAGGGAATTATAAGGAAGGCAGCTGGAGCTGCAGGTTAATTGGATTTTTCACCTCGACGAAACTGGATCTAAGTCGCCCATGGGCCGCAAAGCTGCACATTTGAAGTTGGGGACAGGACAAAAGAGGCTGTGGAAAGAAAAGAATGAGCCGTTGAAGGGTCCCCTTTGACCACAAGAGTTTGGAAAGTTACTTTTGCACTGCCAGTTACCGTTTGTGGCTTGAGAGGTTTTCCTTTGCTTGTTCCCAATCGCTTTCATCCCTGTTGATGGCATCTATAATTGGCGCCGTGTTCCATTCACAGGACTCATTGCAGAAGTTGCTTTTGCAGCCACTATTGATTACTTCTCAGGAATACCAAAGGGTTTGAAATTGAACTTCTTACATTTAACTTTGAACAAATACAGCAATGTAGCCCCTGCAAAGACAACCAATCCCCTCTATCATTTTAATCAATAACTGCACTTTGATTTTAGACCGTTTAAAAAATAAGCATGTGTTTTTGATGTGGGGATGTAGACTAAAAATGTTATGCAGTGGGGAGGGTGTGAACACAATTCATATCTAAATCAGTTCATTAAATTGTGATTAAAATACCAAACGCTTAAGAAGAATATCTTCTGCTTTGTGTCTCTGAGAGGACGCACAAATATATGCAAACACCTATGAAATATTTAATCAACAGGAAGAACCTCATCTTTCATTCAATTGCATCATATAGTATGAAAATCCCTTTGGATCCTTAAAATTACCTCCGATCCAACAATCACTCATGCCTCCGTTTGGTCAACAATACATCCATCTTTGGACCTTTCACCACCATTCTGCTGACAGCATTCTTTACCTTGGTTTCCAGGGGGCCGGCCTGCTCCTCGGTGGGAGCAGCCGAGCTCTGAGCCCCTCGGCTCCTGGCCTACTTCTGAATCAATGTTTGACAAAGGGCGAGTCTCTCCCCGAGCAGGAGACGGGGAATTAGAAAGGCTTTTGCCTGGCGATGAGGCCTCACGCAAAGCTAGAGGCTGCCGAGTCCACAACCCGTGTCACAGACAAATAGCCAATCCCAGCTCATATTTCCCAGTCCTTAAATAAGGAAAATAAACCTGCTTACCAGCCACGTTTATCCTCGTCTTAGGTCACAGTGTTGGAGGGGTGAGGATAGGATTATTTGTTTGTCTATATTTGTGGAAAGTGACTGTGTGCTATTGGTGTAGAATTGTTACATTTTGCTGTTAATGTGGACTTCACACCACAGTTTTTTTTTTTTTTTTCAATGATAGTAAAACAGAGAGTGAAGGACAATAGCAACTATTGTGATTTGTGCTCTAAGGAACAATGGACAAAGACAAATTATAACACAACTTTAACAGTATTTTTTGTCTGCTCTTTCAGAACAATCGACAATGGACCAACTATTATTTAACATTTGTAAATAAAAGATGTATATAGAAAATAAAATAGCATATTTCAACTTTTGGACTCTCTCACACAGATAAAATGGTGCTTGGTGGAGCAGCAATTCAGAGTGAAAATCAATATAATTTTTCCCTTATTACTATGCACGTCATTATGTCTGCCATTTGAACAGTCAACAATCACTTCAACACCTGATTCCTAACTGACTTTCAAGGGGTCTGTACAGGAGATCACAAAAAAAAAAAAGATAATTCTTCTCTGACAATTTGTACTCAGATAATTGCGCCTAATGTCACGTAATTGTGGAAAAAGTCAAAACAACACGGAGCCCACGCAGGAATATGTGCACCGGCTCGGAAATAAAGTGCATTTCTGCTCGGTTCTGAGTAATTTCCTTCAATGCCAAATGGCAAACAGTGCAATTTCCAGCTACCCCGCTGAGTAGCTGTCAGTCCGCCTCAACCGGTGTTAAATTAAAAGGGTTTGTAAATTAGCATTACCTGAAGGCCTACACCGTACAGGAAGTGAATGTGCGCTCCATCTGGAGACATCAATTAGTCCAAATACGTGTCGTATTCCAACGTATGATGTGGAATATATTTCTACATCCGCAGCCAAGTGTAACCTTGACCCCTTGTTAGTTCCACGGACGCAATTCCACTCCCACAAAAGGCATTGAAGCGGACACCTCACAAGATTTCTGTCGTGCCGGGGTTGTTAATGGTGCCAGGACTACTGCTCGTTCAATAATATACTAAGTGGACAATGCTGTGAACCAGTGTCGTTTCCCAACCTTTATTAGTGTTACAACCACACAGAGGAACATTTACAAAGCAATTTTCCTACCTGAGTTTCTCATCTTTGAATCACATGGACAGATTTGGCTTCGCTAACACATACGGTGAAATGAGCTCTCTCTACTCTGCAGCGCTTGTATAAAAAGCAGAACAATAAGCAATAAATGCCCCAGAAAATAATTCACCATTTTGACCTCTTAGGTGCTGTGGACTTACTTATAACCTGAGTCAAAAGTGTCTTTTGTCCATAGCAAAATAATTGAACCTCTTTTTTTTAGTTTTTCTCAAATAGTACTTAAATCACAAACCATTAAAAAGCAACTGGCATTTGACAAAACTTCTCACATTTATTTTATTTGTTATACAAGTGTTGAACTTTACATCAGTCTTAAGTGATGAACCTCTTGGTAACAGGTTTACATAAAAAAACATGAGCTACATTACATCATGTATACCAGTGCTGGAAAATATTCACACATTTCCCCATTTATTTTTTGGAAAGATTTTTAATAAATAAAATGTCCAAACCCAAGCGGAAGAACTACATTTATGATAGAAACCTTTTTGTCAAAAGCTCATCACTCTGCCGTGACGGTTTAAAAGATCTATTCCATTCAGATTTACACAAAGAAATGTGCAATGCATGAATCGCTATAACTGGGAATTTGCATTCCATTCCTATTGAAGCTGATGCCACTTTGGAAAAATCATATAGACATATTTAAATGCGCGACCAATGGAACTCAGTAAGCAAAAATAAAAAACACTGTTCACGAGTGGAAGAAAGTGATAACGCATCAATTTGTTGAATCCTCCTTTCTTTTCATAAAACCTTTACGTTCAAACACACACAAAGGAAGTGTTGAACCATAAACACACTGTATAACATATGTGCAACTTCTACACAATAGTTTTTCCAAACGTTAAATTTTGAATTAAAAGGTTTCTTCATATTAACGTTTTTTTCCAGGATTTTTTATTTTACACTAGCAATACAACAAAATATATATTTTAGCCATTTTCCTCTACAACAGTTCATTGTACAGTTGAGAAAATATAAGGCCAGGGGCTTGATTGCTAGTGGTTATACAATCCGAACTTCAAGGTGGAGGAGTGACGCCGAGCAACCAGGAGCTTCTGTTCCTTTTCTGACAGTCTGATCGGGAACATTTTACAGTCCACCTCCTGGTCCAGGGTGGTGTTTTGTTTACAATAATAATAATAATTAAAAAAAAACAGGCTTCAACAAGGATGTTGGAGAGTGTATGTACAACCTTTTGACCGAGAAATTGCTGATATGATGGAGCCAGTAATGTTATTTTTTTTTCTGTCTTTTTTAAATTTTTTAATATTTTTTTTTACCTTTTCGTACCTTCAACTTTTCTAAATGTTTCAACAGCAGCAGCACATTTAAATACATAGTTGGCTTGTCTCTTAAAATTGAAATTTTACTCTGCATTTTATGTACAGTCTCATTTAAAACTTTGCACTGCCATCGCTGTGCATGGAGCCCCCGGTGGTCTGCGGGGAAGGTAGGAAGATGTCTGTGGGCACGGAGATCGCAATGCAGCTAGAGGAAGAGGGTTTGTAAATGCCTAGTGTGTGTGTGTGTGTGTGTGTGTGTGTGACGGGGCTTCTCGGCTGTCTTCAAAAATAAAACGATCACTTCCCAACCATTCATTTGGCGCGTCCTTCAAGGGGTCAGGGGCTGCAAAAGGGGCAATAGGAGGGGGGGGTTTTGTGACGATTTAAACACCCCAAATTTAAAGGCTTGTCACCAACTGCATCTGTCCTTCCCGTACGTCGCCATCAGGGCAGCAGCCATCTTTAGCGATGGGAATAATGTAGCCATCGCTGCCCCCTCGGCCAATCTGGTAATAGGCCTGGAGCTGGTGGCCGGCCCCTAGGTTAGGCATGCTCTTGTAGTAAACGTCCTCATTCTCGCCCCCCTTGCAGGGCGACAGCTCCTCCACCCCGTCGGGACTGCTCTCGGGGTACGGAGAGTCCCTCAGATTGGGCATGCTCGTGTACAAGGAGTCTCTGTTTGGGGACTGCAGACTATCATCGGGGTTGGTGGGTGTCAGTTGGCCGTCAAAGGTTTCAACTCCCCCATCGGTCCTCACCTTCTTCTGGGGTGCGTACAGAAGCGAGTGAGTCCGCTGGGGGATCAGCGGCGCCTCCAACTCCTGCTGATGGTGCAGCTCAAGACCCACGGTGTCGCCCACGTGCACCAGAGAGGAAGCGTCGGCCACGATCGCGTCGTCTTCGCTGCTGCTGCCGCCGCCGCCGCCGCCTACCACCGTCACCTTGGGCGGAGCCCGCTCCGTGTGGTGGTGGCGGTGGTGGTACAGCGGGGGCTGCTGATGGTGGGGTGGGTGATGTAAGCTGTGGTGCTGCAGCTGCTGTTGCTGCTGTTGTTGTTGTTGTTGTTGTTGCTGCTGCTGCTGATGGTGGTGGCTTTTGTTACAGGCACGCAGGTTGTTGTGTACTAGCTCAGAGATGATCATTTTCTCAAAGGCAGCATCGTCCAGGCTGAGGCCGCAGTCTACCACCTGCACGCTGTCGCCAAAGTCCCCGTTGCGGAGTGAGTAGCTATTATTAAAGTTACCATTTAGCGGTAGAGTATCCATTGCACTTGTATCCCTCACCACATTGTTCAGTGAGTGCCCTGGAAAGAGGGGGACATGTGGGGGGGATGATACATTAGTCAACAGCATTGACCATGATACAGAAGGAGCAAAAGTGAGTTTAATGCTGTTTAGGATGCTGTTTCACATAGAAACTCAAAAGAAAACAAGCCATGCTGTAAATGTGTTAGTTAGGCACAGTTATATAGATGTAGATACATACACATATACATACATACTTATATGTATATACACATATACTATGTGTATATACATATAGACAGTGCCAGTCAAAAGTTGACACATTTTCCCATTCAATGAGAAAGTGTTTTTTGACCTGTACTGTACATACATATGTGTATGTATATATACAGTATATATATGTGCAATAAGAAATCATTTTATTTTCTCACATGTATTATATGTATGTACATTTTGACTGCCGCTTTTTCAAATGGCTTCATAATAAGCAGAGCACTGTGTGTTTTAGTCCGCCACAAAAGTGACAACAAAAGGAAAAAGCTCCCAAACAACATTAGACACGTACTGGAACACTAATCACCATCACAGCACACGGGGCAAAAGGAGGTGTCCACAAGAATGAAGCCATGAACGGGCAAGCTACAACACTTAAAGGTCGTCTAGCAACTAATAGGTCGGATGTGCCGAGGGAAGGAAAAAAAAGACAGAGATGGGAAAAGATGACAAAGACAGAGAGGGGAAGTAGTCGTGTATCAACATGGGACAGCCATCTTTGTTCTCACTACAAGGGGAGCCCACAAGCAGCACTCCACCATCACCACACACAGCAGGTGAAAAGACTCACTTTAGACAACTCACATCATGTCTGTCTGCTCAGGCTATCTGGTCTAAGAGCAGCTGATGTACAAAAGAAAAGTAAAATGATTTATTGTAACATGAAGAAGAATCACTCAAAGGAACAACAAAACGTAAAGCAAAAGTCTCAACTGCAAAATTAGCGAGAGCAAGGGTTCAGCAAATGAAACGAAAAAGCATTAAACAGCTTTTACTTTAGTGACGTTTTTGTGTCGGTACACTTTCTGTCCGTTAGTTGGCAGCCTGTGTAGCCAAAGCTGTCAAAGGTCAGAGCTCGCCCGCAGCCCGGCACTCGGCATCCGTCACAGTGACAGTTCCCAGTGAGACCCCGGTCACTAGCAGACCAGCTCAAGAATAACACAGCCGCTGCAGAGGTCATCTTTGGAATTTCTCAACGCATGGAGGTCATGGAAAACAGCACAACTAAGGATAAATATTAGCTACGGCGTGATTGAGAGAGGAGATAAGGGAAAAATGTGCCCTGCTATGACTAACACACCTCCCTTGAAGGACAAAGATTAACAGAAAATTAAGATGAAAAACGAATAGAATATTTCACAGCAACGTTTGTCTTTGTCCCAAATTTATGTGGGAGTGATTTTGATCGTATAGGAGGCGCAGTTTTCACAGAGGCTGTTTAAAAGGAAGATAAATGACAAGAAAGTCGTGGGAAAAGAAATAGAGGAACAGCTGCTGCCATGACATCCATGTGTTTGGGCCTATAGGAGGCAATTTAGTGTCCGGACAGGTGCTGCCCGGAGAGGTGTGAGGGGAATACTACGGGACACCGAGACTGCCGAATGCCACGCGAGGAAAAGACATTTGGGGAGAAAAGAAAAGAAGGAAGAAAAAAGAAAAAAAAAAGACAGCTCTATAAATGCTTCTTTCTGCCAGAAAATATGATGCATTTTGGTCGGATAAAATCCCAAATCAAGCAGAAGAGAGAAGCAAAGCAAAGGGCATTTGTGATAAAGCTTTCAAATCTGGAGGATTTCTTCAAATGATGAGATGAATCTTTTTATTTCTTTTCAGATTAGAGTAGAATTTGGGTGGATCATTTTTTGAACCACTTGCTCACTGAGTGTGTGTTAATGGCCTAAAGTAAACCAAGTGATAGTGCTGGGGTTTTGGTTGATTTTAATAAGCATGCTGAAAAGAATTTACATTTGATAGGCAAAGTTAAGAGTTACTCCCATACTTGTCTCTCTGAAGGTCACTAGAGGGAAGCGTAGGGGAAAAGCACAAAACATGACAAAAGATGCCATTTCAGTTTAAAGATATCATAGCACACACAATTGCAACAGTGGTATGCTTAAATGGCACGTGCAATTGAGATATAGTAACTTTTCATTTGTTTTAATATATCAGCTATTATCAAATATGTCTATACAATGTAATGCCACAGTTCCATTAAGCGGATCAGTATTAAGCATAGGTTTAGATCTCACTGCAACACCCTTTAATGGGAAAGCTCCCTCTAAAACACACAAAAAGTAACAAAGCACCTGACAAATTCAGCAGCATAAATTTCAATAGTCATGGAGCTGAAACAACATCTTCGGGTCAACGCCTCTGTCTACATTATCTCAAGGCCCGAGCATGTAGTATCTCTTCCCCATCTTAATCGTCATGTCCCCGCTCAGAGTTTGGATAAGAGAGATATAAGAGGGGGGGGGGGGGGGGGTGGGTCGAGACGAGCCACTAAATAGCCTCTGCGCTACATGAAAACATGTGTGCACAGTATGCACTGTACCGAGCATTGGGGAGACAACGATTCAGAAAGGAAAGGCGATACTGCGGAACATCCTGCTCTTCGTTTAGCCTCGACTAAAGAGACAAAGCGGGAGAGGAACAAAGGAGGCAAAGAGAGGAGAAAAGCCTAAATGCCGGACAAAAAGTATTAAGTAAGCGCACCTGGCGAGTTAAACACTGGAGCCGTGGGGGTGTTACACACGACTGTCTCTGCCAGTAAGGTGTTATAAGGGTTGTTAGTGCCTTGTGGTCGAAGAAGAGGATTTGTTAGTAGATAATTCCCGGTCATTCCTGGAGTGGCAAGACAGAAGAGGAGTTAAGTGTGACGCAGTCAGACGACATTTATTTAAAGTTTCATGGAAAAAGAAGAAAAAAAAAAGAAATATGAAAACTAGGGCGGCGTTTATTTTAAAGTTAAGAATGCAGGTTAAAGTTGGAGAGGCAACCAGGAGAAAACATAAAAAAACAGCTACTTCAGCAAAAATGTTTGCAGGTACTTCAGGACATTTAACAGCCATCAGCTACATTTCATTCAAATATGCACCGTTCATTCATTATGCAAGTTGCTGCATTGCTACCCATTCATTTAAAAAACCTCTAAAAACCATTACAAGCCGTATTCATTTAATATTGATAGTACAAACAATGGAATTTCCATACTTTTTGATATATAGATATTTAAGCCTTAAGATATTTGGCAATATCCTATCCGCGCCCTGTATTTTAGGGATGTGAGGTTTTTACACTGCCATTTATCACCTGTGCTAAATGCCAATCTGTCATGTTGGGAAGGCTCCAGGGAGGTTTTTAATGACAGGGAAGTGCTTCCAAGAGATAGAGCCCTCCTTTAGCGTACCGACACTCCAGGGTAACTAGGCTACTGCACCCCGGAGTGATCAATATCCAACCTTTACATTAACATCTCCAGGAAACGATACCGTAGGGAATTAAAAAAAAACAAAAAAAAAGAAGCTTTAATTCCGTTTTGTTACGGTTATATTGGCGAGTCAAAACGTGCATAAAAACCCACCGGGTTTAATGTGTGAAAGGGAGGCAAAAAAGAAAGCGGAGGCAAAGAACGGCAGCAACAGGAGTCGGTGGAGGGTAGAGGAGGGAGGGGAGTCAAACCACCTCAGAGTAAACCCCCCCCCCCTTCCTTTGCATGCTTGGAAAGCCATTTCAGAGGCAGCAGAAAGCCTAACGTCACACTAAGCACTCCGGGTCAGCCAGAGTTGAACATCATCTTCTCATCATCATGTTTGTGCTCAAGCTAAATAATAAATGGCAGTTTTTTTTTTCTCTCCCTACCACATGAATCCCGCTGTAAAGTAACAGAGGTCACCTTACATGCAAGGGGAACAAATTGCCTCTTTCTGCGTGTTAAGATTGTCCTGAAATAAAAGTTTTTTCTTTTTTTTGTGTCTATGTTTCCCCTGAGCTTGGTTATGAACTTTAGACAGCAGGCACTTAGATTAAAAAAAAAAAAAAAATAGAAGAAAAAAACTCCTCTAGTCTTGCCCCAATTTGAGGGTGACGTTAGGAGCCAGAATGACGTAGCGCAGACAATTTGAGAGAGGATCTTTGTAATCCTTTGCTGGCTGAACAGGGAGCCGAGACTAAAGGTTTTCTTCATTTTTTTTTTTTTTTTGCACTGGTCTGTCTTTTCAAACTGAAGGCATTTATTACGATTAGGATCGTCTACTGCGGTGCGAGATCATCGGCACTTAGAGGAGGTATTTTTAGCTGGGTAATGAAATGTGTGCATGGGTGTGCAGGTGGAGAGTTATGAGGTGTTAACTGACCTTGGTTAAGGGTGGAGGTGCTGTTGATGTCACCTGAGATAAAGGAGGACTCAGTTTGCTTTCTTACGGTGTCATTCCACATTCTTCTGATACGACTCTGCCAGGTCAACAAGGGACAGTCATTAGGACTTTAAACAAGCCCACTCACCTTTCAGATCAACTCTACCTATCCGCTTCCGCTCCAGCCACAATACATCTACAGGTACTGTCTACTAAGGACTATTAACTTTTATCAATAACGGGATTTTTTTCTTTTTTATGTTGCTTTTTGGGCTGTCTCTGCGCTAAATGTGTCTGCAATGCTCTTTAAACTGTGCGGTACTATTTCCCATGCACAAGACGTTAGTTAGAGAAACAAAAATTATAAAGATAAAAGCAAGTGCTTAAGGGGGCAGAGCAGAAGAAAGGTACTCATGCAGTACAGCGAATTGTATTTCTTCTTCATTCTGTCACGCTAATCATGGCAGCGCATGTTTTTGTGTATGCATCACTTGACAGTGGGAATTGTGCGACCCGGACGAAGCTGCTGGCCTACCTGTGTACCGGAGGAGTAGCGCGCGCTGGTCCTGGTGGCGGAGGTCTTGGCAGAGCTGTGCGAGCTCTCGGTCGGCAGCCCCCCGCAGCAGTACGTGTGGCGAAGGCACTTGCTGTACTCTTTGCGGACCTGCGTGAGCAAACAGCGCGAGTGTTCACCTACAAGCACGATGTTGACTTTGCGTACGACTTGGGGCCAAGATCTGGAAGCCGGCATTGCCCTGCTGGTTTTTAAAATCGGCACGCTGCAAAGGTCTGCTCGGGGACGTTTCACCCTTGGAAGAGAAGTCACTTGTCTTTCACTTTGAGCTTCGGCGGGTGACGGGAAACTTACTTTTTTTTGGAGAAGACAGTGGAAGATGAAGATGAACATTCCCTGGAAGGTGTTGAATATGGTAAACAGGTATGCCATGACAATCGAGGCCTCATTGATGAAGAAGAGACCAAAGGACCAGGTGAGGCCCAGCAGACAGAGCAAAGCGAAGGCCCCCATGACCCAGGACCTGAAGGGGAGAGAAAAGAGACCAAAAACATTTAGTGATCTCACGCGATGATGGGAGTGGGATTTGCAATCACCACAACTATGAAAAAAGAAAGAAAGAAAGCTTTCAACCAGGTGAGAGGACAAACAACAAACAACACCTATGCCATCCAGAATAAACCTTTGTTTTCAAATCTCCTTGCTTTATAATTGGATGTTTTAATGATTTTACATGAATTGCCTTGCTGTTGAAATGTGCTGTATGAATAAAATTGCCATGTCTTGCCTTTCCCTACCGTTCCCGCGCCTCCATCCACACACACACACACACACACTTAACTTAATACCTGGAATGCAGTGCTTTCAAACAGACAAGAAGGAAGCGACACCTTGATCTGGTTTTCTGTAAATAACTGATGTGTTAGAACATAGAGACGGGCATAATCAACAAGGCCGCTAAAGCTAAAAGAAACACCCTTTGATACTATTACATGCTTAAAATTTATCTGGTGAGTGTGTTATCAGAGCTGGAGAACTAGGCGGAAAGAGTTCAAGGGGGGGAAAAAAAAAGGAGATTCTCCCGCCTGGTGTTTGAAGGTCCTGGGGAGCCTTCAGACACCGGCAGCGCAGGTCAGCGCTCAAACACACAACAACAACAACAGTGGATTTCCAGATGATGGACAAGGTGAAAATGACCAGTCGCAAGGACGGCGGATGAGTAGCTTTGAAGCGAGCGGAGGAAGAAAAAAGAAAAAAAAGGAGGACAGAAATGGAAAGGCAGAATAAGACGGGGAGAGAAGATAGACTAGAGGGCTGAAGACGGGGACTTCTGGGCAACATGTCCTTACTTGATAAACCGTTTATTATCTTCATAGCTAGAGAGCATGATAAGCAGGAAGAGAGAAACACAATTAGATCAGAGCGCATAATGGCGCGCGTTAGCAGGCATTCGAGTACGATATCGTCAACTTTGATCCAAGGGAAATCACGGGAGGCAAAGGGTCTGACAGAGTTGTATTTTTTTTTTTTTTTTTTCACGCTGATCATTCAATTACTAAAGTCAGAGCACATCGTCTGTGAACAAATTTGCATTCATGCTATTGAATGTGTGGGTGGTGATGTGTGGGTGAAATAAATTATCTGGAGGTACATTGCAGGAGCTTACCCAGGCAAATCTGTATTATAGTAGCCGTCACACACGCGATAATTACTGGTGTGCACCGCAGAACAGAGAGAGAGAGAGAGAAAGGAGAATGACAGCAGAGGAGAAAGGACAGTGTGCGTGTTAACTTTGCCGTCTCGTGCAACATGCAATGACACTGGTGCGACAACAACTTTCAGATCAAACGGCAGCGAAAAATTAAAAATGAAAACACAAACAAGAAAAACCCACAAGCAAAGGGCTATTAATACGCCATGTCTTTCTACAGTGTAAGCATTAGAGGAATGATTTCATTTCAGGCGGAAATGCACCTCACGTTGATCAGAACGTGTAATCTGTTGTGGTTTCCTTGATAAGGGGGTGGTCTATTAGGAAAAAACCACAACTCTAAATAAGAACTTTTTTTGGACTGGTCTCCCAGATTGCAGTTTCACCACAGTGTCGTAATGCTGAAAACACATACTTTAAAGGGAAATTAAAAAGAACAAAATGGATATAGCAACGCCGCTGCTGAAAATTGAAATAGAATTGTCCAGAATAAAGTGGGGCTGTGCAACTGTGAAAATGGAATAGGTCCTGATTGCGTGCCTGCCTTAGAGAGCAACACATGTTATTTTCACCAAAGTGGCAAAAACCAAAGCAAACCAGTCAGTTCCTCAGAAAAACCTCCCCAAGCAGTTGACATCGTAACGGCTGAGGCGATTTAGAAAGCCTTAGTTTCAAAGGGGTTGGTGGGGCGGTGGTCTCTGTGGGGAAGGACCTATTTTCTGACGCTGAGATCCATCATAAAAAAAAGGTTCGACATGTTCCCGCGGCGAACCCACGCGGTGGCGGTTCCACCGGACCCCGCCCTAGCAGAGCCGGCGGCGCATGGTTAAGCTGCAGCCGGAGAGTGATGGGTGTGTGGCCGGAGTGGCAACAAAAGGCCAAACGATGACTCACAGAGAATGTGTAGGCATCATGACAAGCCAAGCTGTCCAAAGGTCTCATTAGAAAAATGTGCAATCTCGACCATCTGATTCGTTTCAGACAGAGAAATAAAAATGAATGTATTCTAATCTCACTCTTTAGTACAGCGCTTGGAGGTGGGGAAGGTTAAGAATTTTCCCATGAAATGTTTTAAGTAAAACCAAAAGAAATGTCATTACCTCAACAGTAAAAGAGCCTTAGTTTTCCTTGGGCTGGCGGTAGAATTACACCAGTGTTAAATTGCTCATAATCAGGAGAACAGGAGGGTTCAGTATATGACCCTTTACTTACTTTATATTCTCCAGTCGGCTGGAGTCTGGTTTCAGGGTGGTAGAGTGCTTCACCATTTTGTACATTGTGATGACCAGGAAGATGAGATTGAGCTGTCGAAAACAGAGTAATGACAGTGTTAATACATGAAGATTAATGACGCAAGATATGGCGGGCGGAGAGAGAAAAAAAAAAAAATCTGTTAATTTGTCCATAAGTTTTAAAAGAGGAGAGCCTTCAAATCTGTGCATGTCCACAGACTAATCCAATAAACATCTATCGTTCCAGCCGGGCCCAGCAGGGCCCAGACGGGGCCGACTGGCGCCAAATTTAGTGTCATTCTATATCAATAAGAGCATGGAAATGCATTAAAATCCATCCCAGAGAAGAAAAAAGGAAAAGATAGGAAGAAACAGCCACACGGCAGCAGTCTGGCAAAGTCGGAAGGGAATCAAATGTGGCAGGAGGAACGAGAAACCCTCTTGTTGTACTAAACAAATGCATATCATTTTTTGCACATAGTGAAATACTATATATAAGGTGTAACCAGCTACAAAAGGCTTGAGGGAACATGGTACATTCTGATTCTTGTGCGTGGAAAAAAGAGAACGGAAGGGAGAAGGAGCTTGCTTGCTTGTTTTATTGTATTAAATATTAAGGGAGCTAGTGGCACATATCAGGTTGAGACAACGACCTGATTTGTGCTGTGTTTCAGAGCACATTTACTCCGTACCTTGAAAATCAATACCATGATTTAGAGACCCAAAGGCTGGATCGGGCCAGCAAAGACCAAAGCATTTTCCCTCAAAAGCATTAGTTTTGGGGTAAAGTATTCCCAGACATAGCATGTACATGCACTCACAGCAGGGGAACCAGACTGTGTTTGTACTGCAAGTTAGGGATGTATAAATAATGCCACGGATTTACAAAGAAATGTAAGTTGTGTACCACCAAAAGTGCATATCAAAGATTCAGAAACACAAAGAAACACAGTAGCCAGTATGTCAGTGGCACGTGAATACATTTGAAATAACCAAAGCTTCTTTTTTTTATTTTTTCCTTCAGGCGAGCCTTATAAACAGTGTATTTCACTGATATCTTGTTATCAGAAGAAGAAGAAAAAAAGTAGATGCTTTGCCAGTTTGAGAGCATGAAATAAATGAATGACCTTTGTGTGCTGGACCCAGACCGTTCACTCTTGAACATAAATTGTCCGTGTTCTGGAGCACCCCGCTATCAAAAGGCTGCCTGTGATCGATACATCGCCCCCACCCCCCCCCCCCTCCACATGCAATCAACTCGCAGAGCTGCTCACAATAACCCACCCGGCAAAGGGGTTGAAGGGGGGTGTGTGGGGGGAAGGGGGGGGGGGGCAAATCCAGAGTTGTGAATCACAGACATCGCTGAAGCTATGTTTTGTTTCGCAGCTATCAGCCACGACTTCTATCAGCCGCCGCCTGCATGAGTCAGACATCGGGGGGGGGGGGGGGGGGGGACAGACAGGAGGGGCGAGGACTTTAAAAAAAAAAAAAAACCTTTCACACAGCCTGGAGTGGTGACATGGATCCAATGAGACAGAGGAGAGGGACACAGTACTTTAAAGTAACACAGCAGCACGGCACATGTCCCCCCACCCCCCTCCTCCCCTCCTCCTCCCCCCCACCGACATGCTCTCGCAGCCCTTCCTGGGGGATCCCCTCGCTAGAGCCAAGTCGCCTTGCTTCCATCCTTCACTCTACCTTTGAATCATCACGGGCGAGCCAGCCATGCAGAAGCACCTAGCCACACTGGGACCGGGCAGAAAGCTTTTTTTTGTAGCGAAGTGGGCCGCGTGTGTACACACTGAACTCCGAGTGAACTGCCCGGGGATAAAATATTAAAGGTGCAGATGGAGCTGTCCACATGATAAGAACCGCTCCTGACGTGTCATGATCTAAGAGGCCTCGTGTTGAAGCTATCTCAAGCATACTAATGGCTCCCCCCCCACCACTCATTACTTCTATGTTTCCCCCCTGCATGGAGCTAATACCCCTAGTGCCCAGAGACAGGGAAACCTCTGCCAGAGAACAAGAATCTAAATGCCTTCCACCGGCCTGTGTTTTCAGTCAGCATTCAGGGCCTGTGTCAGCCACGAGCATAATAAATAAATAAATAAATAAAAACAGTGTGGGGGGGGGAGGGGGGGGGGGGGGGGGGGAAGAAGAGGAGGATAAACAAAAGAATGAGGGGGAAAAAGAACGACAAAAACAAGGTTTTTTTTTTTTGGCACAAACGTGGCTTGGGTGGCGGGTGGAGATCCAGACGTGAGCCAAAGCAGCACTGTTTTCGCCCCTTTTTTCTCTTTTGCTCATGTAGCTTTTCTCCTCCTCTCCCTCTCCCTCATTGACAAGGACAAAGCCAATTTGTAGAGGAACCAGGGGTCACGAATGGCGCAGACAAACCTTGCCCCCCCCCTCCCTGCATGCTCCCCTGAGATGCCCCTTTCCACCGTACTTTTGTCTTTTTGAGTCAATTGTTGCACAGAATCAGAGGGGAAGTGTGCGAGGCTCCAAGCCAGTGCTGCAAAAACACACATTTTCCTGTCACACAGCCGCTCTGCTACAATGCAGCAGCTCCTCACAGGTCATCACGGATCAGCATTATCACTGCAGACGTGATGCAAATCATAACGGAAGCAACACAGGATTGGAAAACAACGAGGGCCCAATTTACGGGGAAGAAAACATTTCCCCGTGTGGCTGACAGGACATTTGCTGAGACAGAAAGAAAGGTATTCTTTTCTTTTCTTTTTCTTTCTTAAATCAATGTTAGCTTTGCCTAAATTATAAACAAATCTAAAGGATGGCAAAGAAAGGAAAGAAAATCAAGGAAGACAACAAAAAAAAGACATTTGAACATTCATTCAAAGACATTCCAATCCAACACAGGCCTCCATCAGTTCTGTGTACTTCGTCCTTCATTTTTAAATACGTCACGGCAATGTCTCTTTTTGACAAAGCTGTGAAATGCAGCGCAGTGAGCACATTCCTCTTTTATCCAAACAGACAGACCTGTACTATGTCTTCACTTTGAAAGGTGCTGCCGCTCTGCAAACAGTGTGCACAGACCTGTCGGAATTCCAAATGGGTGACGCCCCCCCCCCCCCCCCCCCCCCTCCCCCCGCTATATTTTCAGTGTCAGTTTGATGTTCAAAAGAGGTCACTGCATGTGTAGATACAGTACCGACCATTATGCTGCATAATGAACATAGTGCTGAACAAATAGCGCCCGTCCTCCCTGCACAGCGGCAGGGCAAGTTTGCAGAGCTTCCCACATCCCTTCGTGTGGGGGGGGGGGGGGGGGGGGGGGGGGGGGATATAACTGAGGAATACCACCTGCTATATTTATTTTTTTGCGCAGGTAAGGATGACTCCCTAAGGTCTCGTTCTTTTGAGCCTCTCTGATGGAGCGGGAGATAATAATGTCATGACCAGTAAATAATTGCATGGCTCAATGGGACATATGTCATTGTGATATGCCATATGTCCTTCACCCCTGACGGTCCTTGACCAAACAGAGAAGTGCCTTTGCTTTTCTTCTTCATCCCCAACACGGTCACGTGCTATTTACTGTAGGCTGAAGAACACACAAGGAGGCAGTTGCAGAGGATTGGAAGAAGGAGCTACGGGACAGAAAGGTCATTTCTTTGTGTGTTTTTGTCCCTTCGTGCCATAGGAAGTTGAAATGGAGGGCCAGTAGGGGACGCTTTTCACGGGGGAATTGCGTGCGAGCGAGGTTAAAGTGGACCAACAAATCCCAGATCCTTGTCGGGCGCTAAGCGGCGGAGAGGATCCCGTGATGCCTGCGAAATCTGTCTTAGGCGTAAAATTAACCTGTCATCACTGTCGAGCAAAAATGCAGCAGTTTTCCCTCAGTTCAACCATCCCACTTCCTTTATCCGCCTCTTTCATCTTTCGTCTCAAACCCTCGGCCCCTTCAGTCGGTCGCAGAATGTGAAGAAAAAATAAATAAAACGGCTTACCATGATGATAAAGGTGACAGGTCCTATAAAACTCCATATGAAGTGATTGTCCACACTTAGCCAGCACCTGTAACACATAAGAAGCACACACTTAATCTTGGGGCAGCATACGCCGCAAAGGAAATACCATCCTGAGGCCAAATATGGATGGAACTACATTTATATAATTGGGCTCCTAGGGCTGATGACATTAAGTGCATAATTTCTAGCCAATATATATGTCTTGGAGTGGTTTCAAACGCTCCTGTCACAATTACAACAGTTACACAAAACACAGGGAGGACACAAAGTAGCCCCTCTTGACAGCTGGGTCTTAGCTGAGATTAATTTACGTAAAAGGCTTTTTCGGCACGGTGCTCTTCTCTTTGAGAGAGCATTTACAAACAAGAGGTCACAGGAGGGTCTTTAAGCAGAAAGGCATTAATGTAGCTGCGTCCCACCACCACCACCACCTCCCTCCTCTTGCCCCCCTCTGAAACCACAGTGTTGAGTCTGTCAGCCACTATCAAATGACATAAAAAATTGATCAGAGGCCCCTTCCTGGCAAAAGGAGCTCAAATGTTTCAGTAGCTCGGGGGATGCATGTAAAGCCCAGGCAGGAACGATGAGATTTCTTTTCAAAAGCTGCCACACACACACACACACACACACACACTCGCCAAGGATTTGCTCAGAAAGCTGCACTTACGCTCTCTTGGTCCCGTAGCTCCTGTAGTCGATAGCTGCGGAGACACCGACCACAATGGCAGGGAAGAGGTAACCGGACACGTAGTAGTACTTTTTCCGCGAGTATTCGCTCTCAAAGACCTCCACCAGCATGAGGTACAGCTGGACCCCCTCAAGACACATCCAGGAGAAGGAGGCCAGGAAGAAGAAGTGGAGGATCCCCGCAATGATGGCGCAGCCAATCTGAGTGATGACAACAACCAAAGGAAACCATCAAAGACCGATACTGAAGGAACTTTCTATAAAATGGAAGGATTTTTTTTATTTTTATTAACTTGTAGTACAAAAATGATTTAAACATGACAAGAGGAGTCTCTATAACACTTTATTGAAAATTGTATATCATATGCCCATATCTTTTATTAAAAAAGCCACTGAAACCGCTGCTGTCTCAGCCATTCAGTGGAATTGATGAAAAATGCGATGAATATTCATTCACCACATGGGCTCCGGCTACGCACAGGCTTCGCCTTCCGTCGGCGCGGCAAACGTTTGAATACCATTGGTATTGTGAAGGTAAGCGTTGGTAGATTTAATCAAGAAGACATTCTGCATGCAGGAAAAACGTTTTAGTTCTTCTTGAAAAGAAGTGAAATAAAAAGCTGAAAAAGGGGGGTACGGATGCGGGGGGCGAGCCACGAGGCCGTGGCTTTAACTGAAAGAGGAGAAAGGAGGACGAGCTGTTCAGTGGAAGACGTCGCCTCGCGGCAGTCCACACTAACGGCGCTGCCCCGCTCACGTCACGTCGGGGGGGGGGGCAAGCGGAGAAGGTTAGAAACAAACAATGCCTATTAATGTCCCATCCATTTCCCTCTTGAAGGGTCTTTTGTTTTCGGAGGTGGGAGGGAGGGAGGGTGGGGGGGGCAAAGGGAGATAAAGTGAGAGGTATTCAATCAAACTCAAATCAATAGGGTGCGATTGTTCCAGCTCACCCTGGGCTCCGTCATATCGATACCAATTAGGAATATCAACTCGGCGATGAAGAGATTGATGCACAGGTTCTTGTGGATGGTGTTGCGATCGCTCTGCAGGCCGCGGAAGAAGCAGAAGGTGAAGATGCTGATGGTGAGGCAGACCAGGGACACCACGATCCCGACTCGAGTGATGACCGTGAGGAGCAGTTCGTGCACTCTGTCGTTGCCCTAGAAGAAGTGAAGCACAGGCGGCGCATTTAAGAATGCTCTCGAGGAAACCAAGACATCTACATTCATTTTCATTTCAAGCTTCAAATACTATTTATTTTTAATTAAATATTGTGAACTAATTGGAATCACTAAACTGGGATTCCAATTAATTTAATTAGATACTTTGCTCTTAAATAATACAAAACGATGACTATTATTTTTTATTATTAAGTACTGTATACTTTCACTACGTCAGGTCTGATTTGCTGAACTGGTCTGAGTCCATTTTTATATCTTTACTCTTTTCTCCTTTTAAGAAAGTCATGCAAAAGAGTCGGGAACTGATTAGCTAGAGATCGTTATTCAAATCTTCAAAGCATTTGAATAAAGGAGGTCTGTAGGATTTCTAGGGTTTGTAGTTTTAAGGAAATATCTCTAGTTTGCCGCAGTGCAGAATGCAACGTGGGTTTTACCAAGTTAACAACGCATTATACAAGTATCCCCCTCGGGACCTCGCTGGGATTACTGTGATCCTGTAAGATTGCTATTCAACAATGATGTCTGGGGTTTCGAGTTTGCTTATGAATTGGGAAAAAGAGGGTGGAATTGGAGGACGTAAAAAAAATAAAAAAAAGTGGACGGAACATACGGAGATTTCACGGTGCGCCATGAGGATGGCAAAGTTGGTGAGATGGCTGCAGGAGCAGCTGGTGTGAGTTTTATTGGAGTCCAGGAGTTTGCAGCCTTGCGTGGACCAGTAGCCCATCATACTCCTCTCAGAGTAATTCCAGAAGGAGCAATTGGAGTTGAAGTAGTGCTCCATCTGCGGATAACAATTGAAGTTCATGTAGTTCATGTAGAACACAGGGGCCATTTACCCCCCCCCCCCCCTTTACTCATACAAAGTATGTTTCTGCACTCATTTAGATGAAGATTTTTTTTTACTTCACAGCTCTCGTGAAGCAATTCATATGTTGTGTATCGTTTGGCACACGCTTGCCAAATCAACCGGAGCACAGTCGAGGCCTTAATAACAGAGAAGCATAATTGTTTGACGGCATGTCTTTGAAATTGCACAATATCTCTGATAAAGAATGGAGTCACGCATGGCCCTCCGGGAACTCTCGTGACAACTTTAAAAGACGAAAGATAATTGGTGCTCCAGTAATTTCATCCTAGATTGTACGGCTAATCTAGGAGTTAATTTCCCCCCACTATAAAAGAAAATGGGTATCATTTATATCCCGATGTTGATTAAGGAATTAGAATTCACTTAGAATCTAAAGACTACTTTAATTTGATGTTCAATGACTTAAATAAACTGCCGCCTGACCCAGCCAGACATTTACAATTCAAATTGTAGATCTCTGTCTACTCTGGATCTTCCCTCCTGGTGTTTTCAATACGACGTTCTCCGTTTGCTCCAGGGAGGGGACTTACGTCGATGTGCTCCAGGGTAAAAATCACCGGGTCGTTGATGAACACGCGGCTGGACTCCTTGTTGATCGAGGCAGCGATGATGTCGGAGTTGACGGCCACCGACACATTGCGGCCGTAAGCCTCGTTGGCCATCTTGATGGTGGAGTTTTCTGCGCTCAGGAACTGGCCCAGATTTTTGTAGAGAACAAAGACGAGCTTGGCGACTCCTGGCGGAAAAGTGAAGGAAAACGAGAGGAGGAGAAAGAAGAAAAACGGTATCGGGATTCCAGTTTAGACAATGTGTGAAGAAGAAAGTAAGGAGGTGAAAACTCAAATAGCTTAAATGGAATTACATTAGAATAAATTTAACAAACACACTGGGTGAAAGATGATTGACAGATAAAGAGAGAAGGATTTTTAAAATACTGCTATTATTCAGTCAAATGCACAGAGAGTACTTAAAGATGTGTCCCATTTTTTTCGCATTGACTCTAATTCAGACTATTTACCCTTTCAGAGAAGCAAGGATAGGAGCAAAAGTCAAACAAACACATTTAATAAGCATTTTTCAGAGAAGCAGAACCATCTTTTCCTTCTTTCTTTAGGTAGGTTTCAGGGAGCTCACCATTGCGACTGTTGAGCTTGACAGTGTTGGCCGACAGCTGGATTGAGATACTGCTTTTGCTGGACTGTGGAAATTTGAAATCCTGGACTTGCCCATCGGTGCTGAGCACATACACATCCAGGACTGCCAGGTGCAGAAGAGCAGAGGATGAGTTGATGGTGAGAGGACATATAGGATATCGATCATTACGAACCGTTTGAAGTAGACACATGGGTATACAAAAAAAATATTGAATACAGTATATATACATATTGAAAGTTTTCTGATATTTTAGCACAAATCTCGGCACAGACTGAAGGACACCTGAGTGGGTTTGAAAAGAAACAACTAAGGAGAAGCTTTCCTTATGCTGTCCAAAAGCAGAAGAAAACGAGATACGGAGGCAGAGGATAAACAATGTGCATTTCAAGACTCCACAGCAGGCTAATGTTCACATTAATGTATAGAGTTACAAGGTCTAGACGCATACATTTATAAACTAAGCGTGCGCAATCAGAGAATCCAGTCTATTTAATTGTCTGATATTCATCACTTTGTCAGTAAGCGACTCGTTAAACCTAATATGCGTTGTTTTCCTTCCCTTCACCCCCCACCCCCCCACCCCTCGAGGTCTGAACGCTTATTAGGAAAACAAAGCCCTTTTTTTTTTATTTATATGCCCGCCTTGTTTTCCCATCACAATAGTTACCCTGGCAATGGATTGAAGGTAATTGAATTTAACGAGCTCGCATCCATCAAGAACTCGGGGAGGGGGGGGGTCACTCGCTCGCCGCAAACTCTTGTTTACTTACTTATGTTGTCGGCGGGAACTTTGACTATGGCCGGTTCCATCAGGTTGTCGGCGAGCACGAAGGCCCCTTCCTCCAGCGTGTCCAGCAACATGGTGGCGGCGTGCGTTTGCTCCGTGCTGTTCATGTCCTGCCACGACTTCAGGGCCTCGGGGCGCAGAAGGTTGTCCACCGTGTCCACGATGGCCTGAATGTGTCCAGAGCGGACGGACAACAAACGGACGACAAGACCAAAGGCCGGCTTGAGTGAAAAAGGAAGAATCTCGCACAGGCGGGGGGGGGGGGGGGGAGACATGCAGGCGCCGAGGTGGACGGAAGGCCGCATCCGCGAAAAGGATTCGTGGGTGAATGCGGTGAAATAAAAGATGACGCTGAAGGGACATTTAGTTGTTGGGATGAGAAGCTTAATTACAGACAGTTACAGAATAAGAGACGGGTTGTTTTGGCAATTGATTCACTCTTTTTTTGTTTGTTTTTTAAGGACGTGGCGTCACGGGAGACACTCCATTAGGTCTATTAAGATATTAACAATAATGAAACAACTTAAAGTCAAATGGAGTGAAAAAGCTTTCCTTAATTAAGATGATCTAATCGCAAAGCCATTCTAACTTTTTAATTTATCTTTTTTTTAACTCTTTAATTTCTGTTTGTTAAATTGAACAAATCAATAATATTTTAAACAGCTTGATTGAATTGTATTCTTTGCCCAACATTTTTTCGAGCCTCACACTTTCCGCCACAGGGACAGCACAGGACAAACAGAGGATAAACCGGGCGTGGGATCCAGACCACACTGACTTTTCTTCAGGAAATAATCAAATCAATGTGTCTAATCTGGTAATCGATGCAGGCGACGGCTGGTGGAAGGGTTGGGGGCTGGGGGTTGGGGGGAGGGGGGGCGTCTATAGTGATGTTGCGTCAACTATGGCAGATGTCCGATACCGCTGACTCAGCGATCTCTGTCCCAAATCCCCTCATGCTGTCATTCGACAAATAAATGCTGCCATTTACATCGGCAGAACCTCTCTAACACTTTGTTTCCCATAGCAGCTGATCTACTGCGACGTTACTCCTCGATAATGAAAACAAAATGAGGATGTCATTTGTATCTTCCATTTTCCTTTATCTTCTTATGAACTTTCGACTGTTGACTGGCTAATTAGCTCGATCCATTTTGATAGCCTCCCAAAGGAGAGATTTGGATTCGGGGGACGCGGGGTGACTTTGTTGGCAGGTGAAGGACACTGATTTTTCAGAATGGGGGAGGGATATACAGTATATGACCAAAATGCCCATGATGTACGAATACAACCAGCATTCAAGGAGAAAAAGATCCAGAAATGGTTTGGACCTATTACTCAGATAAAGCTGAAGATTTGCACGTTTAGTTTATGAGACAGTGACTTAAAAACGATGTCCTTGTTAAACAAGAACCACAATTTTCAATGGCCAGGTGACCGTCCTCGGAAAAACAAAAGAAAAAGATTTACATAAATCCTACTTCATGAACCTTAAAAGTAGGCTGAAATAGTGCCAGAAGCATGAGAGGCTGCTTCTACAATAAATCATAAGGATGTTTTATGCAATATTCAAGTAGTTCTTTTTATATTGAATGGAGCTCTTGTATAAATGGAAAAGCTATAACATCATCGCAGGAAATCCTTTAACAAATGAATAATGAGAGGGATGTGAGATCAGGTCGTCTGTCTGAGCTGCGGCGTTATGCATCCAGACGTGCAATCTCGAGTGAACATACAACAGGGAGAAAAGGGACAAAAAACAAAAAAACACAGAGACACATCCAAGTAAGGGAGCCACCTCGGTGATTGAACGCGACTTCTCTTTGACTTTAGACTTTAGCACTTTGTGTACGATTGTGTCTGTGTGTGTGTGTGTGTGAGGCAATTACTCCCAAAAAAAAAAAAAAAGCGGGAAGCACAGGGAAGGTTGGGGGGGGGGGGGGGTACATGAGAGTGCAGAGGGTACATGCTGCTGAACTCAGACCAGGGGCATATACAGTAGCACAGGAATGGAGGCAGCAAGCAGAGCGGGCAGAGCCATTGCTCCCGTACCTTCATGTACGCCCTGCATGTCCTTTCTCGTTTTTGAAGCTTTTTTTTTTTTTTTTTTTTTTTTTTTTAGAAAAGAAAAAGAACAGATAAAAAATAGAGACACATAATGATTTGCATAGGTTCATGAGCTCGAGCTGCTTTGTGTAAAAACTGTGTTGTCCAAGTGGTCGAGATGGATAGTTAGTGCTCCATCTCACTGCTCAACCGCTTACCTGGAGGCACTTGAGCTCACCGTAAAGACGCGCTGGATTTATTACAAAAAACATAGCTGCTTTTTTTGCTTTCCTGAACTTGAAAAGACAGATAGATAAATAAAAGGCAGGCGACATGTAACAAAAATATCCAGTACTTTCATTCTGCCGCATTACTTTGGCGCACAATGCATTCTATTCTGCATTTCTTCTCATTAACTTGTGCAGAGAGATGCAGTGAGTGAGAATTGGTGAGAGATTGACTTCAGTAATTTATTCTTTTTTTTTTTTTTACCTTGTTGAAGCTCCGTCCTGCAGAATCCTTCTCACTGGGTCTGAGCTCCTGCAGCTGCGCATCCAGGATGTCCACCAGCTGCTCCATCAGGCGCACAGAGGAGCTGACGTCACCGGCAAAGATGGGCCCTTTGGTGTGCTTGGCTAACTCGTTGGCCAAGTTGGCCGCATTCTCACCGCTGCGGATCTGCAGGAGGGAGGGGGGGGGGAGTGAAAAAAAGGGTCACGCGAATGCTGGGAGACGCAGTCGGAGGATTTTCGCACTGCCCTGTTTCCAGCATCAATTCCCACTTGAGTGACTCCTTCATGGGTTAATATTTACTTCAACTTCATTTCTCTTTACTTTTGATTTAGCAATTATTATTACTGATGCATCTGCAAATGTTAACATATTCTTTGTTTTCTGGAGAAAAAACGACCGCATTTCCAGACCTTTCCTTAGAGCTGATAAATGCAGTTTCCAGGCTCATCTCCACAAAATTTGCAGTCATCTTTGTAACAAGGATGGATTCCCATTACAAACCTTTTGCGCTACTTGGTTGACCCAGTGGGAGGTACAGTTGCTGAGATCAGGGCCCTTTGGGTGCCAGGCCCCAGTGGAAAGAACACACAAATAAGAGGCCGTGCCTGAAAGGGAAAACAAGAACGGAGTCAACCTTAAGCAAATAAAATCAAATTAGAAAATGTCGGCTTGTGTGCGCACACAGAAATATCAGCCCCGAAGGATATTTTGTTTTTCTCATCAGGATTATCTGGTAATACTGTCTCAATGCTGGCATTGGATAAATTAGAAATAGTTGGACACGGTAAACTCCAAACAGAAAATCATCAATATTTGTCAAACAGCTCCCTCCTGTTTTTGCAACAGAGTGGCAACAATTCTTCCTCCTGCCCTAATTATCCCGGAGCCTGTTAAACTCTGAGCACTAACACAATTTCACATGCAACCAAATGAGGTGTGCGCTGTCTGTGTGAGGCGTGAGAGACGCTTTCCGCGAAGCCGCCGTCGCAGACGACTGAATCATGCGTTACGACCTGAAATGGCACATCTGAAACAATCAAAGACAGCCTCACACCAACCTCCCCCCCCCCAAACTCCCACTTCAACTGACGTTAACACACGAACACTCGCATGCGAGCTTATCCGACACGTCTCACAAACTCGCAAGCCAACGCCGTGCTCCGCCCCCTCCCCCCACCCGGGGGACGCCTCTGGGTCATATTGAAAAAAAAAAAAAAAAACAGAAAAAAGGAGCACGGGCCTCCGGCGCGTGTTTACCTCGCGTCCCCTTGGGGCAAGGCCGCTCCACGGGCATGCCCCTCTGGGTCTGAGGCCACATTATGTCTCTCCTCTCGGTGGCCTCGCAGAAGCGCTCGGGTAGAGGGAAGGACTCGAGGGGCGGAGGGGAAGTCGTCTGCGGGACCGCGGGGGCCGGCCGGGCTGCTCCCCTGCTGCCCTCCTTGAGCCCTGTTGTGGTGGTGGTGGTGGTGTTGTTGTTGTTGTTGTTGGCCACGCCCCGGTGCGCCGCGGCTGTTGTGGCGCTGGCGGCGGCGGCGGTTGTGGTTCTCTGAGGCTGAGGGGACACGGTGGCTTCTGACAGCGGCGGCGGCGGCGCTGCAGGGGGGGGAGGGGGGGACACAGAGGTAAAGCATTTTGCGGAGTCATGTGACGCTTCTGCCATCGAGGTGGGCGGAAAAACATCGTCGACTCTGCGATACGTGGAAGCGTGTTGCTGTGTGAGGCCAGCTAATCAGCGTGGCACCTCTAGAGTGCATGAGTACACAGGCCATGACCATCTAGTGGGCATGTGTCCTCATGTACCACGAAACCCACCCCCCCACCCGTCACATTTGTATCTTTATTTTTCCATTACAATGTAATGATCATAAATCCAAGGATCCCGTTGTGTCAATTGCTGCTAAAGTGCTCGGTGAAAGCAGCATATTTGCATTCCCGTCAACTTTAGTTTATCTAAAGGCACTCAGTCTGCAGTGAACAAGACAATAATTACAGTAAAACCATCCCGCCTGGCAATCATTCTCGCCTCGGAGCTTTTGTGGCATGGCTGATTAGATTTCACTAACGCAGAGCCTGTACACGTAGCCACGGTGCCTGAACATTCATTTTATAGCTTTTCCTTTGCTACAACTCATACGCCGATAAAGCAGGTGTGCAGTAACTCATGCAACGCCTCGGGCAAAAACAATATGTTTCAGTCCTGGGAACGAGGAAATAGTGCACTCTTTATATTTAACATGAGCCACTAAGGAAAAACTACGCAGACATTTTTCATGGGATACGCCACAGAGGTGTAGGTAGGTAGCACTGCAATTACACACAGGAGAATGTCACTGATAAAATGTTGACAAACTAGCTATTTGATATAAATCTGCTCCATATCAACAAATACATCAGAAGAAAAGATGACCCCCCCCCCCCCCCACCCCCACCCCCTGCGCGCGCGCGCCCGCTCCCCTATGTTGGCTGAATTCAAAGGGATGCGCTATATCAATGGAGGGAGCTCGGATTGGAAAATGGAAATCTAATCCCATTTGACTTCTTTGATTTCCTCCATTACGCTGCCTGTAGAGCATGCAGAGGATGTGAAGAGGTGCGGTCGACACCGCCTGCGCTGAGCCCAGTCGCCCTCGGAGGCACCACCCACATCGACAGAGAGCAGGATGTCAGGGGCAGGGCGGGGGGAAATGAGGAGAAGGTGGGGGGGGGGGGTGATGATGGAGGATGCACAGGCCGATGACAGGAAGATTCAAGAACGGTGGGGGGGGGGCTGAGCTGGAGACGGTTTCTGTCTTCCAGTGGACTGGAGGAGAGGCGGCCCAGAACCCCGGGCAGCAACACCTCCGTATATAATGCATCCTTTTGAAAATGGGTCTTGCTGATAGCACACACAAAGCACACACAAAGCACACACAAAGCACACACACACACACACACGCCTGGGCCCCACGGTGTGGATGAGAGGCTTCAGCACAGTTGAGCTGAAGGGAAATCACCTTTGAGGCTGGCTGCTACCTGTGGCGAATTAGGCTGTATTGACCAGAGGAGATGACTCTGTGCTCCTTCCTGTTGGGGGCTTTAGAACTTCACACACACACACACACACACACACACACACAGGAAATACACAATACAACCAACAAAACACCCACCCGCACACACACACACCTTGGACATGAAGGCGTACACAGCCGACCGGCTGTTCTGACACGGAGATGAAGGCGGACGTGGCCGGCTGGCTCTGGTCCCTCCCCCCCCCTCCTGTATCCTTTTACGCCACAGTGGAATTGTGGGCCTCGCGGCCTGTCCCAGCGGGTGAGAGGGCGACCTGTGCTTAGTGTCCTCTCACAACTAACCCCTTATATTTTCATTACTAAGAAATTCTTTTTAAATATCTGTGTTTGGGTTGCTTGGTAAACTTTCTGCAGGCACCAAAAAAAAAAAACCTCGGGGCCCTTTTATCGATTTAACTTCCAAAGTATGAACGACGGTCCGATACGATTCGGCGAATGAGGAGTTTAGAGTGACGGCGAAAAATAAAATGAAAACGAATCGCTGCTCGACAGCATGATTTAAGATAAAAGGCTCGCAACTGGAGATAATCAATCAAAAGAAAGAGGCATCTGCTGTAATCCAAGCACATTCCTTTAGCGTGTCAACGAACAACTGTGTCTTGTCTGCACCCCTCGCTCAAGAGGGCCGCTTGTCACGGCTCGCCGGGATGCAGCGCTCCAGTTACAACGAGTACGATTAAACGTCTTTAAAAGGTTTTTTTTTCGGTTTGTTTATTTCTTTGCTACCTGCAATCAGCTTTGATGATTAAAGTCAGTTAATTCGATGTTAGAATTAATGGGCTTGGCCCTCTCTTGAAAGCCTTTCCATTTGCCCCCGTGGCAAACGGGACGGGTTTCGCTTTGGGATAAAGGTTCGTGGAGGGGATTTGCGGGGCCAACGTCTGTGCTCTGCGAGTCACTGAACAATGCTATACGTTAAAGAGCTTCATTAGCCAGAGCCGTTATGAAAAGGGCACACGTAAAGGGGCTAAAATAATCCTGTCTGCGGTTTCATCCCATGTCTGTAATCCTCTTTCCTGTGTGAGAAGGAGACTAATGGGAACGTAGGCTGTGCTTCCCAGGGATATTCGAGCATAAACAATACAGCCTCCCTGACCATTGCTGCCCCCCGTGTACCTAGCGTGTCAGCCCATAATCCTGCCGGCAACACAATAATCTCATTACCTTTATGCCGTAGCTTGGTTTAATTTGATCCAACGAGAACTTGGAAGGAATTAACCCCAAAGGTATTAAAAAAAAAGAGACCCTCCTCTCAGGCACTCACTTTGTCACAGAGATGTCCAAGTGGATACGATTTTTTTTTTTTTTTAAGCAGCCGCTGTGAGGGACGGCTATTGATCCGTTGGTGGTGCCGTATTAGCCTTTTTCTACACCTTTTGTGATTCAGAGCATGGACAAAATGTCTTTAGTTTAGTTTCGACCATGTGTCAACACATGCCTCCTACCACTGAATGCCGCCCCCCCCCCCCCCCCCCCCCCCGCCCCCGCCCCTGCACAATATTCCTTTGATTACACAGAAAAGCAGATCTCCCATGTTAGGGCTATATAGCAAAAACCAGGACAGGATCTTTGATTATGATGTCCCTGCTGCACGCAGGCGGGGGCGGGGGGGGACCTTCAATTAGCGGTCACAGAGTGTGAATGCATAGAGTGATATTCTGCAAAGTACCGCCAGTAGTCGAGGGGGCACCCTTTCTCGTGACCTCGGCGGGAGCTTGGACGCCCACCCTCTGTTGCACTTGAATGTATCTCGGCGGTTCTGTTATTACCGCTGGGGTTATAGGCCTCGGATTGATGACCGACAATGAGGCGGGAATCAGGGCGAGAAGGGGGCCACGGCTCGCCGAGTGTTGTCGGAGCGTATGTACACACGCGCACGCACACACCCATTGCAAGCACTCGGGAACACCCACGCTCACACACACACACACAAACACACACACACACGGAGCCCCGACGAGACTTTCACCAGGACGCCGTAGTCATGCCGGGTTGACAAATGAAAAGCGACGGCGTGCGAGTCTTTTATATTCTGCTTAATGACTTCACTTTCAGTAGGCGCCACGTGGTTCTTCATCAGGGTAATGTTTCATACACATTACCAGGTGCTGTTTATCTTGCGAGGGAGGGGAGGGTAAGGGAACGCTCGTTTAGCCTTTTTTTCCCCATTTAATTTGCCACAGAAAAAGTTTTAAGGACTGTTCAATCTCCGCAGTCCCCCCCCCCCCTCTGTCATGGGATTATCATGATTATCATTATCATGATTGAGCAATGCTGTTTTGGAGATTTAAAGTATTATTTTTTTTTGCATTTTGTGTGAGACTTATTCATTTCTATGGTAAAAAAAACACATAATACACATCATTTGAACACTGAAATACTGCTCCTGGGCGGTAATCACCTTCTAATGAAAGAGGAACTGGGAAAGTTAACAAGTGAGTTGAAACTCAAACGATTTTCAAAGTCTGTTTCTTCATCAGAAGGGGGCCATGCTCAGGGAACCAAGAGAATCTAGTGGATGGAAAATAAATGAACTACCCATCAGCTTTAATGTCCCTCAGAGTGCAGGTTAATTGAAATAAGGTGTTGAACTGCTAAAGAAATAAAAGGGTAAGTCAATTATTTCCTCCAAATATCTCAACTTCAAACATGCGTTCCATGCAGGCACGAGTTCATATGATAATGGAGCTATTCCTAAGTATGAAATGGTGCAATGGTGTAAAAACGTTTGCAAAGCGTTTAGATATCTACCAATAATAACAATAATACACAAAGGAAATTGGATTACACGTCTCTCTGTGTGCGCTGCATTTGTAGCTGTGCAGTGGAACACGCTGTGTAATTGCTTGTGTGCCAGCAGTAAATATCAAGAAAGCTGAGTGAAACGTCATATAATTTCCCATGAGTCATGTCTATGTGAGGGTATGTACAGTATACGTCCATGTCTTAGAGAAGCAAAAAGAAAAAAGAAAAAAAGCCTAATAGCTGGCTTATGTTATTTACTGCTGTCGCCAATAATTTGCTTTCCCTCAATACAAAACACATTGATTCATATGGACAAAGCAAAGCAGGCACAGTGCACTCCCACACAGACGAGCTTATAAACACATCTACACATTCATGTACACTCTCACACACACAGAATGACACCAAAGTATAGAGAACAGACACAGCAGCTGCCAGACTACAGCCTGCTTATTTTTTATTTTTTTTTCTTCCCCTTGCAGCTTTCTTTGTACTGTACGTGCCTCAAATTTCAAGCATTAACTCCAAGTGTGCCGAGCAGACTGATATTTAAAGCCTCGCGCTCAGGAGGATGTCTATTTCGGAGGTGCTTATTTACAAAGGCACACACACACACACACACACACATAAGCATGCAATCACGCACACACGCACATTAACACAGATTAGCAAAGCACACATCGACACAGGAATCAGAACTGTGTGGAATAAATCTCCTCAAAAGGCGCGTGTCAGGGAGCGATGGGGGACCATTGTGATGTCTAAGTAATAATTCTTTTAATACGCCTTGTTTCGAAGTCAGACTGAACTCAAACAAGAGACTGTGGATCCCCTCGGCTCAGCAGACCCATAATCGCAGCCCCCCCCCACCACTCTCTCTTTTATGTAAAACAACTCTTTGTGACATTCTACTGTAAATCCTAACCCCTCTGGTTTACTTTTGCCCACATACTTGTATGTTGTCAGCGCGACATTGTAGAGTAGCTGTACATCAGCTGGGGAGACTTTCCGGGGGAAAGGGGGTGACTAGCAGCTTGGGAAAATGAGAAAACATTTTTCTCGAGTTGTGCTTTTAAATGAAAAGGGGGGGAATTTTCCTTGCTTTTTTGTCCGGCAACAACTGGCCCCCGTGATTGCATTTCAGAAGAAACGGTTCCTGACCTCGTGTGCTGAATGGCCACCAGACACCGGGTGGCTAAATAATATCCCACCATGTGATATCACAGAAGTAGCGAACACGACTGTGAATCCCCATCTTGGGACTTGCAACCCCACCCCCCCCCCCACCTCCTTTTTATCAGCCCAGTTAAATTGACCCTTATATCGTAACCAAGAATGAGACCAGTGGGTCACAAAGTAGACAGAGTAACCTCAGTGTATCATAAAATGGTGGTAAAAAACAGCTACATGGGAGGAATAAAGCAAAGGAAGCAAGCACATAGGGAGAGTTAAAAAAAAAGGAGCCTTTGGATAAAGATGCACTCCCCAAAAGTGCCCTTCCAAACCAGGCCTCCTGCATCATAAGTAAGACAGACACATTTCTAGGATTAAGGGAAGCCTTAAAGTTAAGGGACATGCCGAGTTGACCCGACCCGGCGACCGAAGCGCAGGTTTAAGGCTATAGGTCACTAGTGGGGGACGCGCTGGGCTGTTTTCAGGGGAGATTGTTGTGTACATCGAGCCGTTTTGTTTTTGTTGTGATTTTTTGGGGCTGGCCGTGGCTTCTCCAGTCGACAACATCGCGATCCTGAAAAACAGCCAACAGGGGGGGTTCAGGTCAACAGGAGCGAACGTGCGGAGGGGCCGTAGAGAAGTGGTTTGTAATAACGGCTTTCGGTCAAATAGGAACATCACCTGCGCAATCACCACTGCACGCTAAACTGTTCAATGCAATTATGTCACTTAAATCTCAACAATGCTATAAACTGTTCCCGCAGTGGGGAAATATTTCTAAAAAGACTTTACTGGGGAGGGGGGGTTGACGTTGGTGAATGCGAAGGGCATATTCGTCCCTCACGCCATGCGTGTACAGAGGCACTGCAAGGGATTTACCGAAATCCTGTCATTTAGTGCACACGGACCCGATCGGAACAGCCTTTGCTCCGGGTTGCAGGGGGAGTGGGGGGGGAAACGCAAACGCAAATATATACACAGTTTGTGGACGATCGTAGGAGGAGGACTATGAAAAAACAGGAGGGACTGAAAACAAAAACAAATCAAAGACTGAAAAAGCAGGACTGAATGCAATAGAGATAAAAATGAAAGAGAGAAACAATAAGATGGACGCAGACGAGAATATGAGAGGAAGACAGAAAAACAAAAAGCCAGATTTTCCACATCAATACAGTCTCCTTTCACACCGCTGGGTCCTTTGGGGCAGCTGACAGGGGGCTCGGGGGAGAGGGAATTGGGGGGGAGGGGGGGAGCGAGATATTGTGAAGGCAAACAAACAAATTTTATTTTTTAACACATCCTGATCCCTGAGCACTTTCGGGAAGAAGGCTCTCGTTTGACGTTCCCGAGTGCAAAGCGTGTACCCTTCCTCCTCCTCCTCCTCCTCCTTCCTCCTCCTCAGTGTGGCTTCACTGCCTTCCTCTCTAAAACGTGGCCACGCACAAGTTGACCTCTGTGTTAGCACAGCAGAAGACAGGAATGAATCACAGTGGCGCTTATTAGTGAGATGTATATTCATCAGGCTATAAGAGGTACGGGGCCCTCTGGGGTGACTGCTGATGCATGCGACTCACCGGCATCGGCAACAGCGGAGCGCTTCTGCGTCGCCAAGCACTTTCGCAGGACACAATCTACGGGGCATTGTCTTTCGGCCGCATGCGGAGTTGTGCAAACTAATAGGCGAGCGGCTTCACTGAGCCCGACCTTATAATTTCAAACAAATTGGGTCGTTTCCTCCTCCTTACGAGCTCCCCCCCCACTCGTAAATGCGTGATTTGAGGCCGCGGCAAAGGTGGAAACTGTATGCAAATGTATTGAAGTTTCAACAATTAAAGAGGAGGTCTTGATTTGTGTGGGCGTTAACGGCAGCGCTGGGGGGGGGGGGGCTTTCGTACGGATGTGATCCAGAATCCGATTTTTACGATTAGGGGACAAATAAAAGGTTTTCCAAAGCTCACTTATGTCCCATCGAGGCCGTGAATTGAGTCTCTTTGCGCACACTTCTCTAAAGAAATAGATTTTGATATGCTGGCTCAGTGCTTTGAGGCAAAATACCAGAGCTTGGCATGAACAAACAGATCATAGAAATGGGGGCATAGTGACTTTTGCCATGGCATACCTCATTTAAATCAATTTAATCTTCTCAAAAAAAGATGCGACAAAGCAATATATCTTTTTATGAGTTGTTGTGTGCAAGTAAGGAAACAGGCATGGAGCCATTGTTAAATGAGTGGATTATGGTGCTTCTAGTCGAAGCCAGGAGTGGGACTTACTGACCCATTTAATGTCCACTTGAAGTGAAGCCGCGTGTTGGATTTGATCCTATCCACTCCCCCATAATCCTACACGAGATGATCTTGCCCTGATGGATTTGACAAGAACTCAACTGTCTGTCAAGCGGGGTCTCTACATCACTTTGATGTGATTGCATCGCATGACGGAATGAATCACGTAACAGAGTTACAGCGTACTTGATAAATTTGGGGGAGAGGGAGACGGACGGCGCAGGGGATGCTTTGAAATAATCCCAAACGGCAGAAATCTGCGTTTGAATTAAAAACAAACAGATCCTCCGGTCTTCGAATGGGAAACCATTTCTATTACAAGTCAAACAGTGACCACGCCATGTGACAAGTCTAAAATGTTCTTTATTTTGTTTGTCCTGTGTTGATCAAAACACAAACGTTGCATTGTTTTCGGGGGCGCAGGCGGTGAAACAAGCTTTGAGGCATCACGGCGCGTGTCTGGCGACAGCCGGGGACAAAGTGCCATCATTTAGATCTCAACATCGGTCATGTGGGAGGACAAGTTTATTGACATCTTGATGATCACCCCGGACCATTCTGCCTCGCGTTCATCGACTGCAACTCAACATACATTAGTCGGCAGCAGGGGCCCGGGCCTCGTGGCTCATTTGTCACGAAGAGCAGAACGTAGGCCTCGTTGATGTTAAAATGAGGATGTGTGACTACAGAAGCCCCGAGGAGCAGAGGCAGTGTGGGATTCCCAACGCAATCCGAAGGAAAGGGGGGGCGCGGGGTTCCTTTGGGTGCTTTGGAGGGGTCTGAATGAATAAGTGAATAAACACTTCAAACACTTATTTAAGGTGTGTTTCTCCTTCACACATACACACAAACACAATAGCCATAATGTTGTCTTATTTCAGGTGTGAACGCCACTAAAAGCCTTTGATTTCTGTATCTGTAATCAGGGTCCATTCAGCAAACAAACAGACCATTGGAGCAAGTCTGTCTATAAGCAGATTATACCCAGAATCCATGAACCCTACGCTAAAAGAAAAACAACCAAAAGGCCGTTGTTAAGACCGCTCATCAATCGGTTTATAAACACATGATTAAATGTGAAGACATGCCCCAATTTGATGCATTTGTTTCGTGTCCAAAAAGGGGATATTATGACCACTTTCAAAGCATCGCATTCAGCGCATGCGAGGAACTGCTGAGAACGAGCTCATTCAAATTCTCTGCGTGTAACGGTACGTTTTGTGCGGGAATGAAATAAGGAAACACCTCGGCTGGAGCTTATTTCTCAACTGCTCCAAATGTACTCTTGGTATGCAAATATTTAATTAAAAAAATCTGTCTAGTATTCGTCTTATTGGCAGTTGAGGTAATTCAAACATGCTATTCGTGGTGGGGAAAAATAAATAAATAAAACATTTTCCCATCTTGTTTCCCCTGATTGTTACAATATTCAACTTAATGCCACCTCTGCATATTAATTCTGCTGTTTGTTTTTTTTTACAATGAAGCTTGATTTGGTCTGAATAGATAGACGCTGTTCCACTGACTGAACACGATTTAGCAGCCAACACAAAAGCGGACGAGCCGACACGTAAGGAGAATTTATTGAGCCCACCACGGAATTATCTGCGGCGGAGTTGCTTGACCTCCGCGGCTCATCGCCGAACATTGCGTGGACTTAGGACTTTGGGTGTGAAGGGGATTAGGATAATTACCGTTATTATATTTTCAGCAGAAGGACCATCTCGGCTCCCCTCAGCTCTCGACAGCTAAATTCAAAAAACATGCGCCGATGATGTGACCCCGGGTGATTGATCCTTCTCCCTCTTTTTCTCCTTTAGACAGAACATTGAATCCTTACACTCTGCCTACAGAGAGTAAAAGTCTTTTTTTTTTCTTCACTATGGCAGACGGAGATTTGGAGTTTAAGCATCACTTGGGGAATGATCTGACCTCGCCCCCGGGACAGGCTTTGCACCTGTCCGGGCATGCACGTTTTCCAGAGGTGAAAGTATATCTCTCTTTAAAAATGGATGTGCTTGCAGCGTCCCTTGAGCCTCGGCATCAGGAAAAGCCAGCATGGTAAACCTCCCCAAATTCCCTTGATACTGATCCCTTATGATACGGTAACTGGCTTTGAGGTGTTGTTTACCACAGAGCCCTGCTCGATTCGCTCCCCCCCCCCCCCCCCCCCCCCACCCCCTGAGATGCTTCCCTACACTGCAAAGCTTCCTGTAACATATCTAGCACATATTAGATTCTAAATTAAAAATCAGTCAGCTGTGACACTTGATGCATGGATGGGAAATACCAGAGGAATATCACAGCACACTTGACGGCAACAAAAATCCCAATTGCTGCAATGCAATTCAACAATACCGTGTGATAACACAAGGACTCGGGGACTCTGTGGTGGGCTCTTACCGTGTGCGGGATCAGGCGGGCCGAACTCCAGGTTGTACCTCAGGATGTAAAAATTATTCCACACATAGAGCTGGTTGTCTCGCGGATTGTATTCCACAGCTGCGATGTACTGGTACTGGTTGGGAAAGTGGATGTCGACGTACTCCCCGCGGCTCTGCCGGGTGTTGTAAACGTAGTCGACGAGGCTCTTGCTGACCTCGCTCTCGTTGTCCTCGTAGGTGGAGCGCACCACGTACAGCACCCCGCACACCATGAAGGCGTTGGAGGCCGAGCGCTTGTCGTAGGTCGTGTCCCAGGTGGCCTCGAACCGCAGCGTGTAGGGGTTGAGCTGGCTGAGCACGATCATGCCGTTGTTCTGCTCGGTGGCGTAGATCACCCACAGCCCGTTCTCGTCCACCGCCAGGTCGATGTCGGTCTTGCCGCCCCACTTGTACGGCGACGTGTCGTGGTAGTTGGCGTTGTTGATGATGGCCTCGCCGCTCTTGATGCGCGTGCGCAGGTCGAACTTGACGATGTTGCGCGTGCGCTCCTTGTTGAAGAACACGGCGCCGTCGTAGACCACGAAGCCCGTCCCGTCCACGCGGTGCGGCAGCTTGTAGGTGACGGTCTGCCGGGCGTTCCGGAAGTCGTCCAGGGAGGAGTACTCGATGAGAGTGTCCGTCCTGTACGGAGTCCACGGCATGAAGTAGATTTTGTCGCCGGCTTGCAGCGGGTCCTTGCACCAGGCGCCAGCTTGTTGCTCCGCTTCGAATAGAAAGGAGGGATCACCCACGGCTTTCAGAGTCCCGGGACAAAGAAAAACTGGCAACGAGAGAAGAGTAGAATGAGAAACAGACACGGGTTAGCGCGGGAAAATCAAACCGTACAGATCTGCATTTGCATGTGTTCACTTGGACTGACAGGTTGTCCGTGAGGACTAAGTACAGACACGCATTAAAAGAGCTGCCACAACACAAATAACATCTATAGCAAATATCCACAAGCAGAAAAATGATGTGCATAGAAAGAAAAGAAAAGAAAAAGGAACAGAAAAGTTATTATGCATTATGTTTAAACATCTAAAGTATTTAGAAATAAAAAAAGAAGCTTGGCCTCATGAACATTTACTGTTGGGAGTAGAACACAAACGAGGGGATATAGAACAGAAACAAAAACAATTGGTCCTCTGAAAATAAAAAAAATAAAAAAATGCATCCAACTAAAGTCACTTGGCAACAGACGGGATTGGTTTGAGAGAGCGGGAGTCAGTACAGTGTGTCAAATGTTGGCGTGTGTACTTGGATGTATCTAGGTTACACCGCCTATTCTGCTGAATATACCTGAGAGGCTTGTCATTACCAAGTGGTGCAAATGTCACCACCGTTAACAAGGGAAAAAAAAAAAACTTGCAGTAAGGGTCTCTTGAGGTGTTTCGGCGGGGGCTCTGAGGCACAAGAATCAACACAGGAGAGAGCAGCAAGTGGTCAGGTGAGTATAATGGGCAGAGTGGAAAGTGGGAGGCGGAGGGACAGTAGAACGCAATAGTTCGGGGAAAAAACGGGGGGGGGGGGGGAGGGGGTCGTGAAACAGTCTGACCATAGCATGCTATGGAAAAGAAGTGAGGGTTGGGGGCCAGGCAATAGGAGATACTGCTGAGTAGCAAAAAGCATCCAGGGAGAATGAGGAGACGAAGCCCCTTTGCGCCGCAGCCAATTCTCCCCCCCCCCCTCCCCCCCATTTACATTGTTTTGGCCGCTAGTGTGCCGTCTCTTTTATGGCGAGCCCCGATTCCCTCGTTGCACTACACTGGCCGTTAAGATCACAGCTAGGGGGGGGGGTTGCGACGATAACGTCCGGGATGGGTTGGTAGGGGCCACCGTGGGGAAATAGGTAGTTTACAACCAGATGCCACAAAACAAGGAGCTAGGGTTTGGATTGTGTCTGTTATTTACCTTTTTGCTCCACTTCTATTTTAAGCGTTGGAAGAGAGAATGAAAGGGTTGCAAAGGGGGGAAAAAAAGAGATTAATATGAATTAACGGTCATAGGTATGGTTACGTATGCAAAAAACATGTTATGAGACATGGGCAAAGATGGTCAGACCTATTTAGAAAATGAGAGAGAAGAAAGTTGTTAGAAAGTTGAAAGGCGGCGTCAAGGTCCTGTCTTAGAGAAGGGGAACGAGGGGAATGAGAACATTGACAATAATACATTACACATTTGAATCATGGCACAGTGGTGGATGGATTTGGTCTTTGAGACACTCTCAACTGCCAGCAAGTGTGAGCTATTGCTAATGACATCACTTTTGACATTCAGAAAAGAATCCAATCATTTATTTTCTAAAGATAGGTAGGCAGACAAATCTTGTATGTAGAGTGTATGTGTTGTAATTGTTTAGTGAGCCAAATGTAAGAGTGACTCATAGCCATGCTGTGAATACTACATAATACTCAAATTAGTTCATTTTATTCATTCATATATATTATAATTCACCATACTGCTTTCAAAGTGTGGTCTGTGTTAATCCACCCACCACCATTAACCAAACATAACGCCAATAAAAAATAACTTGGCTGTTTTGAATTGTATTTTTTTTTTTTATAAAAATATATATAGCGCAGTACATTTATATTTTTAAGAACATATATTAAGATTTTAATACAATTAGAATTACATTTTCATGTTTTAATGAATTAGGGTCATTGGGGCAAAGTGTGCCTGCTGAAGCGTGAATTTGTCTTTGCCTCCGTCTAATATAAGTTAGTCAACATGTTGTACCATTCAGACTATTCACCAATTATCAAACTATTCAGGACGCTTCAACCAATTCATTTCAATTCATCCCAGATGTTTACAGATGAATTGCAAAATATAGACTTAAAAGTCAAATGTATTCCAGATGCATTAGTATTTGCACAAAACTCACTAGATCAGTTTTAACTGAAACAGGGAGAAGAGATATCTAAAAACATTTACAAAATTCTTTTAAAAAAAAAGACTGAGTGTCTGAGTGATAATTAGAAACCCAGGTCAGACTACGAGCCACGTCTTCCAAACTGGGAAAGTTGAGATAAACAATTGGTCTGCGTTCTGTTCAATGAGCAGGTTCTTTTTCCAATTTCGGCACAATGATATGCATTACAGAAAGAAATAATGATTAAGTCATTCAATGACGCTTAATCTGAATATGAACGAAGAAAAGTTAGGCAGAACTTATTTTATTATTTATCTTTGAACACAGATATTTTTAAGACCAAAACTTGATTTTGTTGACCAATGGATTATTTCCTTTCATCAACCGATCTGTAAAGCTGAGTTCCTCCACTTATATTCACACAAATAACACTATAAGATATTGGATTTTTTTGTTTGTTTCTTACCTCTGTAGGCAGACCTAAGTCTAATTAAAGTAACTATCTAGGATTGCTAAATTCAATGTGAAAGTGTGTGTTTGATCCCCGAGTCTGACCTAGGCTTCCATCGCAAAAGAGCAGTCGAAACTAGACATTCAGAAGGATCCCCGAATGAATGCACGCCATTCTGCAGAAGAAATTCGACAAGCGTTGCAGCGAACTACGGGATCAAACACAGCGAAGAGGCGAATGTTTTTTTTTTTTTTTTTTGTTTTTAACAGTTGAAATCTCAGCCTCAGCCACATAGAACAGAGAAGGCGCGAAGAGAGAGACGGGGTGAGATGGCGTGAAGGACACCTGGAAAGAGAAAGGAGAACACATGACGGAGGATCCGATGGCGTAGGCAGAAATGAGAAATAGAGAAATTGCAATCAGTGTGATCAGAAAATCAGTCAGTGGACGAAGAGAGTGAGTCAGAGAAGCCGAGGACGTTTCCTGCAGATTGCACAGAGGAAGGGAAGAGAGTCAGTCACTTTAAATATAGCAGCATTAAAACAAACAGGAGACACATGCCACACCACACTAACCCCAACTATTTCTAATTAGACATTGCAGACTTGCTAGGGAATCCCTACTTTTTCAATCACATTATAATGATTATCAATAATCAGGGGAACTTTTCCAAATTGCTTGCGAGGAGAAGTCTAAATAAAAAAAAAAAAGAAACGCTTTTATGTTGCTTAATTGGAACAATTATAAAAGGCAATTCAGAGAGTGACTCGGTGCCAGGTGAAGACTAAATGTACATCCTTGGCTGCCAAATAAAAGATAATGCTGCTAATGAGGGCAGTTTATGACAAGAACAAAACTAAGCCCGAAAAGGATAAAAATGGTAGAAATATCGGCAACTCGTTTCAAAGGCCACTTGCACAGAAGTGAAAGAGCCACACATTTATATATTGTCATTACACAAAAGCTTGGAAAATAGAAACAAAGTAATTAAGTACCAAATCATATCCAGTCAGTCGGAGAGAGAGACAGAGAGCAGCTGTTTATCATATTACGTTATTAAACGGCTGGCCGTCTTTTATGGCACAGACAGACAGACTTTAAGGGGCAGCACTTACAAGTGAAAACGAGGACACTTGTCCCGTCGCTGATCAGCTTAATGGAGATTTAATACGTTGTCTTACAAAACAACTTCTCAAGTCTTGTATCCCGGGGGGAAAAATCCAGGGGATTCTAAGCTCCTGAACCGACGGGCAATGTATTTAATCACAAGTCTCTGTATTTGGCAGGTGATTTATTCCGAGGTCTTTGCTCTCCTATACGTGCCAACTGTAGAAAGGGGTTTGGGTTTGCTCCTGAGTGGGGAAAAAAAAAAAGCTCACTAAATCTCGCCCTGTGCAAGGCTGACTCCGCTAAATGATCTAGGGCATTTTGGGGACGAGGAGACAGAGGATTGGTAAGAGGGAAAAAGAAAACATGAAACACGCAAGTTGCCTATGAATCACAATCTATTACAGCAACGGGGCTTTTGCGTGGGAAAGGCGGAACTGGACTGGTGTGGACTGGGTCAGATTGGGAGAACACTCAGCACTTACCAGGGCAGTTGCGATACGATACATTCTGTGTTCTTGGTCCTATTCTGGTTGGGCATGGACCTTGAGAAGCAAAAAGACGGCGCTACAGACATGCATTGTTTGAAACGGCTTAGAGTGAAATGAGGACCCTTTTGGATTTTTTTTGTTAGAAAGACTTTGCCGGAGCCGAGAGTCCTTGGGCAAATGTTTCTTCTCCCTGACCACATTAGACCAGTCTCGCTGTTTCTAGTTGCATGAAGAAGGCAAAAGAAACAGTGGGAGGACATGAGTGCACCTTGAGGCTAATCAAACTATTAGGTTTGGAGGGAACACACTGAGACATGAGATCAATACTTCACTTAACTATGAGGCGTGTAAATGTAGCTGTTAGGTATTTCAGGTGAAAGCTACATGGTTTGGCTTCGGCTCAATAGGGTGGACTCAAATACTCATTATTTCTGATTCCACATTAATTACAGGTCCTCAAAGCCTCGGAGAGGTTAACCTTTAAGTTGTAATGAGTTTTACCATCTAATGATGATCACTAATGCATTCTGATTGGACACTGAGGGGGAAGAGCTTGGCCAGGTATACTGGTAATGAGCAATGTGGGATAAATGCGTTGAATATAACAAAAATACTGTACAGTGAGGTCGTTATATCTATATTTATGTTTAACTTCCCCTTTTGAGTTGATTCAAAAGTGAAACCCATTTTAAAAAGACAACAGGGTTCAGGTACTCATTTGAATCTACGCAAGCTGCCAAATACTCTGGTTTTTTTCTGTTCCACCTGATTAGTGATTCTGGCAACTGATGTAAATCTTTGTCATTAATCAGTTTGTAAAGGTTACCACAGGGAAACTTTCCACAGAAATTGCAAATGAAAAGCACCTTAAAGGACAAAAGAGAAATTTTAATTCAAAGGCCAATCTAAAGATTGTTTGGGAGCAATGAATATTTTAAGCATCCACGAAACAGACTAAATGTTAACGCTATCTCCGTCGAATGAAATAATACCGTGTTACATAATGAAACATCTGTTGCACGAACGTGCATCGAGACCTCGAGATAAGACTCTCGCTCTCTCTCTCTCTCCAGGCAGGACGAGCGTGGTAATGAAACGCTCAGCTCGCCCATCGCGACTTCCTCCGGCCTCCTCGCAGCCAGAAACACGCCGCGCGCATCAATAATAAAAGGGCCGTACAGAAGGAGGACCAAAGGGTTTTACAGGTCATCGTATATATATATATATATATATATATATATATATATATATATATATATATATGTGTGTGTATCACGAAAAGCACACGGTGTTACACAGATGGGAGAAGATACAGAGGAAGATGGGGCTGCACACAAAGGAGAGCGGACTATCTGGAAAACGCAGCGGGAAGAAATGAGAGGAGATCGGATATGATACAGTGGAGAGATAGGGGGAGGATGAGAGTGTGGGGTAGGGTGGGTGGGTGGGTGGGGGGGGGTTCAATTCATGACAGAAGGGTCAAACTTACTGTAGGGCACACACTCATACTGGACCTCCAGGTACTTGTAGGTCCCTGGGCAGGGGTCAGGGAAGACATCTGAACCCGTGATCACGATGCACTGGGTCCGATTGTTGCATCTGCAGAGCGAATGAGCGGAGGGAACAAGTTACAACAGATACAGCCACACTGTGTCTTTTCATGCAACGGAAAATAGTGGAGTGAAATTAAACATGTGTCATTATAATTGGCGGGTGAGGGAGAGGGTTTAAATGGCCCTACAAATAAATACAACGGTTACCACATGGCAATGCTTTTAAATCCGTTAGCTTAAGGGTCAACTCCAATGCTTTTCACTCTGTACTGGCTCTATGGCTTAAAATAGGCCCTTTGTACGTTGTGCTATTGCATTTGGGTTTGTTTTTTCCAAGAGTTTAGATAATCTGAAAGGATGTGCATGGTACAATGAAGAAATACAAACACACTCTGTAACATTTACTCCATCTTCCAGCCCCCCCCCTTGCCATAGGGTCAATAATACATATGTAGTCAATAACTGGTTAAAAGTGTATTGCATTCCTGTTCTTTTACACAGTTGTTGGCTCCATCTGCTCTTTAACATTCTCGCCGGCAGGTATGATCAAACGCAATCCGAAGTGGATCACACAGCGGATCCTGTGTACGCGTGCGTCGTTATGCACACAACCGCTCTCTCGCACATGAGACTCTGAGACTAAAACTAAATACAGAAGGTGTATGCACAGGAACAGTACAAATGAATGCAGCACATGTCGGTGGATAAGACACAGAGACTTATTCACACAGAACTACAATTGCATGGGGACCTCATGCGATTTGTGGATCTGGGGCCCCCCCACATCTGTGTTTGGTGGGGCACATTTGGGCAGAATAAACAAAATGTGTTTCGCTCAAAGTGTTCTGTCTTATTGATTGGAACTCGCTCCTTTACTGAATGGGTGTACACATGCTGAGCAGCTTGATGAGGCTCTTGAATCACTCGCTCGAAATGCCATGGAGATCAACATTAATGATTTCTACTGCAGCCTTCATACTTCTCGCTATGGAAAGGCAAAAAAAAGGTAAATAACTAGAATGCGTTTGTGCGTTTTGTGCATTTGAAATCTGAGGTTTTTTATTTGTAATCATTAGAAATCACATGGAGGACCTAAGTTTTATTAGCCATAGTTTTTTTTTTCTTTTTTCTCGCCATTCAAAGCATTGTAAAAAGTTAATGTCGGTCACTGCCTTTAACATCTGGAGCGCAGACGTTCTAATTGAGCCATCGGCGTGCTCTGATGCCCGGGGAATTGCAGGTGATCCTCCTTTAGCCGTACTGAAATCATGATAACGACATCTATACTCCCGGCAAGCCCACTTTGCTACCGAGGGGACTAAAAATGTTATTGGCAACGTGAGGAGCCAGATCAATAACTCTGTTCTGCTGATTCAGCAAGAACCAGAGATAATATTTGTTTCTTCTGATCAGAGACCAGTGAACCCATTTACTACAGATCATTGGAAAATGTATTACTGGTTGCATTGAATTGTGCTTTGGGTTTTGACTTTGCTTTGGACCGCGGAGGTCATCACCGTTTTGTGTCCAATGTTATTAATGTAATATTAGGCAGCTCAGGGGAACAGTGGTGAGAGGCTTGCTGAGCATTGAACAGAAGCTACGTGGTGGTGGAAATTGTTTGGTTGTCAGATTGAAAGAATAATAATTCAAACCGCATGCCATGGACGCGTGCCGTGCTGTAGGTTTTACGACACCACAAGAAAATTATTCAGCAACCTTAACAAACGGCTTCTGTGTTCAAATGAAAAACTCAATAAAGCAAAATAACCGCAGGGAACAAAATTAGCCAGTGCTTTTTTTCTACTATTTTTAAAGCATGAAATCGATTAATATCCGACTTCCACCTGTTCTATTTCTCCCAATCAGCATGTATTCCAATAAAAAAATAAATCTGATACATTTTAATGACTGCCTTTCTTTAATTTAACCAAAATCAATTGTATTATTATTTTTTGCATTTGGCATTATTATATCAATGGGGTTTTTTTCTCCCAAAAGAGCCATAATGACACCATTTCTGTCAACATCTGCATACGTGCATCAATGTTTAAAGAGGGTCGCAAAGGAGATTTCACTTTATTAATGACCCTCCTGACATAATCCTCATAGTATATTTGTTTTTATGGAAACGAATTCGATGAATTACTGTTTTGGAATTAAAACAGACGCATGATGCTCTGCCCATAAAATGCCGCTTGCATTTGTGGGTAATATTTCATGACTCTGCAGCACTTTCCATATATTATGTGGTCACTTTGATGATTCTGTCCCCTTGCTCATGCATACGCATATCACGCAGAAGCAAAATAAATTACAGCGCTCTATCTAACAGATTCCAATGAGACTGCAAAAGAACTGCCTGGTTTATATCAGGCATATGAAACAGAATAATATCAAAAATAAAATCCATGACACTAATGAGACACAGGCCTGTCGTCGTTTCTCAGGCAAACGTATTAAACAACAGGACATAAGCACTGGGGAGGAAAACACCTCATATTTCTAAAGAAACAATGTTGACATAAGTGTTGATAGCTCTGTCTGATATATTGCCCTAATTTTAGAGCCGTGGAGCAGGAGCGGCCTGTTCAATGGGATTGCGTGACTCGGATTCCTTCTCCTCTGTAAAACCTTTGAGCTTCTCCTGAGACCAAATGAATGACTTCTCCTATGCATGCTTTTAGGCCTCAATTTGAGAAGAATCATGTAATTGAAACTCTTCCAATAAAAAGTTCAGTTTTTGGGCCTGCAAGGGCACAGGTCTCAAAGTGCACACTAATTAAATACATGTAAAATATGATATCTCCGACAATCTTTTGATAGTCTAAGGCTATATAGTAATTAATCATTTACATAATGAATATTAAGTCGGAGGAAGATTTTCTCCACTTTTCCTTCAGAGCTTCTATAAATACCTTGACACTTCAACAGGATTTTACAGAAGAAGAAAAAGTGTAGAGTATTGACTTTATCTTGTTACGCAAAATAAATAATACTAAAAGACCATTAGAATCTGTATGAAGCAAAAAGGAAAGGTATTTTGTATTAGCATATATTAATGCAGAGGTGATTTAATACAAGAAAAGCTCATCCAGTACAAAGTTTGGTTTACAGAGCTCCACATCTGGAATATGACCAGAGGTTGTCTACTATTGCTCGAATTCAGCTACAACTACCACTACTACTGTCATATATTTATATTTGAAAACATGTTCTGTGTGAAATAAATGATCTATCCTCGAAGTAAAACTAAAGCGAGAGGAGGGTGAGGCTGCTTTCTGCTTTGATTAGCTCCATTTCCCCCGACCCCCCTGTTAATGAGAGTGAAGTATTCCAAATGTAATCCCATCACATCCCTGACCTTTTTGGAGAGACATCACTACAATCAGAGTGTCACAGAAAATGCTGCTGGGATTCGATGCAAAGCTACTTTAAAAATGAGCACTCCCCGCTGACAGCGAGAGAGGGTGCAATAAGATGCCAACAAGGTGTAACTGATGGTTCTCCTGATACCCCGCATCCACATGCAATTTAACCTTTCCCACTGTTATCGTAAAGCATGTCACAGGGATAGTTGGACATGAATGTCATTTGCCAAATGAATAACTCATTGACAAAAAATAAAATCATTCAACAGTATGTAATATTAAGGCAAAGACAATACAGGCTTCTAAATAAAACATATGTAATATAGAACTGAGACGCAGCCGTTGATGTTTGAGGTAAATGTAGGATGATTGTCCCATTTACAGAGTTAAAATGCTTAATATACATCTTGGTTATAAGATCTAAGTACCAAACTTACCCATTTTGATCACACACATATGTACACGTATAGTCCTGTCCTAATGCCCTTCGATGCACTGCTTTTAAATTGAACCCATGCGGTCAGTGATGGAGGTCTCATCATGTGACCCGCCATGTGCTGCTCATGCAACAAGGCTAGTTCTGACTAACGACAAGACAATGTTCCTCACTTTCCAAATCCTTGAATGTTCTGCCCCGTCTGGAAAATTGTCTGTCCCTCCTCGCTCACTCACTCACTCACTTCAGGAAGCTTAAGCAGCCATTTGTAATTCAGAATATATACAGCATCAACAGCAAGAACAATCGCTGTGTAACTGGAGGAGAAAAGCGACATGAGTGAGGGGAGCACATTACAGGGAAATGCACAATCTACTTCCCGGTGCTCCCTGTTTGAATTTCAATCAAATTAGCGTCTCTTAAACTCAAAGTGACCCGTCTAGCTCCATTTCATCTGAAATGCTGATGAGGTTCATGGCACAATTATCAAGGCAGACATCTCTCTCAAAAAGGGAAGCCTGCTTATAGCAGACAGGCCCGTTGGATAATTTAATCCCTTCCAAGGCCACAAAACGTCAGCGAAAGCAACAATATCATGTTGATACATTACACAAAATAAACAAAAACGCACAAGCGCAAACCCTCGATTCACAATCACCTCCAATATCAGTATATTTAGAGCATTTTCTGCCCAATATTAATTCAGGAAATAGGTTGTTGGAAATGATCCATTAGCATCTTGCCTTCAACTGGGAGTCTGACCCAATATCCGGGTAAGACTTCCCAGAATCTTGTAATTGCTGTCATATGCTTGTGTTTATGATATGCTCACTGGAGCTGCCCCACGGTGCTGAACGGGGGGATTCCAGGATCCTACAGACTCCAGAGGAAGTCTGTGGGACCCTCATCCGTCCATCTTACCGATTGATTTTTAAGCCAGCCAGGGTATATATCGCCGTGCCACTAAAGTCAATGGAAATGCTATTGTGACATTTCTGCAAGGTATAAATGTGACCTTTTATAAAGACGGCAAAACGCAATTTAAGGGGAAACCACGCACGAAGCCAAAGCTACACAGGCACCTCCTAAAAACAACTTTAATGTTTTGGAGTGGACGAGAGACCCGGTGATATCAGTGCGACCTGACAGGGCTTAGGGGGTATGTAAGTATGGGGGGGGGGGGGGGGGGGGGGGGCAACTGCAGTGTACAGAAGAGCCACATTTTAGAGTGATTTTACATGTCGAGAGTCATCAAATGATCACAAGATGAATATTTCTAGATTTTTTGTTTTAGCAGGGAATCATTTAAATGATTTGAAAGTGATGGAAGATTTGGCAACCCACAGAGATTTTTAACACTAATTATGTTGTCAAATAGAGGTAGACCATATGCCCCCCCCCCCCCCCAAAAAAAAAGTCCTTTGGTTTATTTTTCCTAATTTAGTACATTTTCTGAAAACTCAAATGTGGTTAATGATAAATACCCCAAACCGATTAGTTTAACACGTATATTATCACATTAAAGCATGCACAAATAAAAAATGGGTCCTGCACGTTGACTTTGCCAAAACTGGTCTAAAACCAGATGCTCACATTATATTTTTTTAAACCGTTGACAGTATATACTCATATTGCCCAACTGTTTTGTTATTTAAGGTAAATATCATATCAATCGCGTGCCAATACGGTCTTCAACGGAGAGCAGTTTCATGGCTGGTGAACTCGTGTACACCCCTCGCTTAATCTGGATCTTTATGAAATCTTAATCTGCGGCGCTTTAAATAAACACAGACGGAGGGGAAGAACAGTCAGTGTGCTGTCAGGCGGCAGCGCCGGAGCTCCTTGGAGAGCCTCGCAAGCAGTCCTGTCACCGATATAAATAGTGTAAGCAGCATCATTTACTCCGCAGAGCTGCCTCACATCTATTGACAATCGCATGCCGATATTACTGGGTCCTTTTCGATATTACAAATGAGTCGTTAACCCTATTAAGTTAATAAGGTTTGCAGAAAATCTGTCACGTTCAAACGGAGGGTATCATTACGAGATGAAACCACTCAAATAGCCCAAATGGTGAATGGTAACGATGATTTTAATGATAATGATGAACTAACTAGCTCTCCTCTAATCCCACAAATTAATTCCACAGTCTGTAAGGGAGCGATCGGCTTTGATCGTTCTTGTCGATGGTATGGTTCCTGGAAAAAAAACCATGAGCCGCGGGCCTCGGCAGGACCCGGGCCACGGTATGTTCCTGAAATCGATGACCTTGTTATCGAACGCTTCGGATGAAGCTCATTACCCATAGCGAAATCAATGAGGATTTAAGCCACTTATTCATAACGTCTCCCCGAATAAGTTATTTTGGATTTGTCAAGATGCGTCACTGTCATCTTAACTACTCCCCGAGCTACTAGATTTAAATACTAAGTAAGTGTCAGATGCTTAGTGCACGCCCAAGTAAATGTATTGCAAAACAATACATTTAAATTACTGTTCATAATGTAGATGTTTGGCGAGATTGTGTTGTGGTCATTATCATTATCTTCAGCGCAGATGAGGAAATGTAATTATTAAAGAACCGAAGTCCTGAAAAGGAGAACATAAATCATCACCACCCTGAATATTATTATCAATAAATTAATTATTTTAAACTGTACTGCCATGCAGTTTCACATCTGCTGGGGAGGTGTCCACATGAAAAATTCCTGCACAGATTATCACCCACTTGAGTCGACTAATTGCTTGCAGCTGAATGTTTTAATTGAGCCACAACCGTCCTAGGGCTATTTTCATAAAATCATTGTGCTCATGAATATAATATGCAGCAAGATATAAAAACAATTTGGAGAGCCAACCGGATCTATCAAACCCAGTGATGCCTCAATCCAATTCTCCACACTTCAGGACCACATTCATTTTGAATGTTTAAAAGTGAACACAGTTTTCCACACAAGTGCTAATGTGATTTCCCCCCCCACACACACACACACTTAAATTTGTAGGCCAGGGTAATTATTGCAACAAATAAATGTGGCTCTTCAATCATTCCTTGATGAAGACTGTACGGTGGGAAATAATTGTTTTTTATCCGCACACAGTGTGTGTGCAGTGGGGTGCCCCACATATGGAACATTTCAGCTGGGTTAGCCCCAGCAGGAGCCAGACAGCAGACCGCAGTTTTGACTTGTGAAGAACTGACGGGCTCAGACCTTGAAACAAACATTGCATCCAAAATAGGCTGAATAAAAAAAAAAAAAGAAAAAGAAAAAAAAAAAAAAAAAAAATCACCACATTTGTTTTTGGAGCGTGATTATGTTTGGCAGCGGAGGCATTTCATTTGATTCTTATTTAGTTGATTCCTGTAAATGAATAGACACAAAATACTAAAATCACTAATTAGTCCCATATGTAATCTTGGGCCTCTGTCAAGCTGCCCTTGCATATATTTTCCCAACAGTACACTGTTTTAAGTGTCCGCAGTTATTACGTAAACTGCTTTTATGATTTTGACTGTGGACCCATATAGGATTTAAACTGGCCTCATTTCTTGTAAATGAACATAAATAACCTAAATCTGAACTCACACTTTCCATGGTGATATATCTCTCTCTCTCTCTCTCTCTCAAGACTCTCACAAAGAAATAATCCATGTATGGCACTTCATTTAAATATATGCCAATTTTTTTTCCTCCTTTCTTTCATATGTGTGTGATTTTTGAACCCGCGCTCCTGACTGAGACCGTTTGTATCACACGACACTTCATTCCAACGCTCACATTTCTCTCTCTGCTCCGGGTACAATGGCACGGCGGAGACACTGAAATACTAAAAATACATTTTGAATAACGTCGCAACCACGTCCTCTGGCCCCATCGGGGTATGCGAGCAAGGAGCAAGAGTCCTCTACAGACGCTGCTTGTTTGTCAGGTGACTCCTGCCGGGTCAGTATTTGTGCTTCAGTGGACTGTTTTTTTTTTTTTTTTTTGTACGAGCGAGGCATAGGGCAGCGTAATACACGGGGCCACGAGCGGGGAGCAGGCAGGCTGCAGCTTCCTTTTTTTTTTTTTTCCTAAGACAGACAACGTGAGTCAGCTATCTAACTTCATCAAACAGGGCTTGACAATAAACCTCCCTGAATACAAGGGCTCCGCTTTCATTTTATTTCCCAGGGCGGCTCGCCAGAGTTGCTGACGGTCTCATACCGACCAATTTCTCTCTCTGTGGCACTCGTATGTCATTCCATCCCGTGCACTTTGGCTCGGATGGCATCCCTTATGCGACAACTGGTCTCACGTATGCGGCGTTACCAGTGGAGCCCCGCTGTGCGAGTCTACGCACCTCCGTGGGTGTGTTTTTGCCACAATGAATCATCCTCGCTTTGCACATGCGTGATGGCTGCAGAGACGGTGGCTTTAAAATGTGAGACATCCCTCTGGTCTGTAATCAAACTGTAAATCGGGCCTGCCAAGAGGCTGCCCTTAATCTGACCATCAGGATTTACCAAAGAGGCGATAAAGGAGGGCACAAGCGTGGCGTTAAGCAAATGCCAGGGTTGGAAGAAGTATTCAGATCATTTACTAGTAGAGTAGAGGTAGCAGTACAGAACTATACAAGTTATCAATTACAAGCATCAATAGTTAACATTTAAGTTAATTAAGTTTTCATCAACATAACAAAATAAGTATCAAATTCAAATGACCTTTTGAGGCCTTTTTTTTCCAAAATAATGACATTGTTTTATTATATATTATGATTTATGCCTCACATGTAAGCAGTACTTTACTTTTTGTTGTAGTTGGTCGAGGTGAAGAAGTTTTTGCTAATTCATACACTGCGGTGGTTTCATCTTTAATGAAAAAAATAGCTGTTAAATAATAAAAAAGTAGAATAGTAGGGTAGTAGTAGTAGTAGTAGTATCCTTACAACAATATTTGATTTGTTGGACTTCGTTATATTTCCCCAGGGAGAAATACTCCGTATGACTGATCTACAAGTCAAATAATGATACAGCATCTGGAATTCAAATATTTAATACAATTATTTTTTAGATACTATAGCAAACACTTTCCTTTGTGTTTGATGTACTAATCAATAAAAGCTATAGTAGATTGACAACTATGCTTTTATCATCAACACAAGTAGGTTTAAACTAAAAAAACAGACAAGAGTATATTCCCTATTTGAGGAAATTGTTGATGCTTCATAATTGTTTGTAATATGATTTACAACATATTCACTTATTCATATTCACTTAAGGCAAACCATTTTTTTTAATGTAAACAACTTTTGTTCATGGGAATGTTATTGAAAGCTTAATTAGTTATGTGTGAAATTGATGTCTAATGTGAGTTCATTAATGTTCTTTTTTAATACTTTGTCTTCTATTCATCAGCCCGGCTTCACCTCCCAGTTTCTAATTCTCTTTTGCCGTCCTAGTGGATGCCGACATTAACGTCTTGTTGGTTATTGATGCAGACAGGTTACTAATTCCTTTTTCTTTTTTTAACCTCACACCTACGTTCATTTTTGCTATTCTCAATGCAGTAAATCAATCCGATGGCAGCCACGTTTTTCTCAATGGCAAAATATTTGGCTCCAAAGGCAATGGATACAGAGGAAAAATAGATGCAAACAGGGATAAATCAGACAAAATGTAAGAGTCGACAGAGGTCCAAATGTGTTTAACTACGTCCCTATTGACCCCAGTCAATTATCTCAAAGAGCCCTCTGACTTGATGATACCATATTGTGACGTAATAATATACAGATACTGCATGTCGGCAGTTTTACCTTTGTGACATGATCTTGTAGGCATCCGGGAGATAGCAGTTGATGTTCTCCATCTGGAAAGGGTCGGCGTCACAGATCTTGTCATCTGTTCGGCCATAATTGGCGCTTTCGATCATTATGACATCACTTCCGGGACAGCGCAGATCGATGGGGTAACCCTCGCAGGAGAGCTCTCTCCGCACTAAACCAAATGGCAGAGCAGCTCGACTAAACCCTGAGGAAGAAGAGAGAGAGATGCTCTATTAGTACAAATCAAAAGGAGAAGTGTAGTTAAGCTGACACTGACAAAGACAGCAGGAAAGACAGAGGGCACTGGATATCAGAGATTTGCTGGATGTACATAAAAAGCAGCACGTTGCGCATGCTCAATTCCTTTTTAATTCAAAAGGCTGCAACTGTTTAGCAAGATGAACTAAGCTGAAATGTGGATAGTGAAGCTCGGATTGGACCACCAGCCTGACATACATCACAATATTGAGTGAACATTTCAGATCTCAACCGCACCAGTGAGCTAATGGTGTTAGTATGTCATGCGCATGCCTGACTGGTCCTATGAGAAAATCAATAATTGTCATTAAAGTGTGGTTAATGGGCTAAAATGTCAGGAGCATTGTAAGCCCTTACGGCCATCTAGGTACCGCAAGCACACTGATGTCACGCTGATGACAAGATTATTGCCCTGTGTTTTATTTAAATACAGGAACAAAGAGCCATCAAGCATTTTACCACTCAAAACTTTTGGTTTAATTACAAAGCTCTTTTTTTCTTAAATGAGGAACAACAGGGATATATAAAAAAAAACGAGTGTAATTGAATCCTCTTTGCGGTGCTAACAGTCAAAAGGCGGACTATTGAGATAATGTAAGAAACCAGTTGTGTGTGTGTGTGTTTGTGTGTGTGTGTGTGTGTGGTGGGGGGGGGGGGGGGGAGGTGTCTGGGTGGGCGTTGGCACAGGACAAACAGTAAATAAATCATTACTGTGGTTTCGTCTTCACAACTGAGAAGCCAAAAGGCAACGGTGAAACCAAAAGCGCCGTATGCATAAAGTGTAGCAAACCAAACGGGGGATATTTTTGGTCGGAGCAGCTTTCTAAGGTTGTGACATGTCAAGTATTAGAGAAGAGCGGAATAGAGCTTAAAAAGATTGCCAGCTGCTCCTGTGTGGACTTTGACTAAAGCAGCGGCAGCACGGAATAATAACTACAGCCTCCTCCTGTGCAGTGCAGACTCTGTCACCTCTTTGAGCCTTTTAAATAATGGTGTTTCTACCTGCAACTTTGTTGCTAGTTCTTCCCAAAGCCTCTTTTTCCCGTAGGACTATTAGTTCACAGTTGCATGAAAAAGAAGAAGAAGAAGAAAAAAAAGGAGCTGTTACTACTTCTCCTAATTCCCTCGTTTGGCACCTGGAGTTAAGGGACCGATCCATATTTGCTGTTGTTTATAATTAAAGTTTTTTTTTTTTTTTTCCCATGAATCATACTGCGAGCTACGTTACGTGTAGCAACGGCATTCTTAAAGCCGCAGACTGCTCTAATAAACGTGCCTGGCTGATTTTACCCTGGTGGATGCTTCATCAATTAGCTACCAATACAATTGTCTTATTCTTATTAAGTGCAGCGCCACGACGCCATAATGACATGAGAGGGGCATTCTATACTTCCCCTTTGTAGGAAATACCAATGTGGTATTTTACAAAGGAAGATGCATGTTTTTATGCGCTGATCGAATGTTTGTGCACCAATCAGGGTAAAACAAAGGCTAAATCTATATGGAAGGCAGCTCGCCTATCAAACCTATGTAGACATTTTTTTATTAGCTTACAATCATCAGCGAAGGATCTTTTTCTTTTCTTCTACTTGCTCCTTTTGACAGCAACCTTGCTCATGTGACCAATAGGCATGGAAAAGTAAAGGCTTTCAGATTTGATAGGTTTCAGCTATATGTCATTGCGTTCCCTTTTCTCTCTGCAGTCAAAAAAGAAACACTTAAGGTGATGAACAATTTATCAGCGATGCGGGCTCGAGAGGAAAAGCTCAAGAGGGAAAAAATGAAAACGCCGTGTGCTAAACAAAGGATTGGCAGCCAATCTCGAGGTCACATCTATGCACTTCACCACAGCTCCATCAAAGTAGCAGCAATGCAACGCCATGTGCATCAAGTATAAGAACCAATGGAAAACCCCACTCAATGGCACAGTAGAATTTGATCAATTTCTATACTCAAAACATGATAACAACATATAATCCATATGTGTGTATATTTGTATGTGGGGGGTATATATCTATGATTATATACATAGATAGACGTAAATAATATGTACGTGTACTTATGCATGTATATTTATGAAAATAAATTTATGAAAATATACATATACTGTTGCAGGCAAAGGTTTTGACAAACCTTTCGCATTAAATCGAATGAACTGGGTCTTTGGCCATGTGCTATGTCTTTGAGTTGAATCTCCAAATCCGCCCACAACCCCCCCCTCCAATGTGCTGCGTCGCAGGAGCACTGTTGTAACACTTAAATCTGCCGGAGCCTTTGCGGTCGCAGATTCCGGTTTTATGATTTACAAACGACGCGCACTCCCTGCTTCAGTGGGAAAACAGTAATGAGGAGATAAATGTGTTCTAAAGAGTAGTGCAGGACTCCTACTGAAATGCACTAAAAGGAACTTCTCAACCGTGCTGATAACCGGCCGTGTAATAAAGCAACCGTTCCATCTTCACATTTTTGTAAATCAAACAAAATCGCTGTCCTCCCAGTGTGGCGCATTTCATCATGGCCGAACCTCCATGAGCCTCTCTCCATTGATTGGGCCCGGGGCTGAACTACTTTTCACTCTGGTGTCGGATGGTATTTTTGTTACATGGCGGGGGGGAGAGTGACAGACAAATCTATACAGGGACACCCAGTCCAGCTAACAATAGAGGAAAGCATATAACGCGTCTACAATTAAAACTGCAATGCTTGATGGTCTTTCTAACTTTTATGTGCATTATTGAGGGACATTTTTGGATATTCCTCAGAAAATACCTCCTCCGTGCCGTGGAGGTCTGATTTCTGAAGATAGATCTTCAACTACACCAATAACATAAAGACACATACATCTGAATTCAATGATGAATATAATAATAATGTAATAAAGGGTTTATGTGACAAATAAATCCTGTTCTTATGAAGACACCAAAGCACCATCGCTCATGTTCTGGTATGACAGTGCATCGTAATTAAAACAAAAGCATGTGATCACAGTGAATCCAACATGAGCAAAATGTAATGCTTACTATCCAACGTAAATAAATAAGTAAATTATTCAAATGAGCCAGAAAGCCATCAGCATTATTGGGGTCGTTAGCATCAGCGATGAATCAGGGAAAGCATATGAAAATGATTAACTTTCCATAAGGTAAAACACATCAATAATATCAATCTATGGAAGATGTCAACATTCCTACCGCTCTGCTTCTCCTGAGTCTTCTAAAGTCACAACTAGAAAGACGAAACAGTTTATTGGAGCAGTTCTTGCTAAATTGTGTTTCAAGGGCCTTTTTACTTCTACAAGATTTCCACTGTTGGGTAAAGGCTGCAGAGCAAAAATAATAGCGCCACACACCAGTGGTGCATGGAAGCAAAAAAGAACACATGACTGCAACTGACACTCTCACAAATTCGACGGGAAAACTCTGCACCCTCCTCTTCAGGTACCACAGGCTTCAGATGACTCCTTAAAATATGAGACGTTATTCTACAAGCTGTGTTGAACTTTCCCTCAGCTATAGCCCATGCAACTACAAGGGCTGGAAAGAAGGGCGCTTATCAAATCAAACTTAATAAAATGAGGAGTTTCTATGCACTAATTAAACACCGGGGAGCAAAAGGATCAACGCATTGTGAATCAAATAATATGTGGGGGGAAAAACTCAATCTTGTGACCATGGCAACCTGGTGCAGTGAAGACATTACTGGTCAGATGCTTATCACGGCCGTGCTGACACTAATCAGGCATCCTGTCCACCCATCCCACCCACAACTAACACCATTAGAGAAGCATTTAAATTCCTTTGCAGCTTTGTGCCGAGCACCGAGTTGAATAATAACCAAATGCATTGCAAAATAAAAGAAAATCACAAAAAAACCACTAGGGTCCACTTTTTTTTTTGTTCTCCACCCACAGACTAAAATGAAAATATAAATACTAACATTATCAACCACAAACATTGGAATGTGAATTAAAGCCAGTTTGGATTTTGTAAAATAGAAAACAGCTGTTTGGTTTCTATAAAAGCCCGTGATCAGTCAACCTTTTGACAAGTGCTTATTGTACATGCTGTTGTCACATGCTCGTAATTGACAGTCATTGGTGCACAGGGTTTCTATTTCCATGGGTTATAGCACTTTATTAGACTATATGAGGAACCTCTATTTAAAGCTTCCCAGACTGGCATTTATTACCATGTCTAACCTTTGCAATACCATTATGCCCAAACGGAGTCTGCAGCTGCAGAACAGTGCGAAAGTCCCCAACATAAAGAGGACCCATTATGACCCCCTTCTCCGGTTCTCTAATGTTTTAATTCCTCTTTTTTTTCCCCATGCAGATGAGCCAAATCAATTGGAAAGTGACCATCTGCTAGGATATGAGTGTCACTGAAGCCGAGGTAATGAACAAAATGCCTTCCTATTTCACACAGACACACCAGGAGTCATCAAGATCTTCATCAGCCATGTAGAGACCTTGTGTTGCATGTAATCCCATGAAACTGGACATTACTGATGATCAAACCCAGAAACAGAAAAACAGAGTAAAGACATTAAAAACCATGTTGGTTATACGCAGCTAAAATACAGCATCTGAAACGGTTGTAGGTTGTACTAAGGGCAACAGACTTGTGAGGTTGTTAAGTCATAGAAAAAAAGCATTCCACATTTTTGCTCTTCATCTTGCCTCCAGGAAAAGCTTTTCATATTAAAACGACCCTTTGTAACTCGAGTTACACATGCTTCCAGAGTTAGTCCAGGGGCAAAACAGAGGCTGATCAAAAGGCCCATTCAGCCACTCGCGCTGCTGTCATTGTGGCCACAGCACAAAAGAGGTCCTCAGATTATTTGGATGTGAAACCAGATAATTCTTCTGTTCGAGAGCCGACGAGAAATGTGACAGCGACGCTCCCGATGCTCGTCCTCTTGCCGTTGACAAATCCCCTTCGATTTTCCTCGCCGTTCTGATGAGGGCTCAACAGCTGCTTGTAAATGAGCAAGCATTTCTGCTCAGACCCCCCACCACCACCACCACACCCACCCCCTCGCCCCGTTATCCTGCACGCCTGAGCCAACAAGGTCGCTTGCTGGGGGATATTTGGGGTGAAAGAAAAGTGTGGCCTATAGCATTAGCTTGGAGCAACAGGAAACGCAGCTTGAGTCTGGTTGTCCCGTCCCCCCCCCCCTCCCAGCCCCCTCCTCCCCTCCATGGCACAAGGCTGTGAAGGGAAGGAGACCTTTAAGTCGAGACTTTTCCAACAGTGCTGATTCTATAATCCAGAGATATCCTTTACAACAGCATGTGTTCTTAAGAAGTCGGGTCCACACAGAGGAGGGGAGGAAAGAAAATATTGCATGAGGCCTTTGTGGCCCTTTTAGAAAAAAAATAATAGACTGCTGTTTGGACAAATATTGTTCTAAATATTAACTCAAGACCAGGTTTCTGTAATTTCCAACACTATCAGTATAAGGTTGATGTCATTTTTGGGCACAGCTACCGGCAGAAGACGGTCAGTTTTTTTTCTTCTCTTTTTGTAATTTAGTGCATAACATCTGTAGATCATTAAACTCTTTGACAACTGATGATAAAACCATGACTAATGTGCCACAGATTAGCTGACTTTTATATCGGAGATCCAAAACTATATTTTTTTACTTATTTCATCCATCCAACAGCATGAAGCAGAGTAAAAAAAATGTATCATAATAAGAACATTTAAAAAGCATTAAAAAAAAGAACATCCATATGACATTATGCCGTTTTCGAAATGTGGAATACTACTTTGTTACGTATTTGAAACCTACTTTCACAAAGAGTGGGAGGCAGGAACAGTGACATATTGGAAAAAGGAGGAGGAGGCAAAGAGCAGCAGGAGAACGAGCATTCCGATCTCATTTGTATTCTCCACCACTCATTTCACTCCAGTTGATTTACATCGCCGCTACTTCCATAGCAACAGCAGGGGGGCTATCAGGAGCATCTTTGATATAGGTACATGAGATCTAGTCATCGCTCCCTGCATCGACACATGAAAAAGGGCCATTTTTTTTCCACCCCTTTGGTGTTAAAGTGCTTCTTCAAAGCAGGAATTTACCCTGTCAGAGACTCCTTTTACATGAATTCTGTTCCTCATCCTCAACCAGCACTTGAAGACATATAAGCCAGTACAGGAAATGCCATCACTGCACAGAAAGGATATTTGATCCTTAGAACTTAATGATTTTACTGCGATAAAAAAAAAAAAAACATGCACAGCGGCAAAGACGGCTCTACCAGAGAGGCTTTTCTTTTTTCTAACCCTGAAAGAAATTGAACAAATACAAGGCATCAAGTGTTGCTGCCAGCCAAAATGATAATGCGCTGCACCAGCAGGAAAACACAGCCTCATCAAGTTCCATGTACACTTGTATGTAAATCAACCTTACGGCCTAATTAAGCTCTATGGGGCTCATCAAGGTCATAAATCCGCTTTTTTTTTTTCATAATGCATTATTGACTTCACATCATCTGCACATGTCGGCTGACTGCACCCGCACAAGCACCCAATGTCATCTCACTGTCTAATATCGGATGGCCCTGGGGCCGGGCGGCGTGTGTGTGTGTATTTATGTGAGAGAGAGAGAGAGATAGAGAAAGGGTGAAAGAGAGAGAGAGTGTTTTTTTTTTTTAGGTCACACAAAAACCAAGGACATCTTCCGGTAATGAAACGGCTGTGATGACCATCAAACAGTCAATTTAGTCTTCAACAAATGGTCACTGGTACTTTTGAGCCTCAAAGTAAAAACACAGGTTAAGATTATCAAGGCTTTTTATTATGAAGTTGTTCAACTCAGAGAACTTCTGGAGTCGGACTGTTAAGGTGCACAAATCTAATTGGAGCCGATTACTGAAAGTGTTTTGTTTAATTAGTAGTGGACTGATTCTATGAGTCATTCCTGGGGAGAATTGACATAGCCAAGAGTCAGTGTCTTTAAGTGGCAGCCAGCTCATTTGAACTCATTACAGCTGATTATCAGTTATACAATTTCAGAAAATATCAAATGATGAACAGTTCCAAAAAAAAAAAATCAAGCAAGTTGTCTTTTGCCCAATGACTTTTGGGAATACATTCGCTATGTGTTTGTCGACTTTTCCTGTCTTTCTTTCTGTATACTCTCTGTATTGTATCCAGAGTTTCCATTAGAAATTATGAAAACAATGGACACACTGGGCAGCCCAGACTTCCTCCTCTGCTCCGATGAAGCGTTTGATGCTCCTCGATTCAATAAGGAAGCCTTTCCCCCCGATGGGTCACCAGCGACGGTGCACACAAATGAGAAGAGCCCATCTGCTGGGTTTGCATTCCCAAAGTGTACTTCCTCGAGCACAGCAGCGGTTCCTCTTCCCAAGACTCATGTGGATGCATCTGTGCCACATAATTCAGCCCGGCGCTTCAAGTGACCCGCACCTGGCATTTAAATTCCCTGACCAAATGGGTAGTCATGCCCTGACGACACGACCGCGGCTACAACTGAATTCTTTATGCAGCTCTTACTCAGACTAGACTGCAGCCCAGTTGGCGGGTTAGGTGGATTGTCATAGCACACAACAATAGCAGCCTCCTTGGCTTCTGTCTCTTCGCCCGTACTCACCCAAGGTTATGCACGTATTCTGCATTCAGAGTATTCATCCGACAAGTGCCACACAAAGCAAAGAAGTATTTTATTTTATTTTTTGTAGATGTAAAATAATTCCTTTTTCCTTTAATCAAGGCACTATTATTCTTAGATTTCCTGCAGTTCAGGGATTCTATCTCACAATACTTGGAGAGAAAGCTGGCCAAGCGGAAATTTAATTCTACTTCGGTTTATTTGCTGCCTTTCATTATAATCCAAAGGCTGAACATTATCTTGATGACCTCCCATCTCATATGCATCTTTATCCTTCAGTGCACTGATTGTTATAACATTCAAAAGAAACCATATATTTTTTTATAAGAAACGTTCCAGATTCGGACCTTAACCTCATTGTAATCAATTCCAGAGACAGATCCTAATTCACTCTTCCATCCGTTTCCAGCCCTCACATGTCAAAGCATGAGCATTTTGAAGTTCCCTTTTGACGATTTATCAGATTTCAAGAAAGTTAAAAAACAAATTTGGGGACTTGTGGTATAAGAGCAACCGCTAAACATGATGCAATGGTCTAGTTGGGCTGGGCACTATTACAAGGTGACGTCATTAGTTAATGTTTCGAAATGAACCCTATCAGTTGAAATTCCTCTTTGACTAACATTGATTTTCTTGGGCAAATCATTTACTTGCGAGGGCTTAAGAGCAGGGGCCCACACCCTGGACACACAGACGCACTCAGGGGTCATAATGACTCAGGGGGTCAAAAGCCAGGTCACACTCTGACAAGTCTTTGCAATCGACCAGAGCACAAATGGCCCGACATGATGTTTGCTGTGTTTGACAGCAAGTAAACCCACACTTCACAACTTATTTGGTCCAAATGATGAACTACAAATATGAGGCAATGAGCTAAAACAATTGTATTATTGTCTAAGAGCACACTAAGCGCAGCCAGACTGGTCAAGCAGGCTTAAGACAATATTCACTGCAACAACAAAAAAACAAAGCCTTTAAGAAAGTTTTAGAAAAATGAAGAAAAAAAAATTGTTAGTGAAACTAAGTTAACAAGCTTCATAAATGGGCACCAGAAGTTCCTCCTGATGGCCCTGGTTCTAAGGCCTTTAGATTTATGTGCGTAGTTTCACCACCCCTCATTTACAGGAGCTTATTCAGGATTTACTGCAGCTCTACATCACGACTGAAAGACAACGAGGATTTCATAAAGGGCAAGCAGGGATATCATGAATCTGGCTCTCATGTGTGAACTGTAAACCATTTGAAAATATTATGTTATAGAATGGGTCATCACCAGTGTTACAATCAGTTCTCATAGCATGGCATCCACACCACAAACCGCTCGTTCTTATGTCTCTTTATAGCATCCTCACAATAGAGACATGATTACATACCCCCTGAACACCTGTAGATTGTTGTTGTTTACACTAAGTATTTCAGCTGATATGGAATAGAAAACTCACATGTTGTCATAAATAGCAGTTCACAAAAGACTACCGTACTTCAATGCACTCATCTCTTAATAATCTTGATAATCTGATGGTTTCACACAGTGCAGAGGGACTAGATTCCTTACAATCATAAAAAAAGTGTAATTCAAAGTATGACACAACATCCAGAACAAATTCATAATGTTTCTCTTATCTATAAAAGGCCCTTTAAAGGTCACTAACTAAAATCGCACGAGTGCCATTTGTCTGCCGCGCAGGTAACGGCTCGAGTTGGTCTGAGTAAGTGAAAGAGCCAGCTTACGGGACCCCTCGACAGGATTGAGCCTCTTCCTGAAGCTGTGAGCAAAGTGCTCAGTGTCGGCCCCCTTCTCGTTACAATGGCTTTTGATTTTTACTTATTTTCATTTTTTAGTTGATGAATTGATGGGGATGAGCAAGTTTGCAGCGACTTTGCATAATAATGCATTAGGCTAAATAGCATGAATAATAGCTCAAAGCCTGTTAGCGAATTTACATTTTGTACAACCAACTAATAATAGCTAAAAAAAAAAAAATGCTGTAGTGAAGCTAAAAGTACTACATTACCCTCTGGGTCCTATTCAGGGTGCCAGGGTGCTGGAGCCAATCCCAGTTAACAATGGGCCGAGACAGAGTCGGACAAACATTCCCGCCCACTTACACACCTACAGGCCATCTAGAGTTATCGATTAACCACTATGGGAGAGAGAGAGAGAGAGAGAGACAACCCACAGTGCCGCCAACCCAAAGTCCACAAAATCTTGCTTTGCAAGAGCGTAGATTTGCTTTCAAGAACACACCATTCTTCATATTTATATATATTTAGCCTCTTAATTTGCTCTCAAAGTGCAGCAGGTTGATGCGTTTAAACCTTGTTGTTGCAGGGGAGTATTTCCCCAGAGCTCCCGAGGGCGTCTGCAGCCCACCCACCAGTCTCACAAACTCCTGTAGGAAGCAGTGTGTCGTCTTGACGGCTGTTCTCCCAACACACAAGTCCTTCGGCAATACAAGTTAAAGACACTTTTTTTTTTTCCTCCATTCTGCCAAAACAGGTAATGAATAAAAAACGCAGGCGAAAACACAAACTTTAAAGCAGAGGCATGTCTCAGACAAATCGACCAAATGCTAACCATATCGGCCACGGCACGAACCTGTGAAGGCACAACAAAAAAAGATGTTCCATGCACAATAGGTCCTTGGTTATAGACCACTGCACTGGAGATTGGAGAGTCATATTTGTTTGTTTTTTGATGGGTTTGGGATTCGCAGAGGAGGCTCGATGGGTTATCAGAACATATTTTGGTAGATTGTTAGGGATATACTTGTTAGGGGCCCGCATATTTCTACCTGAGCAAGAACCAATCGAGCCATAGCATGACGGGGGGGGAAAGCGCGGGGGCAGATAGGGACATGTGGGCTGGGTGACTAATCGAGGGCGCCCGAGATCCCACCCAGCAAGGGCCTTGTGACCGTGAGAATGGTCGTTATCCACCAAGATCACCAGCGAGGATGATGGGGGGGGGGGGGGGGTAGGTTTCACACTGTCTGAGGCCGTGTCACGCTGAACCACTCTCCCCCGACAAGTCTGAAACCCAATTACGGACCTTGTGGTGGTTCAGCACCACGTCGGGCAACACTGCGCTGTTGTTGTTTCGGGAGGCAAGTCTGCAAGACGCAGGACTCAATTAAACAAATGGCCACATACTTGCAAGAGAGAAGACGCACACAGCTCCAGAACCTTTAAAATAAGAGATTAGTAAAAGGGACAAATAGCCTCATAAATGTTTTTGTTTTTTTGAAACCGAGTCCTTGCTAAAAGTAAAACATGTAGAGGAGCACCCGCTGCATGTGTGTCATGGCCCGAGATGCCGCCATGAGTTATAGACGCCGACAGACTACAACAAACTAATGATACTTCCCAAGGGCATCTCTGCATAAATAACCATTAAAAGAAATGCTGATGCAACAGCTCCAACTTACGGACGTTTAGAACGGGTCACTAAGATGGTGTTTAAAAACCTTCAGTGAAATACAGTTAAAGCGCCCCGGTGCTAGGTGAAGGGGATGGGGAGGGTCAGAGGGCGGGCTTTGTTTGGGAGGAGGGGGGAGGCATAATGTCAATAGCTTCGCAATGCTCTTGCATGACAAATACCAACATGGAGCCACCAGTGACAAAGCCCTAATCCAGAAAATCCCTCATTCCTTTGCTGAAAATCCTAATGAGGATTTGAAGTGCTCGGCAGGGAGGAGACCCGGGGGGGATGGAGGGTGGTGGGGCTGCCGTTACACCTTGCCACTGCTTGCTCTCAAACTCCTCATTGTCTCCTTATCTCCTCATTGGCCCGAGCCCGGCTGGCGATGAAAGAGACCTGACAGCACGGTGGGCCTCTGTACACAGACCCCACGCCTGCCTGGCTCCACGGGAAGCCAGATTCCACAGTCTGCCGCAAACATACAGAATGACATCAGGCAGGAGATGGGAAAGACAAAAAAAAAAAAAAAAAAAGCAACAAAGAGAAGATTCGCCCCTTCAACCTCAACTGTTTTAGCGTCGCCTCCAATAGAACATTGACAGCCAAATAAGTGTTTCATATAGTTATTAGCTAGGAAATGATTTGTTTATTTGATCAAATTAGCAGTGGGCCGGACTTTTCCAAACTTCCTTTATTACCAAAGGAAGTGCACTGTGAGCGGGAGTGTGGCAGCGCGACGGGGAACGATTATTTTCCCTCGGACACACAAATTAGCATCCTGAAAGAAAAAGGCCTCCAGGCGGCGGCGCTACACACTGGCCCTTGACAGATTTCTCTCAAGATAGCGTGCAAAACAGAGCTGCCGAGAAAGAGGCACCCAAATGGGAGTGGCCGAATATTGGTAAGCACAGTATAATACGCTCACGATTCCTGCTGACGTGGCTAAAAAGGAAGAAATACCCATTTTTTAGGACCTTCTATAAATGTGCTTTCGTGGTTCCAAGAAAAGGCTTGAAAGAGCAAATAGGTGTGGGGGGGGGGGGGGGCAGGTGCTGGATCCTGTTCTCGTGGGTTTGGTCTCACAATAAAGCCCTGGGCTTTTACATCCAATAATTACATTTCCGAACACCTTGATTGTCTATTTCACTCCATTCACTTTGACTTGAAGGCTTTAAGTCTCTCCTCTTTTCCTTTCACACGGTACAAAAAGAGGACTTTTTAAAAAGGTGCCCTTCCCTGTTGCCCTTGAGAAATCTCAAGTGCTTCAAACATTTCACGCTTTGAGGGGAAACAATGGTGTGGTTTCAGGGGTTTACTGAGGGAACAGAAACGCTCCGAGTCAGACTCGTTGAAACACGTTCCGCCACCGAAACGCAGCTTTTATATCACGGCGTTCTCTCTCTCTCTCTGTGTGTGTCCCCAAAGTCACAGAATGGGCAACGTTCAAGTGCTGCTGGCCTTCTATAGATCACGTCTGTTTACCAATTAAAAGTTTGATACCGCAAACCTCAAACTGACGCACGACAAATTGTTATTTTTTCCATCACTGACCATTTTGAAACCGTAAAAGTTGATCACAAGTCGGTTGAGTTCCTCAACACCAAGGTAGCGCCAGAACCATTTTCCACCGGTGTGTACTTGGCGCTAATTCTAGCATGCTGCAAAAAAAAAAAAAAAAATTGCCCTGCCAGCTCTTGACACAAAATCCTTGCTCTGCTCTCTAATTCTGTCTCACTGTAATTCTAAAAATCTTCTGGAAAGCCTTTGAAGAGAGTGTGTGCCTGAGCTAGGTGTTACTTGTTATTCTGTTGCTGATACGGACAAATCCTTTTCAACCCCACTAGACGTGGCTAAATTATTTTGGAAGACAGGCGAGCCAATTTGAGCATGTGTTGGTGGGGAAAATCACATTGGTTTTTACATTTTGCAAAATAAAAAAAATAAAAAAAGAAAGAAACCTTATTACTTCATAAATTACAACTTCATCTCAATTTTTGGTGGGTTGCTATGGTGACATCCGCAGAGGACAACGGTAGGACAAAAGGAAATAAACCTGCAGCTTCAAAGAAGATCCCTCTGAATGCCTGAGGGCAAACTTTTATTGATGCAAAACAATATCAAAGCAGGTCAGAGTAAAGCATCCTGATTAAAGTGATAACCATAGATGTCCTGTACCTTCCCACTGACCTCGCTCTACCATAAAGCCCTGATCTGTGTGGAAAGTGACTCAATGAAGGAATGTTGTGTAATGACATTTGGAGGGACAATGGTACAATTCAGTATTTCACTACCATACATTTTTTTAAAAATGGTAATATTCATGCAGAAAAGGCGGATGCATCCTGACTTTCAGTCCCTTGTAAAGCTACAATTGAAACTGGTTCCTAATCCCTAATACAGCCCACTTCACTCAAACACCACACCCAGAGTTTGTAATAAAGACAGGAATCTCTGACAAGAAAAGAAAACCTTTCAAAATGAAGCCAGGACGACCCATGATGGAATAATCCTACTTTAAGGCTCTTCCTCCAGAGCATGTTTTGCTCCATGTGAAAATTAAACCGAATGACATTACATTTTAGAATTCATGTTTTTTGAAGAGGCAAATAGCTTGAATTGAGTAGTACCTTGCATGCTGGTGTCTGTACTGATCTTAATATTGATTACTGTACAGTAGGTTCACATGTCACTACATGGCCGTCCTGGGGTTTCATAGGGTTACAGACAAATGTGTGTTCTGAGATCAGTGTAAATAACCTGTATTATCCCTAATAATGATTTGAGTTTCAGCAGCTCTAAAAAAAATAAAATCATTATTATAGTTTCAGCAGTTGTTGTTGATTGACTGTAAATAATACGGCCATAAAAAGAAGCTGCTCACAAACGGGACGGAAAAAAATCAAACAAATGATTTCCGAGGTAAAGCATTGCTTATTCTATATACATATATTTTGGTTCAGAAGCTCTACAGGTCCCTCGGGCTCCTTTGAGAGATTGCGATTGCGGTGTCAATCTAGGCTGTGAGTATTTCTTCCTTCAAATACTAAAAAACAAAAGGGGGGGTGAGGGGGGGCGGACCAAAACTTAAGACTATTTACAGCCTTCCACTAACTCATTTCATTCAATTATAAAAATGCATTAAAAAGATATTAGGGCGAGATGCAGTTTAATGAAGCATGTTTACTTGGGGATATTGTTTGTAACGACCTGTTTCTGGACCGATCCCTGTGGTTGTCACGGGGAACGGAAGGGGAACAAGACAAGAACAAGGAAGGTTGAATGACACATCTCAACAGATACGTCTGTTCCTTCTTTCCGTTTTTCTCGTTATACATCTGCAAGTGAAAGTGAAGTTGACTCTAATCCACCGTCACTCCTCGCTGCCACTGTTCGCCTGGGGAGTTTCGCCTCAAAGTGATATCCAACGTATAAATGCCACATTCATACTGTACGGCATGACATGGCTCCACCCAACTGGACTCGCCATGAACCCGTTGGGAATATTTGCTTTTATTTAGATTCAGCAAAAAATGATGGATATTAGCAAGTAGGTTTTTTTTTTTCTGTACCATCTCGGTCGAGGATCAAAAGCGAGCTGTGGCATTAGTAGAATGTGGAGCTTGAAAAGTGCGAAGTGCAGATTAGTCACCAGCTTGGCACAGGACATCCTTCGCAAATCAAGCCACAGCCAATTAACGGCCCGACGAAAGGATTCCTAACGCATTTCTGGCGAGTGCTATATTGAGGATAGTATATAGCAGCTCCATACAGGGCCACGCGATTTGGATTGGCTATGGATTCCACCTACACCGAGTAGACAACAAAATAGAGAAGAGGAGGAAAAAAAGGACCCGTTATGGAGAATAATCTCATCGCACAGCATTCGCCAGAAACACCCTGGACCAGCATTAACAGTTAGCGGGGGGGGGGGTAACATCAAGGTCCCCTCACTGCTAGGAGATGAAACCTAGCAGAGACAAACCAGAAACGCCTCGACGGGGCACAGTTTTTTTGTTCTGCCCCCTTTTTTTGTTACTTCTACAAACGCCCCGGCCATCAAATTGCAAACGGTGACCTGTGCGTAAGGTTTCTGAAACAGTCCGCTGAAGTTCCGACGCAACGTGTAATACAGTTGATTATGTTCAACCACTTTCATGTGATTTTCTTTAATCCACTAAAGCCCATCGAGACCAGCACTTATTTTTCTTAAAGATCCAATCCTTTGCCAGATGATACTTGGGGAAAAAACATATGGTGCGACTCACTACTGAGTGTGAAGCATCTTGATGAATCAATGCCTTCCCAAACTAGAATAAATATTCTTACATTACTGCATGTTTTAAAAGTGAGTAGAGTAGGTATCCCGAACATTTGGCTCGAGCCTCAACAGTTGGCACCGACAAGCCCAATCTGCAGTGACGCTTTTGATACATCGCGCCGCAAAGATGGAAAGCAGTTTATTCTGAATCAAATCCTCAAAAAGTGATGCACCTGTATTCAAACACCCGCATGTACGGTATACAGTTTATGGGTGGGTTGGATGCAAAATGCTTGCAATTACGAGACAGCTGAGAGTTGTTTAATAAAAGCTAAATTCACCGTGATTAAAATACGTTCAGACTTTACATTTTTTTTTTCTTTTTCCAAGGTGCGAAATCTGTGCAAGTCTGCCACGAGACGAAACATCTTAGCGGGGAATCTACAAATGGATCCAGCTTTGATGCCACCGGGAACCACTGACGCTTTCAAGCAGAAAATCTCAGACAAATCGTAATTTACCAACTAATGAAACCACTCAAGATTATCCCCCATCCGCCTGTGCCCACTGTCCTCAGAGCAGCATTACTTACACAAGCACAGCCTGCAATCGGGGGAGGGAGGGGGGGTGAGGGGGGGGGCAGCTTATGCTCGAGTGACAATCTCACTGCTCACGCTACATTTCTTATTAATAAGAGAATAACAACAATTGTTTTAGGTTGGAAAACCAAAGGCCTCGTGAGCAGTGATCAGCAGGGGGTTTTTTTTGTTTCTTCTAGAGAACACAAATTCAACTTTTTTCCTTCTTTCCTATGTACTTACCCTCCGTGGAGTGCACTTGGGCAAGTGTGATGAGAAACCAGCAGAAGGTCTGTAGCTTCAGCAGGGAGCATGCCATGGCGCCCGGAGTTGATGCTTCGCGGCAGGTTTGCTTGTGACTGAAGAAGGTTCTGATTAAGAAAGTCCTTGCCAACTGGTCTGGGAGATGCTCATCATTGATCCTGTCACCTGTGGGGCAAAGCGGGAGAGTGGTTTCAGTTCAGGGGTAAAACCTGTAGTCCACGTGGGCAAACTGTGTCGCCGTGTCGGAGGAATTCCCCCCCCCCGGTCACACGCTTTGCCGCAAGGCGCTCGATGCTGCATTTACATCTCGCGGCAGAAATGTGAGAAGAAGAAAAAAAAAAAAAAAAAAACCTTAAGCTGTGAAACGCTGCAAACCCACGGAGAGGCACTGAAATAAGCGCAGAAGGTCAATAATCCTGAGAAGGGAAATCCCTTAAAGGCTGCTGAAGGCTAACCATTTCAAAAAGGGCAGTGAGGGGTGGGACCACCGCAGTCATCAAACAGATAAGACCCGCCCCATCCATCTACTCGGGATGCTAAACTTGTCGAGCTGCTTCCAATCGGATTTGCTTTTTATTCCCTTTTCAGCATTTCTAAATTGTTCTCCTTTTCCCACAACACAAATTGAGATATCAGTTAGGATTTCAAAGCGATGTTTACCATGTGCACCATCAAAATGATCAAAAAAACCTTCCCTCATGTAGATATTTCAAATCAACTCGACGGTAGAAATTCGGTGAACCGCCTTAAAAGATGAAATATGAAAAATATATCTGAAAAGTAACATTAAATGCAAAAAAAATATTCACGGTAATCGTTTGGTGACCATTAGCCCAAAAAGCTTTTCATCCTGCTCAGTCATAATGGTTTGCATTAGCTTTGTCCTGTCCTCAGTAATGGAGGGGAAAACTGTTTTACATTAGCGGTGGGTGTAAACTGTGTTTTGAAATAATGTTATTTTTAGAACGGTCCGAAAAGGGTTGATTAAATATCTTATATTTGCAATGAACTGCTTTTTCTATAGCATTTCCCACTTCTTGCATTCCTCTTCCACTTCAGCAGAGGTTCAAACACAACAGTTCCTCTCTGTGATTTATGTTTCGGGACTCTTTCGCCCCCCTCCTCCGCGCCCCGTCCAAACAAACAAACAGAGAAACACTGCCCAGCAAATGGTCATTTCTTTCTGTTGTGACTGACCACAAAACCACCTTATCTCTCCTTGCCTAAACACACCCCCTTCCCCTCCCTCTCCCTCTCCCTTACATCTCCACAAACAGGAATTTTCTCTCTCCCCACACCCCCCCCCCCCCCCCCCCCCAGCTCATCCATACCTGCCCTCCTAGTGTTAGTTTGTGTCCTGAGTGTTTGTTTTTGCTCTCATTCGCTACAAAAGCAAACGGCCTCCACCCCCCCTCCCCTCCCCTCCCCCTCCCTCCCTCCCTCCTCCCGTCACGGCGGTGGGGCCGTGCGGGGTGAAACCTAATGCCTACCTGCGCGCCCAGGCATGCGCTTCACACTACTGACGGCTCCCTTTTGTCTGTGTGTTTACACCGCCGGGGCCGAGCTCACTCCTCTCACTCCCGCCGAGGGACGCGGGGCGTCACTCTGGCAACAGGACACACAGGACCCCATTAGAAACGCCGCTTTCCTTTTAGCACATTCAAAAACAACATGGCATTTTAATGTGCTCACAGCCATGCGATTGTTTGTTAACATTCGAGGGACAGCGTGTCTTCTAGCGGCGAAGGAGAAAAGGCGGCGGGGATATTCTGTTCACGAGGGCTGCGAATTTCAGGGCTTGTGCTGGCGCCAACCACTCTGGAGAATATCCCCGACCTGAAGACTCTGTTTTGTGCGAGTTCTCCGGCAGCGCAATAATTCATCGGCGAGAGAAGAGAAGAAAAAAAAAAAAAAGGCGAAGCTCTCACATTAGCTAACAAAGTTGTAATTAAGCCTGCCATAATCAGCTCATCTGGTATGACATTACGTCTCACCTGAGACCTCTAAATTTAGAGGCATTTAAAAGAGGTTAACAAGAGCAGAGAACACAGCAGCCACAGTGTATTTAGTAATACGCAGTCATGAGACTCGGCAAATGAAAAATAATAAGGGAGAGCGAGTGTAATGTATTCAATCGGATTGCAACAAAACTCTAACCCCGGCCTTTTAGCTGATTAGTGCATGTGGCACCAATTAAGTTCATCAGGCTAGTGGCTACAAATAATCAGTCTCCACTAAAAAAAGGTCCCTACAAGTATAACGAGACATCACACAATGAGAATACTGTATAGCGTTGCCTTAAGGAGTTTCATCCCTGCATACAAGGACTGACTGTGTTGTCCACTTAGACAGAGTATACTTGGATCACACATATTTACAAGCCATGGGATAATAATCCCATTCAAATCAGCATTGGATAATGCACAAAATGGTTTACTGCAGAAAAAAAGAAAGCAACAGTTGACTGAAATGCACAATAAGCCCATCTCCCCGGTAATAGATATAAATTTGCTTTATTTACAGGCAAACAAGAAATAGTAACATAATGGGAAAATGGAGAAACGTCTTTGGCGATTTTCACATTTTACAAAGCAGATTCCCACAGGCACAAGAACTTGAGGTGTTAGAGTATTCAATTAATTTAGCTGTCACTCAAAAATCTTGGCTTTTTTTTCTTCTTTTTTTCCCCGCCATCACATGTCACCGTTGCATCAAATATGGCTCCCTTTTGCATCTGGTTCACTCGATGCCCTCTGTGGAGCGTGTACAGAATCAAAATACCGCCCCGATGGTTCATACCTGTCAAGTGCAAACGCAAAGGCCGACGCTCTGCCTCCTTGACACAACGCCATATGCGACAAACCCAATTCAGACTCATTCCGTGGATGGAAGTGTCCTAAAACTCAATTAACAGTTTAAAGTCTTCTGACCAATCACATGGCCTCCTCAACCCCAAATCTATTACCACATGGAAGCATTGTCTCCCGGCGTTTTTCTTATACCCGATTACAACGGGCATTACATCACTATATATGTGTCTCATGGTGGCTGGCCAGTGTAAAAAAAAAAAAAAAGAAAGTCTGAGTATTTAATCAATGTGATTATTCTTGCATCCCTGCTATCACCGCTTAGTGAGAGGCGGCGGGCTCAACAGACCTCCTGCGTCCGAACGCCGGGACAAAAGACGAAAAAGCCGTTGAACAGTTTTGCCTCCGAGGCAGCCGGGACCCCCCCCCCCCCCCCTCCTCCCCGCCGTGAAGGCAAAACGTCGGATGTAGATCAGTAGCACACGGGGGGGGACGGGTGTACTGTAAATCGATGGTAACACTCTATATGCTTTCATATATTTTGGTACCACGCTGGGAGTGTTTAACATGCTGAGACACCAAAGGCGCGGACTGAAGGGAGACTCCCCTTCTCATGAAACGAGGTGAGGTCTCCCCTCTCAGCCGGGGGTTTCGTTCCCTCCCCGCCTTGAAACAGAAACTGACGGCAATCAGACCTTGGCTGTTTTTTTTTTTTTTAAATAGCCCTCGACTTGGGGTCTGATCTCAGAACAGGTTTCTGCTTCTGTGGGAACAAGTTGTTTAGATATTTTTCTGGGGGTGGGAGGGGGGGGGGGGGTTTAGGGGCAGAATGGACGGAAAAGATGATTCTTCTTTTCTTTCTTTTTTTTTTACACTTGTTGATGATGACAGGGAAGCAAGAATAATGTTGATTAAATATACTGTTTGGGCTAAATAGGGTGATTTTAAGTACTCTGGGAAAAGGAGAAGCAACGCCGCCTTTAATCATGCGTTTGCTTATTAGTTCCCAACACGACCAAATGCTTTAAAATTAAAAAAATTGAGTGGCGGGATCCAAGTTGGCCCTTTGTAAGAAAACTAAATAAATAAAAGGCTAAGTAACTGTAAGGAAGGGGGTTATTAGAATGAAGAGGGAAGGGAGGGAGGGGGGGGGGGTCTAATTGAAAAGGACAGTTCTAAATTTGAATGCAGCGGGGGTCTGAAAACCAGAGGCAGATGTCAAAGAATGCCCGGCTCCTGAGACAAAGCTCCCGGTTGTCCCTCTCTAGCTGTTAGGAGGGCCACAGGAGAATAGAAGAAGAGTTGGGCCATTCTATAAGAAGAGGGTCCGGGGAAAATGGAGGAGGTGGGGGTCGGGGGGGGGGGGGGGGGGGCAAGAATAAAGAACCTGAGTGGGGTCGGGGGGAGGGGGGTGAAGGAGGGTCTGGTTACAATGAAAGATTGACAGCTTGCAAGTCTTGCTTGACCCTTGAATTAGCCCCCGAGCTTTCAAAAAAAACCTGAAGAAAGAGTTGGGATGTTAATTGTCACGGAACATCACAGGACGCAGTTGAATGGGAAATATGGGCCGGGAGATTCACTGAAATGTAAATTGGGACCAACGGACCACCACATGTTGAATGGAGGCAACACATTGGGTTTTCTGGCTGGGTTTTCCCCACAGCGTCCTCATGCATGAATTCATGCATACCATAAGACTCCTCTTATCTGTGTTTCTCTCATCCACTTTGAGCGAGAAAAAAACTGAACTACCTGGGGACACTCGGCTGTGGAGCAAAATATATTCCCCAAAGAGATTGTGTTCCTGGCTTTGACACTGCTGAAGATGTACAGTTTGCAAGCGTTATTCTGAAAGGGAGGGGGGGGGGGGGGGGGGGGCGAAGACGGGGGATTGGGCTGTTGATGGGATGAGTGTGGAGCCCCCACTGAGTCGGATGTGGGGCAGGGGAGGAACCAGAGGCTGACCCCTCCGTGGAGGGGATGATTGAGAGCAGCACAGGGGCGACGGGGGGGAGGGGGGGGAGGGGGGGAGCCGAATGACACCCATGTGACCGCTGGACCCCGATAGGAGCTCAGCCAGAGAGATACCAGGTCAAACATGCATGCTGCGTGCATGTGTGTGTGTGTGTGTGTGTAGGAATGAACGGATGGAAGAGAGGGGGGGGGGGGGGGGGGCAAAGCAAAGGATGAGGGGGTTTTCCTGGGGGTGTCTTCGACCAAAAGACATTTTAAGTTGACTTACGCTCAAACAATTCTGTCAATAAATCAATGGTTTGATTGACAGCGTTAAATCTCGGTGGTTTATCGCATGGGCCCATTGGTGCCTTAAAGACAAAAGTCATCCATTCAACGAGGAAAAGACATTAAAAAAATGTTAAAAACTTTGTCTAGTGAAGCCAAAACTATGGATTCCCCGAGCGAGGTGTCGAGTGAAGCCGGGCGAGGTGCCTCGGCCCCTGAAATGACATCAGCGCGGCTCGACGTCATGCGCGGTGGTGAAGGGGCTTGTTCGCACACCTCCGAATGTCTTTGACTAGGCGCCTGCTGCACGCTTCATTAGAGCTTTCCACCGATGGGTCGCTGATAAAAGCCCCGTTAACACGTGCACGGCTTAAAAAAACCTTCCTTCGAACCAATGCCTAACCAGCCACATCACTGGTAACTGTTTACAACTCATTCAAACCTTCATTACATAGTTTATTAATACATGAAGATGCATCCTCTGCATTTAATTATGATTGTAATTAGGATTATTTATCATTTCCAGGTATTACCCGGCCCAGTGTATCATCTCAGAAAACCCTAAAAAACAACGGTTTATGAATATCTGGACCGTTATTCGTATATAAAAAAGAAAAGAAAAATTGTGTTCTCGTTGTGAAGCCACACTTTCCCAGAAATATACCGTAGCATGCGAGAGAGCCGGAGCCGGTGACATAAGCGTGCGGTGCTCGTCGTGGTCATTGCACCATAAATCAATTTTTATGAGCAACTCAATGATGGATTAAAGAACCCCCCCCCCCCCTCCCCCGGTCACAACATATGCCTTCTAAATACAGCAATCATGGACCAAATGCTGGAATATTTCCAACCCATCAATACATTTATAGAGACAAGAACGGAAGCGTGGTTTAAAAAAAAAAAAAAACGAAATCTTGAAATGGAACAGGTGCAGTTTTCAATAATACAAAATCCGTGTCTATCTGCGATTATCCCCCAATTTAAAATTGCTGACATAAAATGTGTGTTTATTGTGATTTCCAGGTGATATTTTTCTCTATCCCTTAGCGCTGAGTGCTACACTGCCCTTTGCCTGAATAGATATTAAATCCATAGCCTCATAATCACTTTAGCAATGCAACAAAAATCCTATTAGCGCTGAAAGATACCTGTCCTGTCTGTCCAGGTGGATTATAGCCAGGTGATTTGCCACGGTAACAAAGTTTTAATACAGGTGCCGTACATTTTTAGTTGTAATTTTGATGTTTTACTGGGATGTGAAGTGGATTATCTCGAAATGAAATTTTCAAAATGTCATTTCCAGTTACTGATAGCACAAAACTATTCCTTTCAGGCCCGTGGAGATAAGCACGATTCAGCCCGGCGCCGTTAAACATGTGTCTTTGCCAAACGTTCCTCCGCTCAGGAATTAATGGGCTGACATTAATACAGCTAGATAAATAGGAAGGTCAGGAATGGGAGCCCTGCCATTATATAGGCATCTCATGGTGATGGTACCTGCCAATCAAGTCCAATAAGTCCTTGACACAGGACGATTCACCTTGGAATACACAGAGCGCATGTGATATGAAGTGTTTGCTCTCAGGTCCAGAAACCAATGAATAAAATTGTTACGTGCGTATAAATACTTTGGGAGGTTTTGGACAGCAAAAAAAAAAAAAAAGAAACATTTGTTATATGATCCAGTTTGCCGTGACTAAATATTAGTCAAAACAAATCAGGGATTACACAAACTGAGCCCGGGAAGACCCTCTCCCAAACTTGTCTCCTCCATTTCCACGAATGAGTGCGATCATCCGGCGTTCATGCAAAAAATAATACAACGCGGCCGAGGCAAAGGCGGGCAAGCGAGGCGCAAACACGGGCGACTGCCAATTCACAGCAAAACAACAACAACAACAACAAGCAACAAGCGTCGAGTAAAAAAAAGTGTCCGAGTCGTTCGTGCAAATTATTCGTACAAATAAACATTTTTGTGGTCAGAAATTTGCTGCACTGCTGCAGCTGCTGCAGCTGCGTGTTTATTTGTAGCGTTGCTTCTCATCAAAAAAAAACAACATGTTTGGGTCCATGATAATAATGTGGTGTATTTACCCGGGTACGCACCAGTAAGCAGCTTTTTGTGACCCCGCCCCCCTCCTATAAAATGAGCAGCTGAATGGTTAAAAACCCTGCTTCATCTTTCTATTAAGCACCTCACCATCAATAATGCACTGTGATCGCGAGGCGTTATTAAAAAGGGTGATTAATTTTTAAAGTAGGGGCTAGCAACAAGAAGAAAAAAAAAAGAGGAAGGTAACGGAGAAGATGACTTGTGAGAGACGTTTAAAATGGGAGCGCAGCAGGAAGGAAGGATAAAGCCATTTATCCGTGTGTTTACTCATTTAAGCAATTAGAAACAAAAAGAGAAACCAAGTCATTATTTCATGGACCGAAAGAAGATATTTAAACGTATCCTTGGAAGAACGATCTATCGTGAAGTGAATCATCGACTTTCCATTGAATGTAAAATCCTGATATTGATTTTGCACCATCCACATCTCAACGTCTAAAAGCTCAGAAATCCCTCTTTTCTTTGTTTGCTTCGCTACATCTCCTCCTTTGTGACTGGATATATTTAACAATAGCTTAATACTATTTACCTGGATCACCACGCTGCACTTGAGCCGCCGTGATACATTTCCAAAAAAAAAAAAAAATCAAAAAATAGACCAAACGTTTGGAAAGTAATATTTCACTTTTGGGGAAAGGGTCGTTGATTCTTTCTGATTATAGGCATTGCGCGTAGTGCGCTCAGCCCCTTGGCTCAGTGTCTAATTGAGGCTTTTAACCTTTCTGTGGCCCAAGAGAAGAATCTCAGTTCTCAGTGAAATGGAAGATGGCGCCGAGGACCGCTCCCTTCCAGCAGAGCTACACAAACTACTGGAGCGAGCGGAGCGCTTCCCAGCTGCCGTGTCTATATTCAATCTAAGAGATTGGAATGAAGGTCTTCGTCAGACAGGGGAAGTGGCATATGTCAACCTAAACAAGGCGTAGCACTGGGGCGCAGACAAGAGAAGGAGGGTGTGAGTCTTCTCCTGGATGCAATCACTTGTCAGCCCCAAATCTTCAATCAGTGAACTGCCCCGACGGGTGATGGTGCTTGTTCAACCTGATGATAGTGCATTGGTGTATTTATATATTTATTTGTTTTCAGAGACAGAAAAAAAAAAAAAAAAAACGGAGACAACGTGAGGCGTATTCTGAATGGAAAAAGGGGGGATGGGGGGCGTGGGGGGGGGGGGGGATGGATCTAATACCACATTAAATCTGCCAGTATGCCAGAACAGCGCGATTTAAGTCGCTTTGAATTTCCAGGCTGCATCATTAGACCTTCTCGTGCCGTTTCGGTGTCACTACACCCCCCCCCCCCCCCCCCTTTGGCCTCTCCCCACTTTCAGCTGTGAAAGAGAGAGAGGACGGTTTTGGGGGGGGGGGGGGGGGTTGAGCCTTCTCCGCCGCGTTCATTAGCATAACATCAGCACTGTGTCACTGGGATTGTGATGCAAACAAGCCCAGATTGGCTCATTCCACCCACCCACTAACCCCCCCCCCCCCCCCCTCCAAACACACACACACACACACACACTTTAATAACTAGTTCGATCCTTCTCCTGCCTGCTCACTGTACAATGACGCCGCCTCTTTGGGAACAACATTCCAGGGAGACGATAAGACTTTTTAAATCAATTTAGACTTCAACGAGGACGCGAGAGATGTCATCACGCGAACACTTGGCTTGGCTTGCCGCGCTGTGCCTTTGGAGAAAGACTGAATAAAACAATGCTTTGCCATTTTAATGCTTTGTCATTAGGCAAGCGTATCTCTTTTCGACAACTTGCAACTGACCCTGATTTCAGGCACGACATGATTTTGAGAAACAATGTAAAACGTCCTGTGGCGTGTGCTATCGTCCCCCTGCCCCCCCCCCCCCCTCCCCCCCCCCGGAGCAGGGCGGCAGATACAGCAATCGCTGCTTCTGCACCTTGTGTATGTTTAATACGTGTTTGCTCTCTAGTGATAACAAAGACGGACGGGGCGGTTCGGGGGGGGGGGGGGGGGGGGGGACTTTCTTTTTTGTTCATTTCTCTCTCTCTCTCTCTCTCTCTCTTTGGATAGCTGGACCAAAGTCAGAGAATCCACAAACACAAAGAGTAGGAGCGGGAGGGAGAAAGAGAGCCAGCACACAGATACAGGAGACTGTCAAACACAACTGCGATAAAACATTCCCTCGGAAATGATCTCCCCCGTCATAAGGCCCTCCTGTTTTGAATACCAAAGGGATTCAAATTCGTACAACAAACCCTGAAAGGTCTACCAATTTGGTACTCCGCCGCACGATAGCGAATTGCCGCGGGGGGGTCGCACCTTTAAAACCGCCGGGCCGGGGGGGTTTAAAGCAGAGATTTTAATCTCTGTATCTCTGCACAGGTAATCCACTGAAGGGTAATTGCCACAGCTCCAAGTTACACCAAAATAATGACGGGAGAATAAGACTCACTGTGAATATGAAGTGAGGTTGATAACATAGTCCCCAACGCTGCACCTCGACAAGGGCTCTTGCTGGGGAGGGAAGATGATCCTGCGATCAACAAAAGGCGTCGCTGCAAAGCGGTTTGCACCTATCAGAGGTGCGTGGATGAAAGATTGGGTTTTATTTGTCACAAGTAGCGAGTAGATTGTATGCCGGGCTACCTCTGTATTCCTTCACCTTGACCTTCGTGTTAACATAATAACCCGTCTCGTTGTGTCGGAAGAGACACACGAGAAAGAGATGCAATTTCCGACCTCTAAAGAGTTTCATATTTTACAAAATGATCATTGTCTTGTTACGTTGCAGTGACATTTGATACCTCAGAAGACACTTCCTTGAACTCACAAACGGATCTAAACAGGAAATGTTGCTCTGGCTGGCCTTAGTAGCAGCTTTTTTTACAAAGCCATCATTGCGAGGTAACCAAAAGAAAACTTAACATTTTATTAAAAAACTCAACAGCCCTTTAAAACGGCAGCATCTCGTGCGTTTTGCGACACGTGTGAATAACAGAAACCAGTTAAAAGAGTTACCCACTGTAACACCAAAGGAGATGTTCTCATTTATAGCTAATGAATATATGCAGACATGTCCTGTGAATGTTTTCCATCTCTGTCATCCTTCTGTGTCTGGTACATCAACACGTCCTCATTGTCAATTAGCGCTTTTGTTCGGGGCCATTGTTGCACGCTCCAGTTATAGAATCGTGTTATGGAGGCTTCATTACACATTTCTGCCTTGGCACAAAACGTTTAATTCTGTCAAAGTTTAACTATCACTGCAGCCCGAGAGACTTTTGTGGCGGCGACCTCACAATATTGTGCCTGAACCATGTGTGTGCACAGCGGCCCTCGTGCTACACTGCTTCCATTATGCACAGGAGCGCGCACACACACACACACACACACACGTCAACGCCGCCATTCACATGGGTCAAAGTTTGTGGGGTTCATCGTTGAAAAAAATCTTAAGATTAGAGTCATGTTAAACTGATTAGCCCTCTTCGGCGCTATGCTACGTGTTATCTGGTAGAACATTGCAGAGTCACCGAGCTGTAGGCGGGTCCCGGGCCTCCGTCCCTGGGCCCGCTGGACCCATTTCTGATGGTAATGGCTACAGGAGCCGCATCCTGTCAGCTCACTCCAGACTCACAGTAATCAGCACGGGCTGATGAAAGACTTCTTTTTTTTTTTTCTTTTTTTTTTTGCGACGACAAAAAATATATAAAATGCAGCCATTTCTGCCCACCCCCATTTGACTGTCCTCTTTACACTGCTTTTCTCATATTTCCATCAACTACTACAGAAAGGCACTCACAGCATTGGTTCAGCTGCTGATGCTGAAGCTAAAAATGAAACATTTGTTGCCGGGCAAAGATGCAGTGCTTTCAAATTTGTGCAGCTTGTTTAGAGCTTTCTGTCCGGTCATCAGTTGACTTTGCTGTGATTGTATCACTGGGGGAAAAACCTGATGCTCCGATTTTTACATTTGCTGCCAGATATTTAATCTTAGACTTATTCCTTCAGTGCTAAATGAGAAGATTGTTCAAAAATAATTTATTTTTATGCAAAAAGAAACTGTAAAACTTGAAATCTGCTCAATTTTAACAGCTACAAATAGACTTCCCAGTCAAAGCAAATATTAAAATATTATTCACTGTTCAATACAACTGTTATTATAAAATAATAAAAAAAGATATCCTGTCCGAATAAAACCCAAATGTGGGAATTTTGACTCTTTCAGAACGATGTTGTTCTTGAACAAACGGGAAAAAATTGTATCCAGATAAATAATCCATACAAAAATGGACTTTTATTTAAAAAATGCATTGGACCAAAGCCAAAAACTAGGCTTGATTTCTTGAAGGAAAAGTTGTGAAGACAACATGTCTTCACTGGACGCTTTGCGTTCTTACTAAAAATGACCATCAAATAACTAATACAAATATTAACATTATACATGAAGATCCGGGATTCATAATGGAGCTTATAACCAAATGGATTGTCATTTTGTGGCTAATTCCACACATACCAGGTGTGAAGTGGAAGCTGCATTTTTCACACTCGTCGGAATAACTAAACCCAGTTCACCAGGGATTGAGTAGCTGAACAGGACAAACAGGTCGGTCTAATGGATAAAGCAGTCAGGGTATGTGTGATTTATGCCAGACTTCACACCAGCAGAGCCGCCTCACACCTCATTTAGAAGGAGGCATGATTCATTATTAAGGCAGCCCTGTATATGTATTTTTCCTGTGTAAATGCCAAAAAGATCCAATCATACGGACACACTGAGGTGTCAATATTAAGCATTCCAATTTTCATCATAAGTAGATGAATAATTCTACATTCTCACTCACACACACACACACACATGCAGGAGATCTACTTATCTGCAGTATTTAAGATGTTCATTACTCAACACCCCCAGCAGTAGTGGAGTAGTTGGATGCAACAGGCGGCAGTGAGTGCCAGACCGGCCGCAGCTGTACAAGCAAAGCGGCAAAGAGGCGTCCACAGCCGCTGTCGCTCAATCTCCTCCCCGTGTTAATCCCACACTATCTGCATTCACGTCGGCCCCACTCTCCGTGTTCTCCCATTTCTATTCACACTCTTAGGTTCAATTTGGCAGGAGAGTGGACATGTTGCATCACTTCTGCTGGCTGAAAATCCTCTCTGCATTGTTCCCTTCTAATAATCTTTGTGAGTCATTTCTTTTACCAGAAGCGTCGTCTCGCGTCGTCTTCACTTTCAAGTATTCACTGGAATAAATAAAATAAAGAGAGTGCAAAAATGGAGGTTTATTATACCAGATTCTAGCTAGCTCTGGGTAGCAAATATGAGCACATATGAGTTTTAAAAGCCTTTAATGCCCCTGAATCTCTTCTCAGCTGATCAGATCATCTTCTGGATGGCCTCAATACACAACCAGAGCGGTGTGTGTGTGTGTGTGTGTGTGTGTGTGTGTGTGTGCAAAAGAGTCAGCTCCATTTATGTCTATTGCTCATTCACAATATTCGGGATTGACAACCTTCTGTCATATCAGACCCCGGACTGTTAATGCTGCAGGACAAAATGCTGCTGAAGAGGGAAAACTCAAGCTGGGGGGGGGGGGGGTCAGGTTTTCCTTCGCCCTGCGCTCTCCAACCCTGCTAGGTTTCATCACAGATCCGAGCTTTAGACCCAAGCGCCAACTGCACCAAATTCTGGCCCTCAAGGCAGAAAGATTATTTTAACATCTCTTTTTGGGACTGACATCCCCCCCCCCCCCCAACCCTTTTCTCAAACGCTTTCCCAAGAAGCCTTTTTACCCCCACCCCCCCCTCCCGTTGACCCAGGCAGAGCCCCGTTGCCTCCGGCTTGTCACGGTAAGGAGAGCGATGCGGCTCCACGGGCACCAGAGAGGGAGGCTGTGTACCGAGACCGCAGCAGGTGCAGCCGTGACAGTTGCCGTGTTGTTGCTCGCCCCACACTGTAGTCAAGATGAGGTTCACAGATGTAGCCACTCAGTGCATTGGTTTATTGGCTGCCCGAAACAATGCATCTCTGTCAGGAGCCGACTCCTCCTAAGGCCATTTCAGTTTAAGTGTGCTCCGTATGAAACAAGGCGTGGAAAATACTCATTCTGACACACAAGGTCAGTTCTGCTCCACGGCAACACAATCAAAGTTCCCCCCCCCCCCCCCCCATGCTCTGCCAACACACAAAACCAATTCACACCCGGTGACACATTTTCCATGTGAAGGGGTTTGTCCACTGAAAATATTAATAATAATCATCACAATTGCAATTAAATTCAAGTACATTTAAAATGATAAAATTATCAATCGCGTGAATTGATTTACACATTCGGCACACATTTCTGTTCTATAGTTGCTAAAAGCATTATCACTGTATTCTAATGAATTATTACCCAGCCTTTATCGTGTGCACGGTTTTTTTATTTATTTTTTTAAGCCAACCAAGTACCACCCAAGGCTGCACTTTACCCCCAGTTGCACCTTGAGACATGCATTCCAACAGCGCGACACTTTCAACATGGCACCCATTTTTCTTTTTTTCTCGCCCGTAAAGGCAGAGAAAGCAGACCAAAGCAAACCTGGTTTCCTTTCTTTCGACGCAGAGTCTCAAAGTAGTCCGCAAAGTCCCGACCCGAGGCAGCGTTCTGTCGAATCTCCGCGCGGTGAAGATCTGAGATAATATGACTATTGTTTTCCTGTAAAGCACCTAGTCTCTGCTTGTTCAATTACTGAAAGGAGCCTCAACGAGGGCGGTTTAAATCCTTTGCAGGGACATTATCTACGCGGAGAGAGAAACAGAGGGAGGGAGGGAGGGAGGGAGGGAGGGAGGGAGCCAACATAGGGGCCAAACTTTAGTCTGTAGAGGATACAGAAACATTTTTTTTGGTGTGGACCACACATGGAGGGTTCTTCCAGGACAAAAGAAGCAGGATCCCTGAAATTAATAGACTAATACGCTTCCCTCTGTTTGTTTCACTGCCAGGAAAAAAAAACGTAACAATGTAAAATTGTTTTCATTAAAAAAGGTGACGATGGATACGTTGGAAGATCAGGAGATGCACATTTCAAATTTCTAAAAGTTCATTCTTCCTGACACGTGTCGCCCCACAAACCAAAAACCCCAACTTACAGGCGCTCATCTGTCAGCGTGAGCAATCATTAGGAGATAATTTGATTGTGTTTTCAACCCTCGCCTGTGTTTGATGTCTCTGGCATGGTAGCGATTGAACAGACAATTATTTTGTTGATTAGCTTGGTTTTTAGCGCGTTACCGTGCCTGTGATATTCGTCTGAAACTCCCAGACCAGACGCTCGACTTCCATCTGACTTGGCAACTGCATCACAAGAACAAAGCTTCCACACTCCCCCAACTAAATACTGTACAATAAAATATCCTTTATCAAAG